>NC_090930.1:1127249247-1127552255 GCF_040938575.1 Ambystoma mexicanum | reverse complement strand
GAAAAATGAAACAAAAGGAAGAGGACAGGAAAACAGAAGAGGCCAAACTAGTACAGAAAAAACTTACTAAATACACTATGGAAGGGGCACTAATAACTACGCCCACACCAATGGCCCAAAGCCCCACACAAGTAGTGGCTGCACAAGATCCAGCTCAAATAGCACCCCCACAAAGTATAACACAGCAAGTGCCGCCACTGCAATTACACGCACCAAACGTGGGAGGAGGGTACCCAATGCAAGGAGCTGGGTATTATAGTTATAACAGAGGGAGAGGAGGATTTATGAGAGGGAGAGGATACGGATATAATACCCAACAGCAGGTGGGGGGACGAAATCCCTACCCCACAGGGCAACCGGTATACCAGGACAACACAGGGAGCTTCCCATGGCAGAGTAGGGAACCACCCGTGTGTTGGAGTTGTGGATTATTAGGACACATGTCACGGACGTGTAGGGTCAGGCCAGGAACACCAGCATGGAATGAACAGGCACAACCTAGGCCATCACAAGAACAGCAGGGCATACAACAACAACAAATAACGCAACAACAGCCACAAACATATTCACTGCCAAAACAACAAGTAGCGCTAACACAGCAACCCCAAACTGAACAAACACAATTGGGTAGGGTGACGGTCTTGGGACACAACCCTTACACAGGGAATGGCCAATCATTGTACCCCCAATAGGACAGCCCACAGACGGCCTTGGTGTGTCCCATCCTGTCAGTAACACCTAATAGTGCGGAGGAGCCACGCATAGAGGTAACGATAGGTGACAAAAAGTTATCATTCCTTGTTGACACCGGGGCAACCCGGTCTTGCATAAGGGAAGGTAAATTTAAGATGTCAGGCGAAGCCATGAACACCCAAGGATTTTCTGGGGCTAAAGGGTTGGTTCCTTTTACTGATAACGTTCCTTTATCTATCAGAGATTATGATCTGTCAGTTCCACTTTTGTATTATAGTGCCTCACCAGTAAATATACTGGGGAGGGACATAATGAATAGGTTAAATATGACAATATCCTTTACAGAGGATGGTATAATTTGCTCTACTCCAGGGATTAACATGCTAGCAGCACGACAGATTATGCAAGCATACTGCGGACAGACAGCGATTAGGGCGGAACCAGTAGATGGCGAGCTATTCCAGTATGGAACAGACATGGCATTTGCATGGATGCCAGGGATAGAAGGGAAAATATGGAGGAGGCCAGCAGCGTATCTGTTCCGACCAGAAACACCTGTTAATGAACAAGAAGGAAAGGTGTTTGTAATGGACATTGAGAGCATTATTGCAACAGCTGAGTATATTGCTGTGCACGCCCAAGACAAAGAAGGAAGAGCATGGAGGGCAGTGATAGCACTAGCAGAAGGATGTAGGTTGACCCAGGTGTCAGATGAGGAGCTGTTCTCAGAAGAAAAGGAGGAGGGGGAAATGGTGTTCATGATGAGTGTAGAAATATGGCTAAGAGTGGCTCACAAACAAATAGCACAGAAAATTGCGATGGCACTTGAGGCACCTGCATGCACCCCAGTCCCTTTCTTTAAGGAGGATATGTCAAAGGTGCCCAAATCATTATGGACCATTAGCCCTTATGACGTAGGATGCATAAAAAGCATAGGGGGTGTACGGATAAAATTGAAAAAAGGTGCCATACTACCAAGAGTAAAGCAGTACCCACTGTCAAAAGAGGCAGATGAGGGCATATATGAAACTATAACGGCCCTTATAAACAATGGCATATTGGTCCCCTCAGAATCACCATGTAACACGGCTGTGTACCCAGTGCGCAAGGCTAAAGGAGGGTCTTGGCGCTTCATACAGGACCTCAGGCCCTTGAACAACATAGTAGAAGCAGAATATCCAGTAACAGCAAACCCGGCCACAATATTGTGTGGCATCCCAGCAGAAGCATCACGATTTACAGTAATGGACCTTAAAAATGCATTTTTCTCAATACCATTACACCCCGACTCACAAGATTTGACAAGTTTCACTTACCGAAATACAAAATGGAAACATACCAGGTTACCACAGGGGTATTGTGAATCACCCTCAATTTTCAATAGAGTAATACAGATGGATTTGGGTAACGTTGAGGTGGAAAGCACAGTGTTACAGTATGTGGATGACATAATAATTTGCAGTATAAATGAAAGTAAATGTAGAGAGGACTCCTTAAAAATGTTGACTATATTGGCTGAAAAGGGGTACAAGGTAGACATGGAAAAAATACAATACTGTCAGGAACAGGTACTTTACATTGGCCAACTGATATCCCAACATGGAAGAAAGATTGCACCACAAAGAGCACAGGCCATCTCAAGCACTCCCATGCCACAGACTGTGAGAGAACTGCAGCAATTTCTGGGGCTGTGCAACTACTGTAGAGCATGGGTATTTGATTACAGTTCATACATAGGACCCCTGCTTGAGGGTTTGAAGGAAGCAAATAAAGGGGAGAAAAAGTTGGGGTGGACTATGGAAATGAGGGAGGCATTTGACGAATTGAAGGACGCGATATCAACAGCTCCAGTACTGGCATCCCCAGACTATGAGCGACGCTTTTTTATATTTTCACATTGCGACTCAGCAGTAATGAAAGCAGTATTGGCCCAAAAAACAAGCATGGGCTATAAACCAGTAGCCTTTTACAGCGGTCACTTAGACCCCGTGATGTTAGGCCACTTCCCTTGCGAACAAGGTCTCGCTGCAGCTGCTTTTGCAGTAGAAAAAGCATCAGCGATAACCATGGGGTGTCCAACTACACTGTTTGTGGAACATGCACTATTTGCAATATTGAATAAACCCAAGTCCACACTAACGACACAAAGGGCATCAGGTTATGAGATCATTTTGTCTAGGGCTGAACTAGCGATTGTTAGATGTAGCACTGTTAACCCTGCAAGGTTCCTAGCAGAAATAATTGAGGAGGGAGATTACGCCCACGACTGCACCGAACTAAATGAAATATATTCATGTACTAGAAAAGTTGAAGAAAATGAACTAGAGGGAGGTGAGCTTTTGTTTATTGATGGGTCATCAACTATTGATCCAGGAGATGGGATACGGAGGACTGGGGCAGCAGTGGTAAAAATGATGGAGGCGCCGGTGTGTGTGGCTATGAAGTGTGTACAGTTACCACAGCATTACTCTGCTCAAGCCGCAGAACTAGTTGCACTAATATTAGCATTAAAGGAAAGTTTTAACAAACGTGTAACAATATATTCCGACAGTGCATATGTTACATCCACTGTTCACTCAGGGCTATCAAAATGGAGAAGAAGAGGGTTTAGGAGAGCTGATGGCACTCCAGTGCAACATGCCCTCTTGTTGGCTGAATTAATTGAAGTAATAAACGACCCCCAAGAGCTAGCCCTAGTAAAATGCACCGCACACACCAATGGTGAAGACCACGTCTCAAAAGGGAATGCAGCAGCAGACGCACATGCGAAATATGCTGCATACTTTGGTGAGATATGGAACCCCACAGACTCACAGAGAGGGAGAGGGAGGGGAATGGCTAGGGAGATGTTAATAAGAGAAGGGTACACCCATCTCCCAGCCACACAGATTATGGAATTACAAGCGGCTGCACCAATGGCCGAAAAGGAAATATGGGTAAAAAGAGGATGTACAATGTCACCAACCGACGCACTATGGCGCCAGGGTGGTACTGGGAAAGTTGTAATACCATTGGCACTTTTAAATACCGCCCTGAGCCAATTACATCACCCAGCCCATACAGGCAAGGAAATAATTGCAGCACGAATTAGAGAAGATTGGTTCTGTCCCGAGTTGAATTCTCATGTGTCAAATTTTATCAGCAATTGTCTCAAATGTCAACAGTTTACGGCCGGTCATACCCTAAAAGTGATAAGAGGTACCATACCCCGGCCAGAAGGACCTTTTCGGCACCTTCACATTGACTATGTTGATATGATCAACATATGTCAAGGTAATAGGTATATGATTGTAGTAGTATGCCCATTTTCTAGGTGGATTGAAGCAGGGCCCTGTTCACACCCAGATGCATTTAGAGCAGCCAAATTTCTAGTAAGGGAGGTCTTCCCCAGGTGGGGAGTGTGCGAGGTGTTAAGATCAGACAACGGCCCGCATTTCGCAAACGAAATGTTCCAACATATCACAGCCCTGCTGAGCATAAAGCACAAATTTGCATGTGCGTATCACCCACAGGCTAACGGTGTATGTGAACGCCTGAATGGCTTATTGAAGGAGGCAGTTGCAAAGATACAACAAACAACAAAGAAAAGTTGGTTGTATTGCCTTCCGTTAGCCTTATTCGAATTAAGGAACAGGCCAGGGTCCGACCACCACCTCACCCCACACGAGGTGGTTACTGGACGTCAAATGCGCCTTCCCCTAACGCCAACGTCAAGGGCATTCACTGACCACGAAAGTTCAGCGAGTGTACTAGGTGATGAAATGTATCAATATGTGTCGTCTTTGATTACTAGTGTTGTGTTTGTGTCTCAACAGCTCGAGCGCACACGGGGCGGGTCCACCAGAAATCAAGAAGAAGGCGCCAGTACAGAATTAGAAAAAGAGAACTTGTGCAAACTTGCCAAAGGTGACCACGTGCTACTTCGCAATTTCAATAGGAAGTGGAACGACAAAAGGTTCACCGGCCCACATCTGGTAGAAGACGTATCGCCAAGAGCAGTAAAACTAAAGGACAAGCGTGCCTGGAACCACCTACATGATGTAAAGATATATAAACTGCAGACCCGCCCCAGCGCCAACGACAGGTCCATTGGAAGAACAGCAACAACATCCCCGACGGCGGAAGGAAGTTCTACCACAGACAACGACCCAATTCACTACCCAGCTACCCCAGAGACAACAACTGACGAAGAAAGGGGTGATCCCTACACTGCCCACCCCATGGTCACACGTTCAAAGAGTAAAAATACTTCCGCCATCTGAGCGCAAAAAACCCCCCCCGCCCATTGACTCCCAAGGACAGTTGTAACTTAAACTGAAAGCCACTGGCCGCACAAACACACATGTAAACACGTGAATGTTCTCTTTTTCTCTCGCACATACAGGAACTGCGTATTATTGTATAATTGCAATTTAAACTGAATGTTCTCTCGCACAAATACACATGTAAACACGTGAATGTTCTCTTTTTTCTCTCGCACATACAGGAACTGCGTATTATTGTATTGTTAAGTAGAGAGCTAATTAACAAGTCCACTGTCCAGGCGTAGATGGTACTCCCAGACGATAATTACCCAGAGGAATTGTCACACCAATTTGTATACGAAATAAAAAGGCCAACATACCTAAAAAGAAGAAGGGTACGTGTCTACTACACAGCCTTTCTCCTGGCCATAGAATATTACATGCCCCACCTCCGCCCATACTTGCCGGTCCTAAGACACCGATCACTTAGAGTAGCGTGGGAGCAGCTCTTCGCCTGGGCACTGAATGACTATTTGATAGGGAGAGCTTAAATAAAACAAAACTAACATCTAAAAACGAGCATTTCTGAGAATTTTTAGGCGGGCAACTTTAACGTCGCAAGAATACGCTGCCAGGACTGCAGCAAGGTAAGAGCAAAATGCCGGTGAAATTAGCAGTTGTAATAAAAATAATAGGGATTTTGATGATCACCGGATTTTTGGCTGCCTCTGTCTGGCAGTACAGCTGTGCTATCAATTTTATTGCTGCACCCAAACCTAATATACCCCCGTTCCTTGCTGCAACAGGTGTTACGTCAGGTGGTAGTAGTAACATTGCACCCAAGCAAAATAGAGTTAAACGCAGCACATACTCAGACAATAAAGGTATTGATAATTATGTACAAGATTCAGCACACGTCACAAACAACATATGGTACAAGCACATGACCCGCATTGGTAAGCAGACAACTGAGGATAGCTGCTACGTCTGCTCATTAATACCATACGCCATGAGTGCTTCACGAACATTTGTTGCCACAGAAATAAATGAGAAGATAGCGCAGTGCATAATATACTTGGCACTGTTCCAGACGAAAGGAAGATTCCAAGGAACTGTAGTGCACATGACATGGAAAACACGAGACTCATACCCATATGAAAACAACTTCCTCAAGACCTACTTGAGTTATCACAAGACCAGTTTACATGCTGAAGCATTCAAATATATAACAAGTGGCCCTGCAAAAGGAGAAACACAGAAAGTAACACTGCAGTATTTACCATGTGATTGGTACGCCACTGAAGTTCCGGGTAAACAAGGATGCTGGGAGAGGCCGCTACTGACGATAACAGGAAAGGTGTATCTGGACAACAGCTGGGAGATAGGAGTGATTGGCAGCAACATGGTAACAAAAGAAACTATCTCAACCATCGAGACACACAATCACCGATGGTGGACGACGTGGATCAAGTATGTACCAATGCTCACGTGGGTAGAAGAAGATGAAGACCCAATAACGATACTACCGTTGACTGCGCCCAAGGTATGCTACCAGCATAAAGGAGAGGTGGACGTAGGATATAACACCAATTGTGCAAGTGTGACGGAGTTACCTGAGGGGGGAGCGGGAACAGCAGTAATAATGGACCATTATTGGGCCTGTGGAGAAAAGGCATACCATACGCTGCCTCCCCTGTGGAATGGTGTGTGCACAATGGTACACGTCAATGTGCCATCACTAGTGGTACCTAAGAAGCATGTCAATGTGGCGAAATTTCCTAGAATGAATGAAGGGGATAAGAGGAGAAAGAGATCTGCACCACTTCGGGAGGAGCAAGGGAACAGGACCAACAGCAATGACACTGTCCTAAATAGAAGAAAAAGACAAGGAGAGCCGCTGATAGGAAATTACCTGTGGGGAAGGTCGGAAACGGCACTAACATCAATACCGCCAGAACACAGACTATTTAGCAGAGCAGCAATGTTCTTCTCCTCAATAATACACCCGGGACTACAGGCTTACGCAAACGCAAAATGGCTCCAAATAACTAGATGGGAACTAATGATGACCATCAATTCTACAGTAAATGGGTTCAACGCAATAAAAGAGGAGCTGCGAGCTGTAAGGATGGTAGCACTCCAGAACAGATATGTATTGGACCTTCTCACAGCAATGGAAGGAGGAGTTTGTGCAAAGATAGGACAATCATGCTGCACGTTCATACCTGCCAATGATGCTGACAATGGTACACTGACAGAAGCAGTTTCGCAATTGGCCCAGATGCACTCCAAAATGATGGATGAAAGCAACGGTGTGAACAAGGATAAGAGCTGGTTTTCACTGTTATGGTCATGGATGCCATCTTGGCTGTCAGATGGACTGAAAATAATAGTGGGCTGTACTATATTGGCTGGAGCTACCCTGATCATAATTAGATTTTGGAAGGCACGGAAGGCACGCACTACTGACGAGTTGCTGGAAATGGTGGGAATGCACCCCTTGATGCCAACAGATGACGGCCAGCATACAGGTGTAATAATACAGGAGAGGGAGAAGCTACGCACCCAAATAATCACCAACCATCTAGACCCACCATCCGTGAAGATTGAGAACCCAAGAAACCCCAGGAGCTACATAGGAAGATGGGTATACTGTACTCCTGGAGGTACCTGTGAATATATGTATTGGTCCTTTGAAGATCATGTAAACCACTATGGACATCTCGGAGGAATAACTAAGATATGGCAAGTAAGAGGAGACAACGAGAAGGATATGTTTGTGGTCGACAAGTCGACCAGAGGGGGGACTAAAGTGGGAGAATGGAAGACCAGGCTCCCATCCTTCGCCTCTCGCGCATGGCCTAGAGGGTCACGACCCAAACACCCGCCACGAGAAGAGTTTGTCCATTTGCCAGACGACCAGATACCCTGGTACAGGAACATACGGATGTGTCCATCTGCCTGCCCAGCAGCCCGCACTGGCCATGCCGACACCTGCGGCACGGATCAACTAGACTAAAATCTACACGTCGTTAGAGATGCCATGACGACCTAGACAACGGGAAGCACATCTGTACAAATGTACACACTGGACATTCCCACACCAACCTACACGAAGAATATACTCAGTGCCATGACGTAGGCGACAGGCATATTCATGGACGTGCACCTTTATTATTTTTACATAGGCTTTCAGAATGCAGAAACGCAAGACGCGTCATGAACTCTTCTACTAGCTTGCTCACGCTTCTCTTGAAACCAGTTACCGCCATGAGAAGTATAATGAAGACAATACTGGTCATGAAATTATATGCTCCTATAACCTAAAGCACCTGTACACCAAACGGACAACTTATGCACCAGGCCCAAGGAGGCCTCAAACAAGAGCTCCCGTGGACATTAACAAGGCAAGAGTCAGTTGCTGATCCTGCAGAATGAGCTTGGCGAAGCAACCAGCCAAGGTCGCAATGTTGCAAACCTACGTTCCAAGAGCAAATCATCAAAGGCACGATGTTGCAACCTCGTACTCCACGCACCAACGTTAAAGTCACCCCGACAAATTAAACCAGACGCGCAGTAGAAAAACAATATTAATTGTGCAGAATTCTGCCTCTTTCACGGTCCCTCCCCACGTGACCAAGCCGAACCTGACGAGATGCCAAACCCAGGAGAACAGAGGCGTCTGGATCCCTCGCTACGAGACACTGGCAGATACATTTGAAAGGCTCAATGGACATCTGCAACAGTGGGAGCGGTCCCCCGTCCAGCTATGAATAAGTCCTCACATTGTCTGCATGTACCCATAGTGAAACATTGTTACAACTTACAGGTACACCGAGAGCTGGGAACGACGGTGGTCCCAGGCTGGGAAGCTCACGGGCGCACCAATCAGAACATGGGGCTCTTATCACTGACGCCAGCAAATTTAGCCAATCCTCAGGAGTCTTCATGTAACAATTCTCATGTATCTAATTGTAGGGACAACCCAGATATACCACCTGACTACACCTTGTCCACTAATATCATTTTCTATATGTGTGCTATACTAACCCTACCACTCGAACACCCAATTAAGAGTGGCGATAGGTTTTTTGTTAACTTTCTGAAGTGACGCAAGTAGCGCGTCATAATACCGTAAAAAGGGCCTGCGAGCCCCACGATTGTGTGTGTGTCAGGACGAACGCGTACGCTCCTTGACCCATCCCTGCCGTTTTGTCTAATAAACAGCAGAGTCACCTTGCTCCTTGTGTGCGTCTCATACTCTATCTCATCTCATCTGGGATATACACGGGAGGAGTTGGGGCCTCCCTGCCTGGAGGTCCGCGGACGGCCCAGCCGACCCCGGCAGAATTTCCCCCCGACAAGTGCAACAAAGCTTTTCCACGTAATATTGAGTCCATGTCATAGCCGGCTTTTCCACGTAATAGTGAGTGAATGTCATAGCCTGCTTGTCCTATATAAATGTAAGTAATTATATAAACTAAAAAAAGTAAAACCAAATATGTGTTTGTACAAATATTATTCTTTGAGATTTGATCATAGAGTGTGCATGTAATTTTGTTTGATTATATGTAGTCTATATATTTTATTTGAAAAAGATTAGTTTAACATTATTTGCGTGTGTGTGTGTGTACGAAGAAATTAAACGGTATAAAGGTTTGTAAGTCACAGTTCATTTTAGGATAATGAAAAAATGATTGTAGATTAATTTTACAGATTATACAAGGTAAAAGTCAGTTAGAAAATGTGTTCATGTACTCTATAGAAAATATGCATACCTGTAGTTTGTGTTCATGCATATGGATATGGACGAAGCTGCAAGTAGAAATCTTGGAGATTTGTCTAGTATTTCTCGTAGATCGTGCTTGCCAATGGTATGAGACTTGTAGTCCGAGAGATTCACCGTACATTTGCAGTGCTGATCTATGATGATGCAGTTACATGTAGAGGTCGTGGATTTGATTGGTGGATGGTCAAGTGATTTCATAGCTACATCCAATGAGGAAATGGCACAGGGAGTGAAGTGGAAATGGTAGAAGGCTGTCCATGTTACGATACGTTTGCGGACATGGCGGTAGTTCCAGGACACGCCGTATTACATCTGGGGAATTTGGGGTGGGGAGGCATGCAAATGAGATTGAATGTAGCAAGGAATTGGTCAGTAAAGTTTAGTGAGTGTGTTGTGCTAGGAGAAGTTTTCTCTGATATTCTTTTTGGTGAGAGAAGAACAGATAGCTATGGCTGAGTGTTTCAAAAAACAGATTGTGTGGATTTTGGGAGACTCGTGGATACATTGGTTGAAGGTGCATGCAGAAAGCTGTGATGTATCTATTGATCTTGGATTCCCACATGTGGAAGTGCACTGGCATGGAGTGCGTGGAATGAAGTTGCTGGACTTGCTACCTCTCTGTGCAACTTTGAAGATAGAGGAGCATCCAGACATAATTGTAATTCATTGTGGAGGGAACAGTTTAGGACATGTGTCTGGAATTTCTTTGCAATTTGCAATGAAAGAAGGACTTCAGAATATCATGGATATGTTTCCAAACTCCAAAGTAATTTTTTGACGGATTGCGCAGAGACAAATGTGGCTTCGTTCTTTCTCATGTGTTCCACAAATGGAGAAAGCAAGGCGTAATGTCAATAAGGCTGTTTGTGCTTTCCTAAGAGATTTTGGCATGTTCTCTTTTCACAATGAAAATATTATGTTTCGTAGTACATACATATTTCGCAGAGATGGAGCCCATCTTACTTATGCTGGCAATCAGATTTTTCTGAGAAATGTACAAAATGCATTGCAACCTTTTTTAGAAATGCAGCATCTATTTTGAAGTAGGTGTTAAGTATTTATAATTTTTGACACACAAACACCTCCCAAAGGCTCTTTTCAGAGCCACCACTTCCTCCCAGAGAAAAAAGCAATGGTTACAATATGGCAGCACCACAATTTATTTTATTTTCACAAACTGTCCGTGGACTTTCAAGAAATAGAAAGGGCTCTGCATTCTCTATCGTTACTTCTATTTTTTAACTGTGAAAGGCGGCTCTGAAAAGAGCCTTATTTTTTTTTTTGATTTTTGTTATTTTGTATTTTTTTGGTTTTTTACACATGACACACTAGGAGAGGAGGGGAAAGGAGGGTAAAGGGGGGGGACACCAACCACAGGGATAAGAAAGGGCGAGCTGAGAGAGGAAGATGTAGAGTGGGTTTTATTTGTGTAGTGAGCAGGTCTTCTCGTGCTCTGAGACGATAGTCTCAAAAGCACTCCGAAGTCGCTCCCCCCTACAGAGTACTGTGTCACAGTACATACATACAACTGTGACCCTCGAAAGGTAAGGGTCATCAGAATTCTGTATGGCCTGTGAGGCAGCTTGAGGAAGACGCTGTCCCACAGAGGTGTTCCTTGTGGTGACAGGATCAGAAAGGGAGGATGAAGTAGTGGCAATCAACCTACTACGCTCTTCGCAAGGTACAACCTTGCAAATGGCCCCAGTGTGGAATGAGTTCAGGTGTCGCTTCATGGTCATAGTCCCAAAGCTATACGAACCATGCCTCCCACGACTGAGTACCATTTTGCACTCGTTGCAGGTGACACGGTTCGCACGAGTCTTAGGACCATTCCCATGAACGGTAAACAACCGCCACACCCAAGAATCACGCTTCGGGCGGCTAGTAGGGATTTCCTCTACCTCATTCTCGTCATCCTCTTCTTCCTCCTCTGTATCCTCACTCCTGTTCCCCTCTTCAGGCCCTTGGGGAAATGGTGGTGGTGGAGGGGGCGGGGGTGGTGCTGAGGCAGATGTAGCACCATGTGGTAATAGTCGAGCCATGGATGTCATAGGCTTGGAGATGGAAATCTCAAAATCTGCAAAATATGCAGCAAAATGCAGTGTGCTCTGTGGAATAGTCAGAAACACAATGAGAATGCGCTCTAGGGCGTGGTCTTATATAGGGGTGCATGTGCGCGGGTCGCGGAC
Source organism: Ambystoma mexicanum (assembly GCF_040938575.1). Classification (NCBI taxonomy): domain Eukaryota; kingdom Metazoa; phylum Chordata; class Amphibia; order Caudata; family Ambystomatidae; genus Ambystoma; species Ambystoma mexicanum. The sequence goes on along the minus strand of NC_090930.1, from coordinate 1,127,540,340 downwards.
ATGCGCGCCGTCCGCAAGACAGATCGAACATCAAAAAAGGTTCAAAAAGTCACAAAAACTATGTGGAAATTTAGGATTAGTATGTGGGATTTGTGGTATGGTGATTTTTTAATGAGAAATATTGTGGATTACTTGGAAATGTACTTTTAAACTGTTCGGGGACACGAACAGTGTCTGCATTTAGAGCACAAGATGAGCGTGGGCGCGGTCACATGATTGTTTTGTGAGCATGTTCGCTAAGGTAGCGGCGGTCCGCAGGACACCCAATGTACGGACATTGTTTTGCGCATGCATGTTGATGTTCTACGGACAGTGTTCGGGTCCTGAACTAATTAAAAGTGCGTCACATGTAAAACGAACAGTTACAGACAGCCGTTTGTTCTTAGCACAGTTTAATTTATTTACTAACAATACGGAAAGACATAACGTTTCAAGCACACCTCCATTTTCGTTTATTTACGAACAATTCAGGACACCACGAGTGTTCTTATAAAAGTTTCTGCTTGCTAGCAAACACTACGAACAGGCATAGTGTTCTTAAGGACACCTCCATTTCCGTTTATTTACGAACATTTCAGGACACTACGAGTGTTCTTAGAACATTTTCAACTTATATGCGAACATTACGGACAGAAGTAGTGTCCTCAGAACAGTTACATTTTTGTTTCTTTACGAACATTTCCGAACAACTGCGCTGTCCGTGGACACCTAAATTGGTTTCATCACAAAGAACTGAAAGTAATTACAAGAGAATATAAGAAAAGTAACTTTATTTCATATATATATATATATATATATACAATTATGACTGGGAAGGTGGGGCAGAAATGGAAACAAAACCAGGAGAATTAGGGATTTCTAGATAACTGGGATCAGGTGAAGAAGGGAAGGAAAGCTCATTGAAACGCTTTGGTCCATAGAGAGGGTTTGGGGTTAACCGAGTGGGATAGGGTGAGGGGGGACATTATTTAGTGTGTTACAAATATGGGTTACATTTTTTAAGTATTACTACATATACTTTGTATGTGTGCTGTTTTGTGAATTTGTTAAATGTTCCTATGTTACAATATAACTATTACACATACCCTCCCAGAGTTTTTAGGTGGTGGTACTGTTGTCCGAACATGCCTGCGGACCGTCAAATTCAGTAGAAAAGGTTCAGTATGTTCCATATTATATGTACATAAAGTCAAAGTTATTATTGTTAAGTTGTGCTACTAAAAAACTATGAAATTCAGTAAAAAAACTTTGTTAAAGGGACGTTATGGTTAAGTTGCACTACTAAAAACCTATGAAATTCAGTGAAAAAACTTTGTTAAAGGGATGTTATGGTTAAGTTGCACTACGAAAAACCTATGAAATTCATTAAAAAAACATTGTTAAAGGGACGTTATGGTTCAAAGTAAAACCGAAAAACCCCTGAAATTCGGCAGTTATGGTTAGATAAGGAACCATAACTCATCAATGACATTTGTGATGTCATCTTTGATGTCCTGGGTGTTAGTGTCAGCAGTGCACGGTGGCGCGAGTTATGGTTGCTTATCTTACCATAACTGCTGAATTTCAGGGGTTTTTCGGTTTTACTTTGAACCATAACGTCCCTTTAACAACGTTTTTTTACTGAATTTCATAGGTTTTTCGTAGTGCAACGTTAACGTCCCTTTAACAAAGTTTTTTCACTGAATATATATATATTTTTGTTTTTAGTATGTCAGATATTACACTGTTTTTACACAGTCAATGTATGTCTCAAATCTTGGGCCCTTTGTTCATTCTTCTGCCCACGGAAGAATTCTTCATTCTTCATTCTTCTGCCCAAGTGTTCCTTGACAATGTCTATGTAGCCTTTGATTTCTCGCATTCGAAAGATCACCCTTCAGAACCATTAGTACCAGGTCCTGCAGTGTGTGTAAAGCGTTGACCAGCTGGTGTTTCTGTTTTGTGGTTCAAGACGGTGTGTCTATGCGGGTTCATTCTTTCACATAGTTCCTTAAAACTGACACCAACATACTTTCCTTCTGCACATTTCCCACATTCAATTAGGGGTATACCACTTTAGGATAGTTTGAAAATGTATGTTTCTTATATCTGTAATGTTTGGTTCTGTGTAGTTGGTAAAGCTGATTTGGTGCATTTGTAAAGTAAAAGACATGCACAGCCTTTTAATGTAACGAAGGTGCATTATTCCAAGTCTTATTTTGCATTGTGATCCATTTTCTACTCTTTGTTCTACTCTGAAACTTGAAAAGTGTTATATCCTTTTTTCAGAGAAGTGCTCGAAGAGGAGCTGTTCATGCTGTTATTGACCAAGGAATCCTCCTATGCAGCTCTCTAATACATCATTGACTGTGCAATAGCAGACTTGAAAAAAGCCTGGGACGGATGGGAGATAATTGGTTCTAGAAGGAAGAGACCTATGATGTGATGAAGGATTCTGTTGTGCACAGTACACTGTACTTGACAGTGACATTTGTATATATTGCACACTTTTGTCACCTGAAATGGTTATCTAATTAAAACAGCTTGCTACTATTTTGGCACACAATGATCTCCAACACAGTTCTGAAAGAGCTATGTTGGTCACTGTCTAACTTGTTGACACCAATTTTCTCCTGGTTATTCAAAGGTCGAGGAAGTGCCTGCAACTGCATTTCCTCCCAACAATATACACGGGAGCACCATTCTCAGGTACATAAGTATTCAGGCACATCGTTGCCAGGAAATAGGATGTGGTTAGCCACTGCAAATCACACCATAATAGCACCACAGCGGAGTGAGATTAATTTTTTTACCAAATGCATTACAGGACTTGTGGTTCTAAATACATGTCATGCTTTATATATTTGTTCTACAAACAATAGCAAAGGTTAATTATGGAAATCAATACTTTATTCCACTTGCAGTACACCAGGACAAGAGAGGAGCGGTGTGGTCGGTATGCATGTGTGCCTATCAACGGTAAGAATAAATACAATGTGTTGGTGGATGCTCACTAAGAAAAAGGATCTTATTTCATAACAAAGAGTACACAGTGTTTCGTCCAATAATGAAAATGTCAGTGATAAGTACTGTAACATCCTAAACTGGTCAATGACAGACGTGGGAGTAGAGCCAAAACTATCAATGTAGCAAATAGTTAAATAGGGTGATCACAACACATGTATTCCGAAATTAGGGGTACAAGCTAATTCTCCCACCATAAATGAAGATAGATTTCAACAGCAGCAAAGTTGCTTACAAGTGCCCTGCAATCTTACCTATATGCTAAAGTCTTGCGATGCAGTCGTATTGCAGTGTGCTCTAGTGACTACTGTAGTGTTTGCAACTGAACATGAGGAAATTGAGTGGCGTCACTTTTTACATTAAATGGAGGTATACGAGCATGGTGTAACATTTTTACACCACCATTGAACGCCGTGCCCCATTTTGCAGCTCCTTTAAGGTGTAGGAGGGCAGCAAACCAGAACGTGCATCTCCAGCATGAGATTTACTTGCACGCGTAAAACCAATTGATTCCAATGGAAAATACCTCGCAATTGCGCCTTCTAAAAAGCAGGCATATTCCATCGGAATGCACTATAAAATTCTGATTGAAATCGTAATTTTCAGGCTGTTTTATTTCACTCAAACCAGAAGGTAAAAGTGAAGAGTAATGGCAATTTTGGCTTGCTTTACTCATCACATTTACACTCAGCTTGGAGAGTGGTGAAAAGTGCATGCAGGGCACCCACCAGCACATCAGTGCAACCATTGGTGAGTCCCTGCATGCAATTACCCTTTTATTAAAAGTGACCCCCAACGTGTAGATCAGACAGCTATTCACATAATGCACATGTCTTCTATCATGAGGAGTTGCAGCTCAGACAAGGGTTCATACTCTAAGGCTGATTCATGCCTCCACCCTTTTGTGATCGTAAATTAAGTACTAAAAATATGGGTAGTAATGATGGTAATTGATAAAGGTTGTTACCAAGAATTGTGAACATTACATTTTATGGTATGTGGTGCCATGTAAAACATAAAATATTATTTTTATTATATTGGCAGCCATCATTTTACTGATTTAAGTGTTTGTTAGTCAGTCCTCCAAATGTCACTCTTTTGGTAAAAACAAATAGTGTTAAAAATAAACCTGAGTGAATGTATTCATTCAAACTTCGAAGCACCCGAATACCAACTGGTAAGAAAAGGTCGAACCAAGGTCGAACGTATGAAATGTTTGAACCAAAAGTTCAATCCTGCTCGCTATAAAATACAAAAAATATAAAAATAAAGAAATAATAAAGAAAAAAAAGCATACCATTAATTATACAAATATTTTAGGAAATGCAAATATATAAAAAATAAATATAAAAATAAGCTAAATCTAACATTAACATGTACATATGCTGGTTAAGTTGCTCCAATAAAAACCTTTGCAATTCAGTGAAACAACTTTGCTAAAGGGACATTATGGTTAAGTCTCATAAAAAAAACTTTGCAATTCAGTGAAAAAACTTGCTAAAAGGGTTGCCATGGTTAAGTAACACTAATACAAAACTTTGCAATTCAGAGAAAAAACGATGGTAAAGAGACGTTGGAGTTGCAGCGCAAAATGGAAAAACAACTAAACACTGCTCATACTAAGACCCAGGACATCAAAGATGACATCAGAAATGGGATTGGCTGCAAACACAGGGGTATGGCATCGGACCTGCAAAACAACTGACAGGAGAGATTTTGCCTGGCTTGCAGCCTGGTGCAATGGCCACTGTACCCAATTGTAGGATTGTGGGCCACTGTCTATGACTTGCGGCCATGGACAATGGCTACACTTCCTGGGACTTGAGATTCAGCCATGTTGACAGCCTGAAAAAGCAGCCCATGGTAAACATTGGCATTTGCCTGTTGATTGGCCCAATTTCCACCATACCCCCATAAAGGGAATGTATCCGCGCTCCTGGCTTGGGCCCTGTCCCGGGGCATGGGCTTCAGCCACGTTGCAAGCCCCAGTAAGAATCTCAGCATAGGCATTGGGCATTTCCGCAGGCCAGGTCTTTTATCCACTTTAATCCCATAGCTGGTCATTCATGGCCATGGCCAGTGGCTAGATTGTCTTGGCCATGCCTCAGGAACCAAAGTTATCATACCTTTTTTGTACCTGCATTTTGAGACTTTAAAAAAGATGCGAAACAGGTGCATTAACAACACATTTACAAAAGCATGCTGTCTGGACCAAAGACTCGGTTCCTCGTGCAGGTTTGTTGCAAATCTGTCTAGCAGTTCAGGCTGTAGGTGAAAGGGCATTTTTTCCATTCAAGTCTATCGGGATTTCGAAAGGTTTGGCACGCGCCTACAATGTTTCCCCTACTTGATCAAACAGCACCAAACCTTCCATAAAAAAAAATCTTAATTTGTATTGTGATTTTTATTTTACAGAAAATAACCTTTCTCAAACTAAAGAAGACACAAAAAAGTAGAGAAACTACGTAAAATAAAAAAGGTAAACAGTAATAACATTCTTTTTTTAGTCTTAAACTAATCAAATTCTTCACTTCAACAAATAACACAGTAGTAAAAATCTACACATTCATATTGATAAATAGTTAAGTATTTACTAACGATTGACGTAAGAAGTCTAATACCCTAATAGGATTCGTTTAGAGAAGCCAAGAGCTGTTAAAATTAGTCTATCATGAGTATATCATGAACAAAGCAGGCAAAAAACTATTAATTCTCCATTGTTTACACTATTTCTAATTGATGGCAAACGTTTCATAATCCTCTCCCCGCAACACTTTTTGTCTAGTGCCCATCACTTCATGTGTTAAAAGTAAATTAAAACATAATGTCATGAAATTCTGCCTCCCACATCGATCAGGGAATGTACATACATATTTCTCCACCTGGTTTAATGGCTTAGGGTTTCCAATGGAGTAGGTGAACAGTTTGTACCTGTTGGCACAATATGTTCTACACATCCAATCACATATCTGTAACGTCGTTTTGACTGTGCTCGAGTAGTGGATTAAATCCAAAGAATCTATATTGAGCATAGCTAAATGACATTCTTTTAAGATTACCCAAGTATTCCGAGCTACACAAGATCAATTTTGCCATAGTACATTTAGTTTAGAGAACAAAGAATGGGGAGGAGGAACTAAAATGTTTCTGTATAAGTACAATCTTTTCCACTCAATCAATGATTGTAGGCAGCGGAGGCTAAACGTGTACCTTATAGTTGAAATAGGGACTCCATTAGGCAAATCAAGTGCACAATGCCGAAATTTGCCCTCAAGAGAGGACCAGTCAATTTGATTGTTAGGATATTATGCACCATACAATACACAAGGCGTGATCTTTGCTTTGTAGTATTTAATCAATTATAGAATAGAGATGCGCCAAAATGCATTATCAGTTTGTTTTTTCTGTTGGGTTGGGTGGGGGGGCACTATGGCAGACTGAATATCTTTGTACTCGTTACAGATTCAAGATTTTTGAGAGAGAGTTCTTTTGCGTTGAATGTCAAACCAAGATATTTCAAATGTTCTACTATCTCTAATCATGTCTTATCAATATACTATTGGCAATTTATACTTTTCACGTTAGGCTGATTGATAATCAAAACTTTTGTTTTAGTAATGTTGTTCTCTAATTCTAAACCCCTAAAAAGTCAGAAGGGTGTTTAAGGTGTGCTCTAGTCCTATGGGGGTCCTATCTAAAAGGACCATGTTGTCAGCATACAACATATACTGAATGGCATGGGCCCCTAAGCATGGAGGAAAGGCCTTAGTGTCAGCAAAGATTGAATAGAGCAGGGGCCAGGATACAGCCCTGGCGTAATCCACGATACGTAGTTATTGAGTCCGTAAGATTGCCATCTCTATCCAGTCTCACTTGAATTTGGGTGTCTGTGCAGAGATGTCCAAGTATATTGACTAATATGTAATGACAGCCCCAGTTCGATAGCTTGACCCACAAAATATCTCGGTTTACTCTGTCGAAGGCCATTAACAAGTCCACAAATGTGCGAAATATGGGACACTGTTGCATATGGGCCTGCTCTTAAAACAGATGCAAGAGAACCCTATTCCGAGCACTTCTGATGTGCCTACGAAAGCCTGATTGATATATATTGAAATCTCTGCCTGGACATCCCACCTCCCCAAATCTTTGAGTAGTAGTGTCAAGAAAATCTTACTTGGCTATCGGGTGATAGATGATCCTGCTTGTCCCCCTTTTTAAATATAGGACTATGAGTCTGTGAACAACTTCCCCATTTCGCAGGGTCCTATAGTAGAGACCTCTAAGAAAGGTCAACGTTCCCAATCTCCAAAGCATCAAAGGGGGGAGGATGATGGTATGGGCGAAACGAGCAAGTACTCTACGACTATCATAGGATGGGAAATTATTTCAGATAAAAATGGAATCAAGCGCCTCAATCGTTCTGCCCTGTTGCAAGCATTTAGTAGAATTCCAGCATTACGAACATTGAATACGGCTGACATAGAGTGGGTTACTTTGCCCCCAATTCAGAATCATTGTATGGTATGCAAGGTGCAATCAGCCATCATTACTAATTTGTTGATGCAATACACGGAAGAATTACGGTTTATTGGCTTGATGCTGCATCTCTTTGATTCTATCAATGATGCAATCTGTTTTAACGAAACTCCAATTCCGGTCATCACTCCAAACTCGCCAAAGATAAATTCCAGCGACTCACAGGGTGGCATTAACGCGGTTGTAATTGTTCAGCTCGCAGGACTATCAAACATTAGCACAGTCTGGTCTTGGTTATCGGTCCTAGCCACTACCTTAAACCCAGCGATGGACAACATTCCCCAGTAATCAGCCTTCTACATTATCCATTTTGTCATGGAATTCGTGTGGTTTCAGAAATGTATATACATAGATTAATCATGCTCAATCAGACATTAAATGTGATATTATGTTATGCCAGGAAAATATGTGTGAGCAAGAACTTTTTTTGCCTGGATACACTGTCTATCAAAATAAAGCAAAACGAGGCCTTACTGGGAGGCCATATGGCGGTATAGCCATCTGTGTAAACACCAATTTAAAAATACACATTCTAGCAGAATATAAATCCATGGCAACACTGGCCTTGTTGGTTATACTAAATGATAAACAGTATGATCCCTTGCTTATCGTTTCCCTCTATCACAGTCCGGCACTACTTAAAATAACAACTGTCTTCCAAGAGCTTGATAATCTTTTTGATGAAGTCATAGCATCACATCCAACTTGTGGAATATTGTTGGGAGGGGATTTTAATGCCTAATGCTTAAAATTGAATATCCATAATGCTACTGCTGATGGTCAATACCAAGCGGGCTTTAGAGGTCAATTATTGCAAGACTATTTAGCACCTTGGGAACTTGATTTTCTTCATTTTGATGCTAGTGATGGTTGTCCTACATGGAGGAGGGGTACAGCCACTTCCTGCACTGACTATTTTGCTATTTCAGGTAACTTACATATCTAGTCAAATTACTATTTATGATCCGGGCTGTAGCGACCATTTCATAATCCAGTTGAATCTGGAGGTTGATATGTCCATGCTTGGCAATGATCAGCAACAGTCTTTTCTGGAAGGGGACTGTCCCGGTTTGTCAATTCGCTGGTCTACAAAACTTTGTGACAAAATGAATAACATGATTACTGCACAACTTTCGAATTACTACAGTTTCCCTCATCACCACTGTTCGACGCAAGGTGAACTCTGTTGGCTATCTAACATTATAACTAATGTAATAACCACCTTGTGAGAGAGGTCTGATGTTCTACTGTCTTCATCATTAGACTCCAATACTAACACAATTCTTGTAGCTAAAAAAACCAAGAACACGGACCTTCGTGAACTTAGAAAAACTTCTCTTCCATGGGAGTAATTTCTGAGGGAAAAAAAACTATTCTTAATACATACCGTAATAAATGCAGGAATTACAAACATTTTATGCACAACTTGAATAATCAAAAAACGTTTGCAACACTTTGTCACAAAGACAGACAATCCACATGGGCTATGCTCAGGGCGGGGTCAACCATACTACCCACGGACCAGGCATCAATGATATCTGCAGATTCCTGGAAAGTATTTTTTTAAAAAATATTCTCCCTCCCTGTAGCTTTTGCTAATCGAGGGTTAAAGAACGCTGGTTTGGTAATTCCTTCCTTGTCATTATGGTCCGTGCTTGACATTGAAAATACGATACAAGCACTGAATTACTCTAGAGCAGCTGGCCCAGATGGCATTCCTTCCTGTGTCCTCAAATGAAACCCAGCAATGTGGGCTCAGATTCTTAAAAAACAATTTGATAACATCTTAACGACTGCATTTATTCCCTCTTCCTGGTTATCTTCCATTATTGTCCCTATACACAAAAAGGGCTTAAGATCTGACCCTTCCAACTTCCGACCTATGTCCCCAATTGATACTGCTGCTAAAGTTTTTGCCGTTCTATTGCTTCGCGAGCTACAAACTGTGATCGGACACCTCAAGATCCTGTCACGGTTCCAAATTGGGTTTCGGGCCAGGATGGGGACTGTACTTAATGCAACAATAATGGCCCATCTCCTAGCAAAAGCCAAAGTGCGGAAGTCTGGTCCCTTGTATATGGAATCCATAGATCTTACATCTGCCTTTGACTACGTCATACGATCACTGCTCTGGGGAAAAATGGCTTCAATGAACAAACTGCTTTTAACAGTTAATTTCTAAACTCCATGCAAATACTTCTTATCTTGTAAGAGTCAACAAGGTGGGTGCAACCACTAATGCCATTAATATCGATATTGGTGTGAAGCAGGGATGCAATTTAGCAGCCACCCTTTTCGATCTATACTTATGTGGTATAAACGACATCTGGGCTAAGCAGATCTCTTATCCGGCGAGACTTGGCCATTAAAAAATCCACTGGCTAGCTTTCGCTGATGATATCGTGATCTTTGAACGCACCCCTGGGGGTCTCCAAGCCAAACTGTCACTATTCGCCTCCTACTGTAGCAATCACAATCTTCATTGCAATGTAGAAAAATCAAACATTGTGGTATTTAGGAATCTCAAGAGGAAATATTCTCCACACAAATGGACTATTGAAGAGTTTCCAATTGCTATAGTTCCTTTGATTCAATATCTTGGCTATACAATCTCAGACTCAAACTCTTTGGCAATGTGGAAAGAGACACTGAACAAAAAAGCGGCTCCCCTTGCAACACAAATGCAAATGGTCTATGTGAAGTACTGCAAATTTTCACTAATTCCATTAATTCAATTTTATATCCTTAACGTCGAATCAGTACTTTGTTTGCCCTAGACATGTGCCTTGCAGATATTGATAGTTTTCTTGATCAACTGCAAGGACGGTTATGGAAGGGGGCTTTGCGCTTAGCTAAGTCTATCCCCAACATAGTACTGAGGCAGGAACTTGAACTTACAGCTTTGTCTGCGCGTTACAATTGGCTGCTATTGTCAAACTTAGCCAAAATGTTATATCCTCCGGTTAATTGCTTATATGAGGATCTGGGCCAGATGCTGATTGCTTCCTCCCTTCCATCTATTACAAAATATTATGATCACATGGTTTCCTTACTTGATGAAATTGCACTCAAACCATCAGACTTGGAATTTAGACTAATACATGTTAAACTTCGCATATTTGACCACGATTGGTGTAAGACCTTAAATGGAATGTTGTGAATTTAATTTGTATAAGGAAGCACCAAATTTAGTACCATAAGATTACCGAAGAAGCCCTACATAATTCCATTTCCCTGTAATAAAGCTAGAGAAATGTATCTCTGGTTCAAATTAAATCAACTGCTGACCCTTGAAAGAATTGGATGCTGGCATTCTTTTCTGAAACCTGCTGAATTGGGCTGTAGGTTCTGTAATGACGGAACGCAGATTGAATCTACTAAACACCTAGTCACTTTCTGTCCTTATTTTGAGGAGACCCGCCTACAAATATTTGATACAGAAGGGGTAGACATTGACTCACTCAAAAGAGAGTGACTTTGGTTAGTTTGCATGTGGGGAAACAGTACAAGGCTTATCCTGTCGCTTTGCAGATTTCTAACAATAATTAATTTGAAACTTGAAATCATGTACCAAAATTCGGAATTGCTGAATTAATAATTATGTGTTAACTTTCAGCACCCAAACTGTCTGTTTGCAACCAGCGTCCTCAAAACATATATCATTGAGTGGAAGTTTTCCCTTTGATTTTATACTTATATGTTATATTTTTTTATACTGACAATTGTACAATTACTAACGTGTGTATAACTGTGTTATGTAGATTAGATAATCTGCCAAATATGCCTTCCTAAATAGGGTCTAACAGGAATGGTCTATTCATTATGATAAACATTATGATAAATATTATTGTTTTTTAAAAGATGATCATACGCAGTAATGAACTGCTGCAATATTATTTTATTACTCTTAAGAGCTTTTCTTTATGATGGTAACTAAATGATTCAAAAATTCGAAATCACTTGTAATGAAATGAAAAGAAAATTCGAAGTCATATGTAAAATACAATTGCAAAGAATCATGGAATATATAAAAAATGTTGTAAAAGTTTGTTGATCGAACTAATAAAACAACGGTTTGAATAAAAAATAAAAAATATAGGACTATATGGGACAATGGGCCTCATTACGAGGTAGGCGGTAGCCATGGTGCTTTTAGCACCATGGCTACCCCCTTACCGCATTCCAGGTCCGGGTTCCCGAAATAGGGACTTACTTGGTCATTCCAACCATTCCCCATTCCCATTCGAGCCCCCAGTCTCCTTACCGGTGCCCGTTAACCCTTACCGCCCACCTCGTAATGAGGCGCAATGTCATTGGTTGCTGGAGTGGATCGAGATTTAAACATGTTCCTGAATAGGTAGTAAAGGATAGAGGACCATAGCTCTGGGTTACCTTCAAGGGTGACATTCAAGAAACCATCTGGGCCCAGAGATCTCGACGGATTAGCCTTATTGATTATGTTCAGGATTTCAACATAGTCAAAATACACATACCAGAAAGAGGTCTCCTCCAATACCACCACCATGTGCCCTTACAAATAAGGACAATGATAGACTTTGGAGAAGTGAGCCTTCAAGGTCGTCTGTGAGATAGTCTTAGCCTGGATCTTAGCCAGTCATGTGCAGCCATAGTTAATAAAAAAAAAATGTCATGTGTGTTCCTCTGACCCAGAATTGGGACCATGTGTTCCGCACCCTTATGGAGTTATCTTTCTGTGTTCCTATTTTAGCTCTCTTCATTTGAAGAAGGGCTTTGTTGTCAAATCTATGGGGCCAGTGTCTAAGTGACCAACTAAGTTGTTATTTTTTTATTGAACCGTTGCATCAAATAAGTGAGAGTTACTGGAATTATTCCAGGTTGGTTTCAACCCACCGTCATTATGCAATCCATATGTTTGCTTGTGAAATCAATATATTTGTCCTGATTTGTAGGAACATCAGGACAGAAATCAGAGTTTACTGACTCGAGTTAGTTGCAGCACCAGGTGATCACTATCACGGGTATCTACGATTTGTAAACTATGATGGCAATCAAAACCCTGTTTTGTCAAAAGAATATAGCCCAGAGTTGAGGTAGAGACCCCACTTCTTCAAGTGGGACCTGCCCGGAAATCATGTAAAAGCCCTTGTTTGACAGGTTCACTTCCATTCCTGCAGAGGGATGAATTTAATCCAGGCGAGGACTCCAGGCAAACAGGGTTAAAATTCTCTGCCACAATCCAAAAGCCCCCACATTCCATATGAGATTGTTCCAGAATATCAGATAGGGCATTGAAAAGGCTAGATTCAGACATTCCTAATGGTTCCAGTGAAGATTAACTATCAGACCTTCTCTTGGAGTATAGTCTATAATAGACAACCAGGTGAGCTTTATAATCAAAATGTCATCTAAAGTCACTCCTCATTGCAAATATACTACTTTAAGTTTGTTCTCATACCATTAACAAGTTGTCCAAATGGTCTGCCTTTTGTTCCGTTTCAGACCAGGGAATGCAAAACTGTATATCTTCCGAAGTAGTATTGGCAACCAATCATGTTTCTTGTAATAAAAGATTGTCGAATCCCATCCAATCCAAATTATTTGCCTTAAGTTTAAAAAGAGGAGAGTATCCTCTTGTGTTCCATGAGAGGATCTTATACAGTCCCCAATCCTCATCTCAAAAATGTAGGGCAGATGTTATGCTAAGCCAACCCACTTTCTTGGGTTGATTCAAACTGGGCCCACCTGAATGAAAGGAGACTTTTCCCGGGAGCATAGCTTCATCACTAACATGTATTATGAGGCTCATATCTTTAGAGGTAATGTCCATTTTATTTCTAAGATTATGGCAGTCAAATTTCTTTGCTTCAAACAGACAATACCTTATGTTTTTTTTTTGTTTAAATATCATAGCTCAACAACAGAAATGAAGGGGCTTCTTCAAGTACCAAGTCAACTACTAAACTCGAATTCAAATGGATTATTACAATGTCCAATATATTGTTTTATGGGAATTCTATTTGGGAAATAAATAAGAGCTGCAGGACATTTTGTCTATTGAATACAATAGCCTCCTCTGCATGAAACATGCATTCAAGATAAACATAATGTGGAGGCATAGGCCTGTCCAACGTAAAGGAAGACATTTTTAATTGCTTTGTCTCCTTCGTGCCAAGGAAAGGCTTCTTGCCCATAGCAAGCCTCTTTTCTTCAAGTGTGCGAAAGCAGATGAATTGTCAATAAAAGAGTTTCCTGCATCTATTCTATCCATCCTTCTTGGGGAGTTCAGAGCATCCGAATTCAGGAGGTCATCCAAATAAGTAGACAGGTTATCTTAATTGAGATCCTGGTCCTCCTTTCCTGAATATTCCACAATAAGCTTTAAGAACTGTTTAATTGAGCCTTTGGACGGGGGCAACTTTGGATCAGTTATGCCTACAGTTTTTTAGGACCTGAGGGTTTTTCAGGCTTGAGGGTCATCACATTGTCTCATTGATTCTGTATTGGAAGATTAGGTTTGCAAGGTACATCTGCCAAAGTTTGGTTTGCTTCCATCAAGATATGTTTTTGTTTTCTGAAATTATTTTGTGACCCTGTGTTTTTGTTTGATGCCACATCTTTCAATTTTTTAGAATTTTTAGTGGGTTTAGACTGATTTTTGTTAATAGACCTCTTATGTTGTTGCTTTGTGCTTATTAATGGGAACTGCTGCAGGTTTAGCATGGAATTAGAAGAATCAATGCTTGCAAAAAGTGGACAGTCCATCAACGACAAGGAAGTTTGTGTAACGCTCACCTGATTCCCGCAGAGGCGCCGGTCTTGACTGGGTGAATGCTGTATCTTCAAAGGTGATGTGTAACACACGGTTGGCTCTTTGGGCTGGACCTCTGTGCACTGTATGTCTGACTCGAAGAGTAAGATGTCTTAGGTAAGTGAACGCCGAGCTCTCCATCTGCCTCGGGGCAGGGTGCCGTAACCAGTTTCTTCACTGGATAAGGGTGCAGGCCTCTTGACCTCAGAGGACTGCTGTCCGTCGTTAACTGCACGAACGGTAAGTTCTGGGCACTTCAAATGTCTTAAAAGTCTTTTGTAATGATATCTCTTGTTTTGCAGGGTTCCGGCGATGGCGGATGGCGGGCTGATGAGAGTTGAGGATCGAACCCGCGTGAGGAATAGAAGCGCCTGGAAGCACGTAAGTAAGCGCTTGTAGCCTGCTTCACGATGCGCACTAACTGTCCCTTTTATCTTGCAGGTACAAGTTCGGAGCTTTAGAGAAGCTGAAGGGTGCTGGAATACCCACTGGATTCGGCGTGGGAAGGAGTAATGGCACGTGAGTAATAAAGTTGCCCAATGTCTTTAAACGCACCTTCTTTTGTCTTTCAGATGCGGGATGCAGCGCCGAAGGCCTCCGGAGCGTGCGAAGAGCTGGTAAGCTTTTGTCTTTCAGATGCCGGAATGCAGTGCGAAGACCTCCGGAGCATGCGAAGAGTAGGTAAGCCTTTGTCTTTCAGATGCCGGAATGCAGCGCGAGGCGTTGGAGACAGCCGATGGACCAGGTAAGAGATGCGCTGCCACTGAAGACCGTAGTGATAACCTGTACTTTCTTTGTCTTTACAGGTGCTGCTGAAGACTGGATTCCAAGATGGTAAGCCTTTGTTCCCTTAGGCCCAGGATCAGAAGCAGAAGACACGATGAGCGTTCTGCTGCAGAGAATGCAGAATAACGCAAAGCAAGATTCATCCATCGGGTGTGGTTTAAATAGCCTCCTGTAGTGCTTAGGTGTCTCCTTCCACAGCCACGCCTAAGAAAAGAGTTCCTGCTTTCCAGAAGAGTTCCAGTGTTCTGAACCTAGGGAGTGGCTCCTGCCCCACCCAATAGGAAAAGTAGTCCCAAACAGAAGAGGATCAGGGGTTCAACTGGCAGGTAAGTAAGCAGCATGGTCTGCTGTAGGTAAGTCCACCCAAGCATTATGAGCCCGGCGCTTCCAGCGCTGGGACTGGGCATCTTTATGAGCCTGGTGCCACTGGCGCCAGGACAGGGTCCAAAAGGTCCCAATTGGGACTGGCTGGCACTCCGAACCGGGGTTATGGGTCTGCTTCCAAGGGAGTCGGGCAAGTCCTGATCTTTTGGAAGCAGAGATCATGACAGCTTGCACCAATTGGACGTCCCCCTTCTGTAAAATCTTTGGCTTATTGTTAAGGCCAAGTCTGTCAAGGACACAGTTACATGTGAGCACGCTGCAATTTCTTGTTGTGATTACTACATCATACAAATACGTAGGAATCACCGTCAGTGGAGTCTGCTCATTATCAAGCGAGCTTGGATATACATCCAATGGATACGCTCTTGTCAGGGGCGAGGAGGGAATCATTCGAAGTACTATCAAAATGCTTGGTACGTGCACAGATGAAATCTTTCAGAGGATTAACCATTGAAATAATAGTGTTGAGTATCTTTTTTTGATCCTTCATCTCACAACTAATGTTTTCATACAGTCTAACCAGGGAATTGAGTGTGAAATCCAAGGCAAACAATATTGAATGATCCGTAGGCCTAGTTTGGTTTGTTACATCAATAATCTTGGTGGTAGTCACAGAAGGGGTGTAGAACAGCTGAGTGTTTGCATCCATTTGTGGAATTTCTGCTGGGGATTATTGGCAATTATTTGCTATCTATATAGCGAGGGGGCCTGACTTGCTGGTGGAGAACTTCACCTGATCATGGAGTTAGTTACCTAAGCTACCCCTCTCATCAGAACCTGAGAGTGCAAATCTCCAAAAGGCGACTGTGAATCTATAATCATTGCTACTTCAGCTGTGAAGATAAACTTGGCATTCTGGATCAAAGTAAATTCGGATCCTCTCTCGTCCGTAGCCAGCAAAATAGAATTGTCACCCATGTCAGTTAAACAGTTTGCAATCTTCCCTTGGTTCATTTTGTTAAAGGCAGGAAGGTTTTTCACTAGAGATGTGTTCTTTAGAGCTTCTGGGTACTTTAGTCCCTCCCTTCTGTTCGTCACATCTTCAGAGGCATTACTCTCCTGCGTTGCATGAGTCAAAGCCATTGACATGCTCCTGAGGGCATACATTGATAGTTGCAGGGCCCAGGGAATAAGCAAAACTGGGACAACTAGAGACAGGAAGACCAACTCTTACCAGAGTTATGTAACTAATCAGCGTGTTTCACACAAATTTCCGGTAGGTATCAGAGACTACTTCAACCTACGACGGCCGCTGAATGATTTGGCTGCATTCAGGGATACACATGCGTATAGCCTGGACTATGAATTGGAAGGTCTTAACCTTCTCGTAGTATCTGCCTGAGGCGAGTCTGTCGACCGTTCTGAATAAAGCTTGATTTTGGATCTCAAGTGTCAACTTCTTTCACTACCCAGCCTGGAACCATTGGTCATTCACCACCTCATGTAGGGACTTGCTCTGGTGCTTTGGAAGATGTCACATAAGTGGCTCAGAGGAGAATCATATAGTGGTGCTTAACTAGGAAAGTGCAAGTGCTGTGATGTGCAAGATGTGCAGAGTTTCATCCTAAAAGTCCTAAAATCACAGCAAAAACGTGCCATACAATTTGACCAACTGCATGTGCAAACCATTATGTGGCATACTCGTATGTAGTCAAACTTCAGACGCCATGTAGAAAGGGCTGGCTTGTGCTCTTAGAATGTAAGCATCAGCCATCCTAATCACCGGTCATCGTGGCACAGTCCGCGCAGCACAACCATTTCAACAATGCAAGTGGCGACTGCAAGCAGGTGAGATAGAGATGATAATATGCAAAAGCAGAAGAGAAAAGGGCGGAGAAACAGTCCAATATCAGGCCTGTATCAAGCTTATATCAAGACTCACCAACACATCTGCAAGCAGTCCATTACGGGACTATTATTGGAGCGAAAATCACTGCAGCCATGCCCAATATTTGCTACCGCAACAGCATCAAACTCAAGGAAACTCGAGAAAAGTAGCTCAAGCCGTATGCTGTGTTTCATCAATCACACTCAAATCCATAACAATTCAGAGTTGGGTCTGTGTTTAGTTTTCAAAGTTTTGTGCAGATTCGTTGAATGCTGCCACAATTATAAGTTGTCCAAAAAGTGTTCTTCCGATGGAATAGCCAACATAACCATAACTACAGGTTTGCTACCACAAATCATATAATGGATACATATCCTTGAATGCCCTCAAACATTCGTTAGATTCCTGAACATCATAGCAATGCCTGTGAATATATAAAATGTACTCAGATATCGGAAAAGAAAAACACCTGTTGTTTATCCTTTTATAGACATATCACTGGACTGGGTCTATGAGAAAGGCAACATGGTGTTGCGTTTCTGTAATCATGGAGGCCAACACCTGAGAGAGGATAAGGAAGAAGCATTGCTGGGGTATGCCATGAGCCAAGGCCAGAGTTTCGATACGAATTACACTTCCCATAATCACATTATGTTGACTTACAATTACGTTCTCATCTGCATCGTCACTTGCATTGTTCCTGCACACTAATGTGCATATTTTTGATTTCATCTACATTTCTAGGAGATTACCATATTTTAAAGGTTGAATTGCCATACACTTAACATCGTTGGACTGCCATGCAACAGCTAGTAGTCAACCACATTGCTGAAAAGAATGGGCGGTGATCTGAAGGCAAATTATAAAGAATGTTTAAAAAGAAGCTCATAGTTACAATGGAACGCCGGCAGACATGTCTATTTAATGGCATTTGCATCTGTGCTGCCTCATGTCCAAATAAAGGGCTGCACGAAAGCAGAACAGGGCCGCGGGAAGAGTGGGAGGTCCTATCTCCCAAAGGAATGGCATCTCAGATTGTCGGAAGTCTTTGCGTCCAGTAAGGGTTTCCAGAACAACAGGATGGACATCTTATTCCCACAAGACGCACATTATGTTAAATACACAGCATGTTAAATCTTAAGAAGGAGGCCAACTCGAAAGTGTAGATTTTTTAAATGCCTGCATATGTATAGTTACTGGTTTTGAATGTATGGCCCAAATCATGCCGTTAAAGGTTTTGAATGTATGGCCCAACTCAAGCCTTTAAATGATCTTCTTTAATATGCAGCACAATCATTAAATATGTTTTAGGGAATTAGGAAAATACTCCCTCAATATAAGAGCCTTTCAAAATCTAGTATTGACAATTTTGTGAAATTGTGACGTAATATTCACAGAGTTTGGCACACTGGACAAAATAAAAAAAATAAATGAACCCGTTTATTTGCAGTAAATTAATTACACACATATGGGTTTTGTGGTTTTGTGGTGCACAATTTCTGGAAAAACGTCCGCAAAATAGAAGATTGAGGGAAAGAGTCTCTGTAAACTAAATGAAATATTGTATGTAGTTTGCTAATAAAATCAAACATTTGTAAATCATTGTCTCTGCACTTTGTAATGAGTAAAGTTGAAAACCTAAGTGAATAAGTTCAAACTCGATGTTTCCACTATTTTTGCAAATAAAACTATCCCACAAATTATTTTTTAAAGATTGTTTTCAACAAAATGAGTGAACGGCTACATTCTACAGGGTTCCACTTAGTTTGCTGATTGAAAAAAAAAACAAAAAAAAAAACACAATTTTTGCAGACATAATTGTAATAAACATATTGGGCCTAATTACGACCCTGGCGGTATGGGATAAACGGCACTGTAAAAGGTGCCAGCGCCGTTTACCCCATACCGCCTGATTACGAGGTCCCCTCGCGGGACCCAGGAAGTGACGCCACGTCAAACCAGGCATGCTTACCGGGTCCCGTGAGAGGAAGAGGGAGCAAACAACGGGCCAACTCGTAATGGCCCGTTGTTTGCTCCCTCTCCCATTCCCATTCAGCCCTTTAGGGGCTGAAATGGGAATGAGGAAGGTCCGGTTCCGGGTCCTTGGAGGGAGGAATTACCGGGCCTTTGGAACTTGGAATGTCCCGGTAATTCCTCATTCTGAGGACCCGGACCTGGACGCAATTTCGGCGGCAGCCATGCCACCAATAGCGGCATGGCTACCGCCGAGGTCGTAACGAGGCCCATAGTTTTGCTAATTTGTAAAGTAGTAATATCACACAACAACGCCAGCAGAATTACATGTTTTCATATACATACTATAAATATAATAGGTAGGCTTGTGCAACTCCTGCAGGCCTGACTAATAATATGTTTTATAACAGTGATATGGACCTAGGTACTAATGATAGGAAATTGTGTAACCTTTAGACCAAGTCAGGACTTCTCCTAAAACTCGGTTTAATTCTCCATCTCAATTCCATGGGCCTGATCACGACCTCGGCGGTATCACGAGTTGGGCGGACTTGGAAGTCCCCATTCCCCATTGAGCCCATTTGGGAATGCCCCATTCCCCATTGGGCTCAATGGGGAAAATTTGCGCTCTTACCGCCGGCGGATTTACCACCGGCAGTAATAGCGCAAATTTTCAGCGGATTTTCCCCCAGCCAAGAGCTGGGGCGAAATCCGCCAAAGCCCTGATTCGGCGGACCCTTCAATCCGGCAGTAATAGCGCTATCGCCGGATTTAAGGGTTACCGCTGAGGTGTCTAGAGTTAATTTCAGCACTGATATATAACATTAAGCACCATTATAACTGCTTCCTTACCGCTCATCCATGACCTCATCCATGCATCTCCTGGGCATCCAACAGTTGAGGAGAATGATGTGCCTCAACATGCACTGCTAGCACAAAACACACTCTTCTTCTCCCCTCGCTTCCTACAAGGAATCACTATTTACTTTCCCTACTTCTGAACTTAGCAAAATACAATAATTACCCAATCGACATCTACCACCCAATCCCTTCGTCTCACAAGATATCCATGATCATCCAATAGCTGCTTGCCCCATAAACCTCCTCCTTTTCCCTCAACACTCTCAGAACATGACTTTGCCAACTAATTGCCCTCCAACATATCTAAGATCTGGGACATACTCTATCACTCTCTCCAGCTGCTTCTATCCTTCCACCAACGAGCATACGTCCCACCCACCAACCCAGCTGAGATGGCACTTTCCCTCTAGGCTGTGAACCCCACCTGGGCTCCTTCTGACCCCTTTGTACTGAATAACAGAGAAGGAATTGGTGCCTGCTTCATCTACGTCTTCTACCTTTCACTTTCCACATTATTTTAGCAGCCTCTTTAAAGATGGTCACCAGGCAGCTCTCACCCACCTCTCTAACTAACTCACGTGGGCTTCACACTGTCATCTGTAACCTATGTTCATTTTCATTAATCTCTCGCTGACGTTTATACAGTTGATGAATCCCCCTCCTCCAAACACTCTTGCAACTAATTGTAAAGACACCACCTTCACATGGATAACTTACTACCTGGCTGAGCAACCCTTCTACATTTCCTGGAATGCTAGGACTTGCTTCAGCAAAATCTGTTAGGGGTTCTGCATGGTCCAAACATTTTAAAGATCTAATCCACCTCTTTGAACACACTCATGTCTTCCTCATATGATTGTGTTGTCAACTATTTGCAAATCTTCTTCTCTGTCCTCTCCATCACCAAGGGGCATTCTTCTTACATCACTCACTACTTATCTGTCCTATCTCAGTGGATGATGCTGAATTGCCAGATTCTCAACTCTTCTAAAACTGGCCTGAATTATATTTCACTTGGCCAATACATAATGCCCCTCTGCCCCCTCCTATAGCCTTCCCCTGAGACTTCCTTACCCAGTTCTCCAAAGGTTACAATCTGTGAGTTTCCATTGAAAGCAACATGAAACATACGCATGTTTTCACCTGCACTGCTATGGGATCAAGGCTAACCTCCTCAACATCTGTACATCCTGTCTCATTTTGACATTTCAATCCGCAAAATCATTCATCACCATCATCACCCTTATCAGACTGCATTACTATTCAATTCTCCTCATGGTCCTCCCCCTCTACTCCTGTTCTTCTCTCAATAATGGAATGAAATTTGCTTCCTGTAACCTCTACATCCTTCAAAGATCCTTGCCCATTGCAATGCACTGTCATCACTTGGGCTGGCTACTCCTTACGAATTGCGCAATATTCTATTTCCTTTTTCATGCTATTATAACCACAACTGCTAATCTGATTCTTTTTCCTTGCTTCTCACGCTATCTCAATGTATGCTCCAGTCAGCCTTATCACCCTCAGTCCACCCTATAGTTTGTTTGTTTGTTTGTTTGTTTGTTTGTTTATTGATTTGTAGAGCGCACTAACCCATAGGTAACTGGGTGCAGCAAAAACAAGAATACTTAAAGCTTGGGTTACATAGTATAGCAAGGATACTTACAGCTTGGGTCACAAGGTATGACAGGTTACATTAAGACATAAGGTAATCGAGATTATTTTTTGAGGTTACAACAGATATATACAGTGGATGGCATAAATCGGGTGAGTAAACGAAATACAAGTCAAGTCCAATAGATTGTACAGGAAGCACATATCAGGTGGATAAGAGAGTAGCAGGTAGGAGTATAGTAGTGGCCAAATATCACTATCACTATAGTGACTCACCATTTTTCTCCTTCACTCTCCCTTCTTCCCATCACTGGAATTCCTTACTCCCAAAGGTTAAGGTGAATCCAACAGTGTCTAGGCCAATGTTACCCTTAGGAATCACTGGGGCTCAATACGGATTTGGCGGTAGCCATGCCGCTATTGGCGGCATGACTGCCTCCAAAACCGGGTCCGGGTTCCCTGAATGGGGAATTACCGGGCCATTCCGAGTTCGGAGGGCCTGGTAATTCCTCCCTCAGGGAACCCGAGCCCAGACCTTCCCCATTCCCATGTGAGCCCCCATCGGGCTCAATGGGAATGGGAGAGGGAGCTAGCAACGGGCCGATTCCGACCGGCCCATTGTTAGCTCCCTGATCCCCTCGCAGGACCCGGCAAGGACGACTGGTTTAACCAGGCGTCCTTGCCGGGCCTTGTAATTTCACGGAATGGGTTTAACAGGTCCGCCTCCATTAGCGGAGCCCGTTAACCCATTCCGCAAAAGTCGTAATGAGGCCCACCATCTTTACAAGGAAGGTGCCACAGAATTTTAGGATGCTCTCAGCCCGCAATGATCTCCAACTCCCATAACTTATTTGTACATCAGTAAATACAATTAGCATATGGACATTATTATTAACGTCCTCTCTGCCAATCAGAATACTTGGAATGCAGTCAGTATCTACTAGTATTAACTCCATTCTAACCATTCTGACTTCAGAAACAGATAGGCAAACAATATAAAACAGAAGCAGGGTAGCGTGTTTGATCACTGTCGCCTGCCCGCATCCTGCTTGTCACTATCAGCCCCAGGACACTCTACTAATGCTAATCACCACAGCGGGGAGTGCCCAACATTAACCAAGCCTCCCAGTCCACTTATTGTTTGAAGGGGCTGCCCCTGCTAGGTGGCCCACCAGGGCTCCCCGGGCTGCACCTGTCAGACGCAGCTCAAGTCAAGGAAAGTTGTGTGGGGCCCACCCCACCCACCATGCATCTGATTGCTAGGAAGCACCTTGCCTAAGTAAGGGACTTTTAGCCCCCGCACACACTGCTGGTTTCTGCCTGCCAGAGAACCATTGCAAGAGAGCATCAATACATAGAAGAACATCAGGCAGCACCAAGGACATTGAGAAGCCTTGGCCAGGCTGACTCCGAAGTAAGGAACATATGTATACTTTTTTAAACAGTGCACTGTAGAGACTTGTACATGTTTTAAGAACTTTATTTTATATTTTTAAAGAACTGTTTTTAAAGGACCCTTTATTTTTATGCTAGCAAAAAGTACCTGTACTCTGCTTTTGTTCTCTAATCAGACATGATTAACTCTCATCAATTGTTGAAAATCAATGATCCTATAGGTTGCTGTTCCAAGTCGCTTAAGGCTTGATATGCTTTGCACCCTGAAGTAAACTGCACTGAGAATGGCTGGCTGAAATACCCCAGAGCAGACGTGGAGGGGAGGCGAGAGTTGGCGCTATGCAGCATACTGGGACCTACTGTATGCTCTCCCCATCTGTCAACTCACCCTAGTGAGGTGCAGTGCATTTTGGTGCAAATATCTTGGAAACAGTGCATCCTAGGGCCTTGAAACATGGTTTTCAAGGCCCTTTGAGTTTTGTTCCTCACGCCAAGACCCTTAAAATGAACTATGTCTGGTCCTTCTACAACCACATTGATGTTTCGTCTATTAGGCAACCGTCTCATATGTGAAGTAGCTGAAATCCAGGGAAAAGGGTGGGTGTTCAAATGTCATGTAACCGGTTATGTCTATTGGGTCCTAACGGGTAACTATGCAAAATGTGGTGCAGATTGTTGGATTGGTGTGGAATTGTATAAGGAACAAACTATCAGATGTTCTGCTATATATAGAGAGAGATGTATCTACATTCAAGATATAACAATGCATCTTACCAGGCGGATTACTTTCAGTAGGACACTTCTCAATGCCCCCTCAATGTGACAGCCAACATCCAATTTAACAAACCAAATTGAAAGCTAAAACCTGCAAAAAGCTTTTATTTGTGTAGAGAGGAACTTATCTCTTTTGAACTATGCCTAATGCAATCTCAGTCTAAAACAGGCCCAGTTGAATAAAGCTTTTTAGTTCAAATGCCTGCGACAATCTCGCTATTTACATTTTTAACAATAAAAACACATTTATTTATTTAAATCACTATTAAACTAAGGCGTTTTACGACACTACCACAACCACAAAACCTATTTCGTTATTAACACTATGTGCAAACAGCCTTATAGAACCCGGCAGGGGCTCTTATTGCTTCTTATTGCTAGGTATGGTGCCCCATATCTATATAACTTGTGGACGGGCCATTATCCCCCAACAATGACCTCTCTCTCAGTCAATAAGGCTATATTATTACTAAAGATGTATTTAAAACCTTTCTCATGCTGTCCCCATTTTCTTCGATCATCTATTTCCCGCCATCATTCAGGTTAAATGTATTACCCAACTATGCCGTGAGTGTGTAAAGCGCACAGCAATCGGAATAACCCAGCATTCAAAATTCCCTTTGTACAGTGCTTCTTGGCAAAGCAATTTTTATGTTCAAGAAATACATATGCAAAAACGGGGTCACATAATGTTTGACCTTGGAATGGATATGAATTCTGTTTGTTTTGCCGAATCAACAGTGCCGTGATGGTGTCTTGTCCTGCTTAACTGTAGGTTTGCAAATATTTTCTTTCTCTTCAATTGTGGGCTTTATTTTTTTCTGTAAGAACTGTGGATTTGTCATTTTACATGGGTTAGGCATAGTTCAATGGCATACAATCTGGCAATTGGGAATACAGAATGCCGTACTAAAAAAAAGAGATATTTCAAGAGATTATTTTTATGTTTTAATAACTCCTCACTGATCCGCGAACACACGTCTTGTCAGGCTGAGAGTGCAAGCAGCTCAGCAGACTTGGATTCTGTCTCCCAGGCTCATGTGCTATGATCTGAACATATATTATTCTATGTGAAAATGAAGGCTTGCACAAGGTCAGCCAACTTTCTTTTAATGAGTTAGGTCTGGGAATTGTTGTGAGATTGTCGAGAGCAGAGGAGCAGCACGCACCGCCGCCGGCGTTAAGTTGTCCACGATCCTTGTTATCATGCACCATTCTCCTTATTCAAGTTTGATGCCAGCTGTGAGTAGGTCTTCAGCTTGTGAGTCACTTAGCTCCCACTTCTCAGGCACTGTAAGGAGCTGACAGCCTATGGTTTCTTTCTAACTGTCATGGCTACCTGTGGGCCTGGAAGTTATTACCACTTCCTCATGGATCACTCAATTCACTGTTGTCAGTTGGGCTAAAGTAGGATTGTGTTCCTGGCACTAATTGTTTCTTCTTGTTTCCAGCCAACCCTCTCCTCCTTAATGAAATCCCCTTCTTCATGAGCATCCATTTTGTCTGCAATTGATGGCACCGGAAGTGTTCGATCAAGGACAGAAAAGACACAGACCCAATTAAAATGTCACCTAGCATGGTAGTATCTTTTGGCCCGTTGGTTCCCTGCCAATAGCAATTCTAAACTCTGTGCTTGCTTTTAGGCCATCTCTGCTAGTGGGAGAGACAATAGAAGCATCATTGTTTTTGCAGCCATGACATGGAAAATAAACAGAGGCAAAAGAAGCGCATTATTTGACTTTACATAAGCACTGCAACGTTCATTTAGATTGCCCTTTACCCTGGCTAGTCTTCACCCCCAGACGGACGCTGCTTCCATCTACATCTGTGCTCACACATTGCTATTGATCTCTGCTCATTGCAAGACATGTTTCAGATTCAATTACTGCTTTTATCTGCACATCTCTACTGAGAAGTTATCAATCACAAATAAACAACATGTGTGTAAATAATCTTTTCAGCGGATTGTTTTAGATTCCTAATAACAATATTTCAAAGGCGTTCTCCGAATGTGTTTTCTACTCTGTTAAACACAGTGTTTGAAAATACAACTTTTAAAGAAGCCTAATCCCCGGAGTAATAGTTTCCATTACAGCATTTGCACTTAATCAGCCTGTGATTTTAAGGTATTTCTAAGTGTTTCAGCTGCCCATATCTCTATTTCGTTTGTCGTGTGTGTTCAAATTAATAAGAGCACATTCATTTGTGTTTCATTTCCATTTTCTGCAAACTGCTTCTTGCTTATTTGCAGCTTGCTTTGACATCCCGCTGCACACAGAATATTCACTTGCATGAGATCCTGTGGAATAGAGCAGCATACCTCCCTCAGATGAGCCTGTCTCTCTCAGCCAGTGGCCAAGTAATTTTGGGAAGGTCGACTACCCCTTCCTTTTTGTCCCTAAGTGTCTCCAGGTCAGTGAATTGGCAATCTGTCCCACTAAAGATTGTTAAGTACACAACTCTGATCTATGAACATCCAGTTTTATTCATTTTAATATATATTTTTTAAAAAGACCTATTACAAGATCTTACATAAATGATATACATTTCTAAGAACCATAAAGACTATACAGTTGTCACATTCATTGGGACTCATTACAAGTCAGGGGGAATGGGTTAACGGGCTCCGCTAATGGTGGCGGGCCCGTTAACACCATTCCGCCTGATTACGAGGTCCCCTCGCGGGACCCGGTAAGGACGCCCGGTAAAAGCAGGCGTCATTACCGGGTCCCGCGAGGGGAAGAGGGAGCTAACAATGGGCCGGTCGTAATCAGCCCGTTGTTAGCTCCCTCTCCTGCTCCCATTGAGCCCTATGGGGGCTCAAATGGGAATGGGGATGGTCCGGGCCCGGGTTCCCTGAGGGAGGTATTACCAGGCCCTCCGAACTCGGAATGGCCCGGTAATTCTCCATTCAGGGAACCCGGTAAAGAAGCCCGGTTTGGCGGTAGCCATGGAGCTAACAGCTCTATGGCTACCACCAAACTCGTAATGAGGCCCATTCTGTCTTCAGACAATACGAAGGGGAAAAGAGCACCGGAGCACCGCTGTACAGATTGAAAGGGCTGCAATGTGGGTGGCGCCCAAAGTATCTTTGGAAAAGGCAGCTTCGGACAGTATCAAGCAAGGACTGCCACGAAGATCTTTATTATGAAGGCAACAATTATGTAGAGTCTGTCGTTTGGCAGAATTATAAGGTGAGGTGCAAGACCAGAATCTCTGGACACAATATCCATCAAGTTGCCAGTTGGTTATGTGATTTTCCTCAACGTCTCGAAGCAATTTCAGTGAACTACAGATCGAAAACTAAGAAGCATTGCATTTGGGAAGAATAACATTCTTGTAAAAACCAGTTTCATTGTCCTGAAGACGGCCCATACTCAATAGACCAACAGCATTCGAGAGAGTACTGTATGCTTCTAGACGGCTGAAACATATGTGGACAAAACAGAAGGAAATTGCCATTGAATGTTCCTTTCTCTCTACCTACATCTATGCCTGACGGGTGGTTTATATAACTTGCAATAGGAATTACACCCCAAAAACGGCATTCAATAATATAGAGAGGCTGTACTGAATAACAAAGGAAGAAACAGCTTTCTCTGTAGACAACGGAGATATAAAATTACAAGGGAGTTACTATAGATACCAATGGTTGATCTTTATTCCCATAACTTCAGAGAATATTGGTCCCAAAAAGAAATGCTGTCTTTTTAAATATGTTTTTGCATTTTTTGTATATAGATTGATGTTACACTATGTTTTGTGTTTGAATAGACAAGAGAACGAATGTGATAACTGTATAGTCTTTATGGTTCTTAGAAATGTATATCATTTATGTAAGATCTTGTTATAGGTCTTTTTAAAAAAAATATATGAAAATGAATAAAACTGGATGTTCATAGATTAGAGTTGTGTACTTAACAATCTTGTAGTGGAACCGATTGCCAATTCACTGACCTGGAGACACTTAGGGACAAAAAGGAAGGGGTAGTCGACCTGTCTGTTCTGTGTTCCTCTGCCGTACTATTCTCCCATTTTGCAGAGTCGACCCCCAATAACAAAAAATAGGGAGTACCCAATTGTCAAGCATTACAAGTAATTATGGGACAGACGATTTAGGCCCACTCACTGTTCTTTTCCTCCCCTCGTTCTCCTGCCTGCTCATGATTTTTTTTTTTGGGTCATTCAGTGGTGTATAAAGAACAGGAAATCCAGTAAAAATTAGGTGTTTTGCCGAAATTATCTGGGTTCAACAAACTGCTAGCTGTTAAACTATTGTAGGGAACTTCAGCTAGGAAAGGGGTGGTGTACACAGATGCAGAACATTCTCAGAGAAGCCAAGCAACCGCTTAAGAGGTGCCCACTCTTCACAATGATCCAGGAATTCGATGGATTTGCTGGCTGTGCCCAATGGCTGCTTGGGCAGCAGCCTCAAGGTTGTATATTCATCAGGAAATCTACATACTGAAAAGAACCCTAGCATGAAAATGTCCTTATGGTCTCCAACATGTCCTTACTATAACACTGTCTGTTCATGGTCATTCATGCTGAGGTGAACGCCAGTGAAATTGTCCTGGTATACTGGCACTTGTATTGTTGGTTTGGAGCCTTAAAGACTCTCTCCCCACTCTTCACCATAAGTTCTGTGAGGTGGCCTTGCTGCAACATAAAGCAATATACAACCAATTGGCATAGCCTTATGTGGTGACAGTCATGTAACATACACAACCCCTTGAGCTGCATGACAACCACACTCTCAGACAATATGTTACCAAAACATTTCTCGTTTTGCTCCCAATGCACCCGTCATGTAGTTTGTGGCCGTTTAAATCTGGCACACTGAGTGAAGACCCATATGCCTGTGTGTCAATCACAATCTCCTTGCATACAGTCCTCTATGGGCTTGATCAGTTGTTCCAGGTGGCTGGGAAATTGGAGATATACCTCTCTGGGGTCTGTGAGGTTAAGGTATCAGCTTACGGACAAACAAGCATTCATGCTTCAAGGGTTGACTGAAGAACATCTCAACCCCTCACAGAACTACTCACTGACTAAGTTCAGTACTTCCATGTAATTACTGGAAACTGCCCTCCTGGGTAAAGGCTCTGGAGCAATGCGCATGTGTCTTTTTCTGGTCAGTGCCGTGCTCAGATAATTCTACTTTGACTCCAGGCATGCAAGCTATTGCAAACCACATCCCCATCCCTCATTCCCTTTCTTATATCTACACTTCTTTCAAGTGCATTTAGAATTTCTCCCCTTTGCCCTCGCTCATTCTTTGCTGTCATTTTCTATTCTCTGGAAGTCCAAGGTCTGAATGGCAAAGCCTGGGAAAACATAAATCACTCCCCAGAATAGCCTTGACACTGTTAGACCACCATGTTGGTGGCTGGGGCAGTATATCTTTTTTAACAAAACATATATTATTTGATCATAAATAAACTCCTTTTGAGATACCGATCAGCTGAAGCCAAGTAGACACACTATTTTGTCATGAGGTTCATGAGATTACAACATGACACAACTTAACTGTCCACTTTACGACATAGAAAATCCTTCTTAGTTCCTTACTGAATGTTCTTATAAGTAGGTATTTCAGCTTATCCCATGTCAGCTCTTCTGTTCTCTCATCAATTACTGTTACACATGAATGTGTAATGAGCAGCTTATCAAATGTCACACATTCCTTTCAAATGAGGCCGAATTCAGCTTCTAATTTCTCATTTTCTTTTTCAACTTTGGTGCTGGTCTCTTCTAAAACTCCCCTCACGTATGCATGGTCCTCAGTCTTATATTTATATTTTACATATTTATACCCTAAATAATGGTGGTTAGGAGCTACAAGAAGAAAGACAATAACGACCTCATTTTAATGAAGCAGAATGCTGCATAGTTAGTTATTTACTAATGAAGAGAGGTCAACTATGGACCGTGCAATATTTGAGCCTTCAGTGCACAAAGCATGTTAGGGAGAATTCTCTGTTTAGGCTGAATTTCCTAACCTAGTGAGTCCCCCAGCAGCTTTGCTGGATTTTTGGGGTTTATTTTTTTCTCCTGCCAAGAGTGAGACTCTTTTACCCTCACTCTTGGACATTATTTGAGTGTGTTTCTTTGAATCTAGAAGTGTTTAATGGGCTATGGGGTCTTTTACTCCATATGGCTTCATGTGTTTTTGTGATGTGTGTTACACAGCACCCTCAGTGCAGTGACACAGGGGTGTCATAGTGACCCCCCAGTATAGACTCCATACCCTGGGACTGACTACTGTCTCCCAGGGCATGTAAAGTCACCATTGACTTTACTAGTCTTAAATTCTGAACAGAACCAGTACAAACCATCATATTGTGGACGTACTGGCTGGGGCAATTCGATTGCCCCGGGGTCTGTTAGTCGAGGGGGCACGTCTCCGTCCCCCCTGATCGAGTTTTGGCTGGTGGCAGTGGATACTACTTTTTATATTCAACCACGAATATTTCCCTACGGGATTTCCCTTTGTTTTAGGCTACTACCTTTATTTAATTATTTACGGTAGCCTCGAACATACCGCCGGTTTATTTAATTAATATTAATTCTCCGGTTGGTGTTTTTTGCCAAAACTTGATTCTAAAATGGCATTTGTGTTCTCTTCTGTGACTCCAACCCAAGTCGAGCCCTTTGTTCCACTTTTTGGCGGGCTTCTCCACAGAAGCCCTCCCAAAGTGGTGCCACTCTGTCTGGGGTACTTAGGAGGGGTGGAGGGAAATTTAGGCACCCTGGACTGAGTTGCCTAGGCAACTCAAGTCGCACTCCATCCTGATTGGCCCAAGTGGTGAGCCGGCCGGCTCACCACTTAGCATGCTTGAGTGACAGCTAGGCTGAGTGAATGGGGGTTTGCTGCATAAAAGCAGGGCTTTGGGGACTGGAACTTCAGAAGTCGCCACAGGGCCTAAGAATCTGACAAGGGAGAAGCTGAGCCGACCTGCCACGACACCACTACCGGTGGAGCCCTGCTGCACTGCCTCACCACTTTTCCCAACGACAGAGGAGATCTCCCGCCGGGAGTCTTCTTCCTTTGACTGGTGGGGATAACCATGTTCACCGTCTTTTCGCTTTCCCGACATATCTCGTGGCCGCCTTGCCCGTGCCAAGCACCCCGGCAACCGGGATACCACGTTTTACCACGACCGCGAAACAAAGGTACCACCTTTAACCGGAAAACTCTGCGGCTGGTTTCTGCCCTGGTAGGGCAACGACCTTCATCTTTCCTCCAAGTCGAGATCTTCTCTTCCCCTGGACGACGACGCAACTTGCACCCACTACCAGGAACAACTGCCACAGCTGGAGGATCCTTCCCACTTAAGGTACCTTGTCCCGCCTGGCTTCCCTTGCTACCGACTGTACGGGGTAGATTTAGCCCCTGGCTTTCGAACCTGGGTTAGTCTGGGACACCCTGGCTAAACTTTCTTAAGCCTCTCTAAACTCTTTTTGAACCCTCTGCAAGACTTTCTAAGCCTAGTGTAACTGTGTGATCTTGGGCACATGTGTGCTCTGCTCTCTCTAAGAGTGGGCCCAGCCTTTGGACTTTGGCTCACCAGTGACTTTTGCTCTTCTGCCTTGCTAATAGTGTTCCTGAATCTTAGAGTGGTGTACCTTTCCATATTCTGTCCTTTTCCCTCCCTTTCTCACAAACTTATTGGAGTGCAATCTAGTTAAGCGCTCACCTGTGTATGAAAATAAGTGGTGTTTTACTGTGACTTATCTGATAAGGAAAAAGGGGTGTATATATTACAATAGTAACTGTGTTTAGAATATTTTACAATAAGAGTGCTGGAGTGTTTCAAACTGTGTGTTTTTAAATAAATAATTATATACTTTGATACCAAAGCTCTGGTCAGTGTTTGCTTGTATTGTTATATCTGAGTGCTATTGTGTATACTTTGCATACTGCCTAACTCTTCTTGAGGGAAGTCTGACTGCTCAGCCACAGCTACCTGGTAAATCTGGGTGGTGCAGACTGCTACCAAGTGGGTTTACTGCCAATACCTGTAGTCTTAAATCTTTTGCAGTGGTCCCTAAGGGAACTGCACAGGTTTCTGCCTAACAATGGGGACAATGCTTAAAGATCACTTTGGCTTCCGTCAGCCAATCCATAGATCAAATGTTCCATTATTTACACCTCATTGTCTTTCTCACCTATGTGGTGATACTTGAATCTATATGGTTTTATCTGTGCATTCCATCTGTTATGCAGGTACTTGGTGGGTGGATTTTATGATTCTTTCTGTGAAGGGGTATACTTCACAGGGGACATACACTGCCACAGATGGCATTGATAACTCCCAGACACTTAAGGATGGTTCAATAGTTTTAATATTTGACATGGTCTAAATCACATTTGTTCTCTTGTCATGGTGTGAGCTGGATAGTCTAATAACCTTCCCTTGCTCACCTCCTGTAGGCTCCCACCACCCGAGCCCAGGTGTGCTTAACCCCCAGATTTATCAGCCAGTGATCCGTAACATATACTATATAATATTGGCTCTTGTTCGGGGCCTAAAGGAAATCAGCATTATCCATTTTACTCCCCCTGGGGTACTTGTAGGGGCACCTTAGCCCCTCACTTTCCAAGGTTGTCATACAGGACTTTTTAAGGTGCCAATGTCATACAACCTGATTTTCTCTCTCTCTCTCTCTCTCTCTCTCTCTCTCTCTCTCTCTCTCTTTATCTCTCTCTCTCTCTCTCTCTCTCTCTCTCTCTCTCTCTCTTTCTCTTTCTCTCTCTTTCTCTCTCTCTCTCTCTCTCTCTCTCTGTTGTTCTATCTCTCTCCTCTCTCTGATTATACTACTCCACCTATTCCGCTCTCTCTCTTGCCCCTCCTTCAATCCTATCCCAATCACTCAGGTTGTCTTCCTACTCCCTCTCATCTGGCCATCTGATGTTCACACTCTCTCATCCTTACTCTCTTCCCTCTTCTCCACTGTGCTGTCCCCCATCTCTATTCTACTCTCATCTCTATACTCTTTTCTGCAGTCTCCACTGTTATCTCCTCTCAGCTCTCTACTTTACTCTGCACTGTACTCTCCTCTCTGCATTCAAGTATCCTCTCCCCTATCTCTAATCTAATCTCCACTATATTCTGTCCTCTCCACTCTCCTCTCCATATTCTACTTATCACACTCCATTCTACTCCATCCTCTCCATTCTTTTCTCTTCTCCACTCTCTTTACTCTACTTTCTACTCTTCACTTTACTGTCTGCAAATACAGCTCGTTCACTCTCCTGATTCACACTCAACCATTCACTGTATCTCTATCCTATCTGCTCTCACATGGTCCCCCAAACACTTTCTCATTCACAAACAATCAGGTAACACTCTCTCTTACCACCAACACCTCACCAGCAACAAGCTCCATCACAATCTTCACAAAGCTCCACTCCACCATCCTTTCTTTTTACCCCAGACGTCCGTTTCAGTCCTGTCTTCCCCCTGCCATTGGTTGTCTTACTCATTTGATCTCTCAGACAAATCTGGTATTTCTTGTCTCCCAGTGTTGGCCCACAACACCTGAAGGTGTTACAAACACCCATAAGCCCCACCCCTCTTCCAGGCATAGCACGAGAATCATTATCTCAGATGCAGGTGCAGGCTAAGTGCTTTGTTGAAGACGTTGGTTTACAGTGAGTCCGTGTTTGTTGTTTTGATAAGCCGCTGGACTCACATTTTTGTTCCAGAATCACTCATGAAGCCTGTGACTCCATTAGCGTAAATATGGTGTCTTGTAACTGCTGAATGACCTTCTGGGACTGGTAGACTTGCAACAAAACATAAATACTTCTGGCCAGAATACGGTTTGGCAGGTTTTGATCGACAAACAGTGGTACCACTCTCACTAATCATGGCACAGAGGTGGGGGGGGGAACTGGGCCCCTCCCAACTCCCTCACCCCACCTCTGAGGCAGGACTGGCTCTGGTGAAAACCATGGTAGGCCTCCGGTCCCATGTTGGGAGGGGTCACTGTACCCACTGACAGGGTCATGACCCTGGCCCTGTCACAACACTGAGTCACAAAAACAATCAACATTTCATGAATGGGGATGCTGTCACACAATTGTTAGCATAAGAGGTTATCCACTTGCAATTTACACTCAATTCAAAATGTCTCCCTAATATGAACATGGGATGGAGAATTAGCTGGAGTCCACCCACTTGCCAGAATAGGTGCTTTTGCAACACTTTTGGCTTATTCAAAAAGCCTTCTTTAAGTTGTAGGGAAATGAAAAAAGCGCTCAGAGTCAAACCTTGTGAACAGAGTAATAAGGCTCAATAATGCTTGTACTTTGATGCATGGGCGATGTAATGGAAAGCCACTCTTATGCATCTCGTTGGCATCTGCTTTGGCTTCTGGTTAGGCATCGGGTTAGCTGGCAGGAATTTAAAACCTTTCTGTGTTAGCAAAGTGAGCACCCAGGCAGAGATTTAATTACAAGCTAAAGTGTTTTGACCAACCAGGACAAAAGAAAAGACCCAGCTCCGTTTGGGCCCAGCCACTGTTGAAAGAGTCACCAACTTCAAGTATCTAGGAGTCACACTGAACAGCTCGGCGAAGGACAAAGCAATGCAAGAAGCTCTTTACGAAAAAACAAAAAAAACTTGCAACCCAAGGAAAAGCCATTGATACTAAATTTGAACGTTATTCGTCGATTCCAGTCAGAGACTTCTATAAAAAGAAGGTGACTCCATCTTTAACCTATGGCGCTGACGCAATGCCTAACCTCCCGGCTGAGTTATGGCCCAAACTAGAAGCAATCTTTTGGAGATCAATTTTCGGCTTACCAAAATCAACCCCTACCGCATTGATTAGACGTGAACTCAGTCTTTCATCATTGAAATCAACATTAGACTCAAATAGTGTCTTGTTATAAGGAAATATATCATGGAAGATTTGCCATACGCCTACCGTCTGATAAATCAACAAATCCAACTGGGATCATGTAAAATGCGGTTGAGATGGACAACTAAGAACTTGACCCTTCTACACACAGTGGAAAGTTGTGAAGACGACCTCATAAACAACCCAGTCAAAGTTATAAAAAAGATTAGAGAACAGGATTGGATAAAGACCATCAAAACAGCAAACAAATACAAACTGGCCAGCCATCTCCCCCCGTTTTACAAGAAACTGGACACCTCAAATTATTTCCAAGTAGACCGGCATGGAATTTTTTCTTGAGCATTCGATTGAGCTTACTGGAAACAAATGAAGTGCTGGCAATGAGAGGTCTGGCCCCAACAAGCAGCTGTTGTATCTGTAAATCTCCAATGACAAAGGAAACCATCCGCCACCTACTCCTGAACTGCCCGGCTACGTGCAACATCCGTACTATATACATGAAAAACACCTTCTCTAACTTTAACCTCCAAGACAAGGAAAACTGCTGGCACAAATTGATAGGAGGAGACAAACCGAAATGGTTACTGGCTGCAGTGAATATTATGCTACACATCATCAAAGTGATGCTCCCGCTTCAGGCCTCGAACTCGGTTTCAACCACATCAGGGAATTAATTTAATTAACTTCAGAATCTAAGAATAGTTTTACTTTTATTGTCTCACTCGAAGACATTCCTTCTTCTTTTGTAAAACAAATCTGATTGGATTAAAAACAAATAAAAAAAAATTGTTTTGGGTTCGAATCTTTACTTGGTCCAGAGCCAGTTTGATGACATCAAGGCAGCAGAGGAAGAATCCCCAAGAGGGGCTGTAGACATTTGACAATGGTTATGGCCATGGTGAAACAACAACAGTTTGGTCAGTTTGAATTTGATTGACAGTTTTTTTGGTGTAGGCAACCAAATACATACATGTATATGTTTAGGTGAAGGGGTGGAGGAGTAGAGATACTGTATTGTGGCGGGACGTGGGGGGATGGTGGGGACACCCATAACAGAAAACCAAATAGCAGGTCGACTATGGCCAAAATAAAATAGTCACTCACATTTAAAACAGGCAAACACTGGTTGTTTTAAGCACTTGGAACCTAGACAATGCTTTTATAGGCAGCATTGATTTAATAATGGAATGACATCAATTTCAAATTTGATTTAAGAATGAAATGATGGATATAGTTCAAATATGACTTAAATATTTGAACACATTTTCAGTAAAGTAAGGAGGGCTCACAGAGAATGGTACGACAATAAAAATGGAAAAGGGGTCTCCAGGTCCCAGTGTCTCACCCTTTGCCTTTGACACTTTGAAGCAGATACTGTTTGGTCCTGTGTATTTTTGGATGGGGGTAAGGCATTCCTGATATGGCAGCAAACCTCAACACCCCTTTGCTTTCTGAAGCTGGTTTAGGTTTTGCCTCAGTATGTGGTTTAACAGAGGTTTTAGTCGCTGAGGATGCACAGAGTGGGCATTATGTTCAGTCCCCTTGGAGCACCACAGAAATCGTTGATGGTAATTCAGAAGGAAGATGATGGTACTTTGGCATGGTTTTTGCGATTGCTGATGAAAAATGTGTCATTGAAAGGCATTTTCACCAAGCCCGCTACTCGTGTTGTGAGGTGGCAGAAAAGTGCTTTTCTGGTTCATAGTATTGATGGACAGATAACTTTCAGGACAAGTCAAGGCATAGGTATGGTCTAGTCTCTGCAGGTAAGCAGATCATTTCCAATACTTTTTATTTCTACAGTGATTTGTCCTTACATTGGAGGCATACATCAGACTGTAAGTCACAGATCAGTCTGGAGCCTGTTGAAGAACTATGTTTTTCATTACAAACGCATTGCTTTTTTAGGAGAGAGATTCTAACGGCATACTTTACATTGTGCAGGATTTAATGTGAGGTGAGTTTGTTGCATAATGAGGGATGCAAGAACAGGCCAATATACTTAGGTTACCTTGTCATTGAAGATTCCTGTTATTGGGACAGTGATTTGAAAAGTGTTGCACTTTTTAGGGTTTTGATGACTGGAGTCGATTTTTGGACTTTGTGTATTATGCTGTGTCCCTATAGCATTATGCATTTGCAAAGTATTCATGCTGGGTGCATTATGTTACATTGCAAACTGGTCAGTAAGAGGAATTGGTCAAGTATGCATAGTGAGAATAGTATGGGAACGTGTTAAGTGGAGCATTGAAGCATTGTAGACATTGCAAATGATGTCGCCAACACCGTACATGATAGCTATGCAACATAAGAGGCCTAGTAGATATCTGGTGATGATGGCCCTGCAAGATAAAACTGCAACTGGTCCCAGGATGACAGGGGTCACTGCGGAGTGCTGATCCTACACCTGCAAAATACCATTCACTGACCATTGCAAAATGGTGCTCCAAATAGACCCAAAATAAGCCATCTCACCACAGCCACAAATATACATGTTGCTGTGCCAGATGACGTGCTCCACTTTATTCAGCCACACAATGTTCAGGCCATGCGTCTAATCAGGGATTGAAATGGAATCCCAGAACATCAGCCACTGAAGAGCATGATGACATAACAAACTAGTGGGCACTTATGAGGAGTATGCCAATGTGAATACACGCTCTGCAACAATTATGTGCCAAGAGAAAGTGGAATAAGACAGATACTGCCATCCCGTGCTTCACCCCACACCATACTTGTCAGAAGCCCTCAATACTCCATTAAGAGAGAATCATCCACTTCAACCCGTCCTTCAAAAAAGAATACTGAACTTGGTAAAAACGTAATTTAGCCCTCACATGAACCCTTAAAAAAACTTCAAAGTCCAACCTAGCTTCTTCTCCGAGTACTGCCATGATCAATAGAAATGGTTCAACTTCAATCTCTGTTCCACCACAAAAAAAGAGTACTGCCCATGCAAAAAGTGCCAAACAAACACAAACAGAAAATGTTCAACCAAAATCATTCAGAATGCAAATCAAAATACTGGCCATCAACACTGGGAAGGAAAAACTCTAATAATAGCTAACGTTCAAAACCAGAGCATACATTAGATCTCACTGGTGTAACTAAATCTTCATCCTCCAAATCGTGCACAATTATTTTGCATATTATTTTCCTTTCCTGAAGTGTTAGAAATGGCAAGTGGGATACTGAGGAAACTAAATTGAGATGGGAGTAATCCTCATTTTCAGAGACATATTCAAGAGATCAGTCCTGCCACTTAAGCATTAGTCAACTTTTGAGGAATTAACAATTAATTGCGACTATTTTGACTGCCTATCACCCGTAGGAATTGGGTCAACATCTTGCATATGTGTTTCCAGAACTCTTCCAATAATACTGTAGTCTTGGTGACCTGAACATCTGGATGGACTTTGAATAAATAAAAACACCCAAGACCTCCTTGACAATATGAAGACACAAAGGGTGGAACAAATCTTTCAACTCACACACTGCACACATTGATATATGATTGACATGCTGGCTGCCTGCAATCTTTCCCTTACCATGGTAAAACTTATTAATGAAGTATGGATTGTCTACACACTAACATCCAGTGAAATTAATTGCTATTACCGGGCCAAGCC
Organism: Ambystoma mexicanum; assembly: GCF_040938575.1. Classification (NCBI taxonomy): domain Eukaryota; kingdom Metazoa; phylum Chordata; class Amphibia; order Caudata; family Ambystomatidae; genus Ambystoma; species Ambystoma mexicanum. Next base: position 1,127,501,891 of record NC_090930.1, on the reverse strand, counting down.
TGCCTCATGGAGCTGCTGAAAAATATTTTTAATAAACTTTCAAAGACAATCTTATCCTACTCTATTATTTAGAATGTACCATTGTGTTTCTTCAATCTCTTAACATTGAACGGGAAGACATAATAGTTTTCCATGCTTCCTTTTAAAGAATTCCCCCAGCACACCAAGAGCATGGATTACACTTCATCTCACCCATTTGAAGAGAGCTGCCATGAGATTAGAAATAATGTGCCAAAATAAAACCCAAAAGAGGACACCTTTCATTGTCTCATTCACTATATTGGGTCCACAAATCCATCACTCAATAAAAACGAATGATATGACAGTAACCACATGCTAAAAGCGCCAAAAACAAAATACATACATATTCAAAATATAGGAGGAACACTCTAACCTTGAACATCCACAGATCAAATACAACTTTTGACCGTTCTGTAAGCTTGACAACTGTGTATTGAATTGCATTGCAAATGAAAACCATTAAATCAAACATCTATTCAGATGAAACCCCCACACCTGCACACGTCAACAAGCCCCAAACACTGAAACCAGGATCTCCACCTTGCACATTATCTGAGATGAAGAAACCATAAAACTGGTCTTCAACACAAAAATCCCAGGGACATGATGTCATACTTGAACATCAATAATACACATTCAGATCCTTTGTAAGTGGAATGTCCCGGAACCCCTAAAATAACAATAAAATAATACTACTCAAACTAAACCAGAATCCAACCTACCTTTTTTCGCAAGAAATTGGAAAGATTTGAATCATAGCAAATACAGATTTACTGTACACAAATTAGCCCTTTTAATGACAGACAATTTGGATTCCATTCCAAACTTCTAACAGTGTCAGCACTACTAAACATTAAATAATCTCACATTGATATTATTCAAAAGCGTTAAAAATCCTATGTGACCTTATGGCACTCTATGACACTGTCAACCACAGGATAACAATGATTAGACTAAAACTACTACTAGGTCTCAAAGATATAACCCTAAGCTGTTTCCAATCCTGTCCTGAAGGCCAGAACACTAAAGTGAGACTGGATCGGCCAATCTCGCAATGGCTATGTTTTGTCAGCTTGGGTTTTGTTTATATATGTCCCGGAAATCCATTGTGCAAACCTTACTGACTCTTTTCAGTTATATGCCACGTACATTTTCTTTAAGATTAGTAGTATTGAATACTTATCCTCTCTGTTATCGCACTGCTGCACTGCAGAACATGAACGGTTGAGAGCTAATAACCTCTGCTTCAAGGTGAGTAAGGCCAAAGTAAGAAATGTTGTCTCTTCCTACCCTTAACTCTCATCTTCCAGTTGGGCATTTTCTGGGCCACCAACAGATCTGTAAAAGATCAGGTCAATTGAAAGCATCACAACCTGTTTAGGATCTCAGAGAAAAGACTTTTGCAACTTCAGAACCCAGTCCCTGATCCAAATATTTACCGTTTTTTAAGAAGAATGGTATAGTTGGTGGTGTTGCAAGCCGCAGAAATATATAGCAAAATAAGAGCTCTGAAGTGGCCTCTACCCATTACACTCTTGATGTAATTAACATCTTAAAGCAAATAGTTTTTGCATGATACACATGCCCCAATCAAAATAAAATTGCATATATACTAAATGAATGGCATGTGAAGTAAGCACATCCTTATTTCTGTAATCTTATTCCCCGCACAATTTCTCAAAGTGATCCAGCCCCACAGTGCCTTCCAGGTGAGGCAGGACAGCTGGTCATTTATTTTCATCACCATATCACCATGCAAATTTAAGTAAATGATGCCCCTTGTTTGTGTGCCATTGCACATAGAAATAACCCCAGAACACTTGGTATGAGGTAAAGGTTAGGTGTGTCATGATGGCAAAAGAGATTGTATAATGTACTCCAGAAGGGGTAAAATTCTTCATAGTGCTAGGGATGTAGAATTAGGGCTGGGAAGAGGGTAGAATGAGGCTTTATGTCACTTAATGATGTGTGTGTATATGGGGGAGAGGGTAAGATTGTCCCTGGTGGCAGCAGATGGGGTAGTGTTGATGTGAGGAAAAGAGTAGAATTTTTCTTCATAGCAGGGAATGTAGTTGTCTTGTGGTTAGACAAGAAGGAGAATTAGCTAACACGTTGGAGAATTTGTATGTGTTTTGATGTGTTTTGGTCGGATTGGCTTTTGAGAATGATCTACATGTCAGATGGTGTCATTTTTTGGGGGTTAGTTATGGGGCAATTGGTGCTGTCTGGTATTTTCCTGGGTGCTTGATAGCCTCAGTTTCTATGTTTGAAATATTAATGATATCTCTTTTTCGTGTCACCATTGCATGGACATCTATGTGGTTTGCATGTATCATCGCACACTTCTTGTTCATCCAACTGTTAGTCTGTAATGATATGTCATGTAATTTCATAATGCTTTCCAAAACCATTAACAAATGGGTCCTATCCATGTGGCCGGGAAAAAGCTCAGGACTATGTGTGTGTTTTTGAATATACCATGCAACATGTCTGGTTACATATTTCAGCATTTCTCAATATAGCAAGGGTCACACTGTCTTGCAAAGTAGAATGTGCAATTCACATGGATACAATTGGTTGTAATTCACACACACATGATGTTCCAATGGCCTTTCAGGATTTCAGGTTTCCTGAACACTCTGCTTCCTCAGTCCATGGAGCTTGCAGTAGGGTTTACCACCTCCTATGTCACTGGTGTTGAAGACCAACAAAGTTCTCTAACCCACTTCTTCATGTAGTTCTAGATGCAGACTTTCTAGGGTCCTGTAAGTCTGGACTAATGCAGATACCTGTCTTTGGAACTGGGTGGTTAATTGGTTGTGGCTGTCAGCGAGAGCTAGATTGGTGTTCCTCTAGGCCCTTTGACTTAACCCTTGTTTCCTTCCCTTTTCCTTCTCCAAAATAATCACGCTCTGCCAGACCTGATCCTGGTACTCCTTCCACCACCTGGGAATGCAATGTTTGCCCCATCACTTTATTACACTTGCATCATCCCTTCTTTCTCTCCCTCCGTGATCTATACTACTCTCCTCAGAGCCTACAGTGGTATCAGTATCACTCCCAGACTCTGATGTTTGCCACTCTTCCTTTCCTCGTAAGCCTGTCTTCCCCAATGGATCCTGCCTTCATTTTAGTATCAGCACCGCCATGGATTTTATGTCCTTCTCTGTTGTTCCAAATTCTTCCTTAAATATCTTCCCTCCCATCACTTCTGCTTGTCAACCATTGGGTGCAGATTTAACTACATTGTTGACTGCCACCATCTCCTTCTGGTCAACCTCATCTGATGTTACCACCCACTTTATGAGCACCACGTCTTTGCTTGCCGCACCAGAGGTTATGCCTTTCTTATTATGACCATCTCCTTCTGTTTCATTTCTGTTCCTGATGTTACCACTGTTATTTTGTGACCCCAATCAGATATAAACAGACAATATTACATTTTTAATAACTACTCCAAGCCTCAGGCTGTCTCCTACTCCTTTTATTACATAACTTTGATTAACCAACTGTATTTCCTTGCTGCCCTTCCCTGTCCCCATTCCATTCCTTTCTCAAGCTCCCTTCCATATTCGGCCCAGTCACATTCCACGTTCTACTCAGCCACAACAACCCCCACTTACTTATCATTTAAGTTCATAACATATATATTCAGAAAGATCCCAACTACATCTGTTCAATAAGGCGTGAGGGCTTGCAGACAACTCTCGGGGGCTGACCAGTTGCAGGTGCCTCCTGGACTTCTGGACCCTGTAAGCAAGGTGGATACTGTCCAGAACTTTCAGGTGGCGTAGCACACAGTTCCTAATCTGTATCCATATCCTGTAATTCTTCATCTGAGTCATCCTGAAACATCCTGTGAAAGAACAAGGCATTTCAGGTTATTTCACTATCATCCCTTACAGCTGTAACCATAGGCCCTTTGATCGTCTTGACTACTAGGGGCACTGGCTGTATCTAGGATCCACCTTCCTTCGTTGTCACTGCTGAACCAGTATTATCTCACCCACAGATATCTGATGCTCTTCAGCTCTTCTCTTGCCATCTGTCCATTCTTTAGCACTTTTCCTTTTCTCATTTTCTCTTTCTCAGATCTCTTCATCTTCAACCAGTGTATAGGGCTCAAGTTGCGGGAGCTGAGTTCTAGGCTTATATTGTATCATCAATTTGACAGGAGTGCGCCCAGTCACTTCATGTGGTGTATTCCGATAACTCCTTAGCATTTGCGAGATTGCTTGTGGCATGGACATAAGATCTGTAGCAGCCTTCTGACATGTTCGCTTTATTATGGCCATGGATTGCTCAACCATGCTATTAGCCTGGGGCCACATGGGTGTAATCTTCTGATGCCTGAAGCCCAAATTTGCTACAAACCCCTTGAATTCTTGTCCCTGGAAAGGTGGGCCATTCTCAGTTTAACTGTGTTAGGAACACCCCACTCACTGAATAACTCATCTAACACTGTTACCACATGGTGAAATGCTGTGAACACCACATGTTTGACTAATGGAAACAGGGAATATTCATCTATCACCATCAACAAATGTCCTCCTTCTTCTAGTCGCCCATAGAAGTCGATTGCAACTCTCTGTCAGGGTACATCAGGCATTGGCACTATTTGAAGTGGGCATATGTGCTTACTTGAATCAGTCACTTGACAGACCACAAAGTGTTTTATGGCATCTTCCACAATCATATCCATGTTTGGAAACCACACCTGATTCCTTAGAATCTTCTTTGTGTTTGCAATTCCTCGATGTCCCTCATGTGCTATGATCACAAGGGCCTTCCTCAGACTTTTCGGAGCCACTAATCGACTCCCCCGAGGCAAACACCCCTTGATCTGTTGCGGTCAACTTGCTGTGTATTCTTGCCAATCTCTGCAAATCCCTTCTATCCACCTCTCCGTTTTCAAATAAATTGTTGTGTGTCCAGGCATCTCCACCTGTTAGTCTTAGTAACCTAAATGGCTGCTTGGATTTTGGGATCAGCCTTACTCTTCTCTGCAAACAACTCATTTGTGATAGCCGGAGGAAAAGCATTTAGAGACAAATATGCTATGTATGCGTCCACCTCCATTTGCATCACAGCCTCAGGTATCCCCTCAGGATGCAAGCAATATAGTCTTGAGTATTAGCCTCCTTTCCCGGCTTATGTAGTATGGTGCAATCATGCTCTTGCAGGCGAATACCTCACCGCTTAATGCGCAGAGGCATTTTAACTTTGGGATTTCCAAAGAGTGATAGAAGAGCGTTATGATCTGTGATGAGGACAAATGTCCTGCCAATGAAAAAGTGGTGGAACTTATCACACGCCCAGACTGCAGCAAGGCTTTCCCTCTCTGCCTACGAATACGCCTGCTCAATGGTGTTTAAAGCCCTGCCAGCATATGCCACAATGTGTCTGTCAGGCCATCTCTCTTCAGGATCTGTCTGAGCCTGAGGATAGCACCCAAGCCAACCGTATTGGCATCCACTGTGATCCTAGGATCCCAATCTGGGTTAAAGTATGCCAGGTGTCGATCACTAGTCAGTTCACTCTTGATTGCAGCAAAGACGGCTTGACGGGTCTCATCCCATGTAAATATTGAATATTTCCGGAGCAGTTGCCTGAGCTGATCAGTCATCATTGCATAATTTGGGCGATAACAGGCACAATAACATGTCATCCTTAAGAACGAAAATAGTTCCAACACATCTTGCAGGGCCTTTAGACTCATGATGGAATTAACTTTATCCGGATCTGCTCTGATCCCTTTGTCAAGAAATATGTGACAAAAGAAACATAGGTTGCATTTATTGATGGTACACTTTGGGCCATTCAGAGTTAAACCATTATCCTGCAGGATAGTGCAAACCTGTCTCAGTGCTTCATCATGTTGATCTTGAGTAATGCCAAATATCAGAATGTCATCACTATAGTTAAAGGCATTTATGACAGGTGCAATGAGTGGTCTTATCGTTTCTTGGAATAGTTCAGCCACAGAAGATATGCCGCAATTAAGACGTTTGCATTGAAAGAGGCCTCCATGAGTAGTGAATGTAGTGTGGGCATAGATGCAGGATAAATTACCAGTTGATGCTATCCTTGATTTAAATCCATTTTTGAGAATCTGGTAGGTTGGTTCAGTCTGATTATCATATCCTCAATATTAGGCCCAGGATGTCTTTCTCTTTGTATCACAGTGTTGGGAATTTGCATGTCTACACAGAGACGAAGACACCAATCTCCCTTGGATACCAGCACCAAAGGAGATACCCATGGGGTGGGACCATCAACTCATTCGATGGTATCATTTTCAAGCAATTGTCGCAAATCATGGGATGCTGTCATGATCCATGCCCCTGACCCCCTCAGGTATAACAGCACCCTGCCAGCAGTGGGGCTAAAGGCCTTCACACTAGCCCCAAGGGCCTTAAAACTCCATCAGAAACATACATGGAGTCAGTCTTGGCGCCTTTGGCGCCAGGCTCATTATCAGAAATAAAGCAATACCAGTTTTGGACCTTAATCCAACATGGAGGCCTATTACACAGCTCAGTTCTTTAGAACCAAGCCATGCGGTCTAGTGTTTTGGGTGTGCTGGGCCTGGAACTAATAGGCCTGGAACTACCTACTTTACCTGGGCTATTTAATCCACACCCAAACAGCAGAACACGCTTCGCGTTATTCTGCACTCCAGCAGTGTAACGCTCACCGTGTCCAACTCCTGCTCATCTGCTTCTCTGGCGGCCCGATACTGAAGCCCTAGATCTGGATTAAATTAATAACCTGGAAGAACAAGAACAGCATTAGCGAGCAAGAACCCTTACCTGTGAAGTAACCGGTCTTGAATCCATGCTGCGCTTTGCTTACCTCGCCCATCTCCAGTTTCACTGCAACCTGCAAGGGAGAAGGAACAAGGTCAGCATTAACAAAGCACTTACCTGGGCAAGCAGTGCTTCGATTGCTCATCACTCCGGAACATCATCGCAACCTGTACAAAGAAGGGAAGAGAACACAGGTTAGCAATTAACACCAATAAACAGCACAGCGCTCAGTGCATCAATAACTCACCATGGTCTTCACCATCGGCGCAGAAACTCTGAGATTGCAACCATCCCTGTGAAAACAAAAAGAAACATTGTTAGGGAACAGCTTAGTGGAGCAAGACGCCGAGAAAACAGAGAAAATGGAGGGAAAGAAAGAGACAGAATAAAGACAGAAAAGACATTACAACTCACCTGGAAGACAGCAAGCAGAGTCGAAATCACATCCGGTCTGGACCCGACGAAGGGCACACAGACCAGTGAAGCAACTAGGTCCACCGAATGCCCGCACCAACCACGCACCCCTGCACAGAGACGCAGGATGGAGAGTTTAATGCACAAAAACCTAAAGTGAGCAATAACCCCAAGGGAGGGGATTTGGACCAGAGGGAGGCGGTAGTCCATCCATCACAGAACCAGTATCTTAACCCTCCATTCTCCTGTTATAGGCGCTACCCAACATCTGGCACATAACCAAGAAGAGAGGGGTCCGGGATAGCCCTTAGACCTCCATCCAGTATCGTGTGGCGCCCCTGTGGATACCAGGTGAGCGTAACAGATACTCTTGCCTGAAGGTGAAATTCTATTTGTGGTAGATGTTGAGGGACAGGATGAACAGTAGGCTCAATGTGTACATGTATGACATTATTCTTCAGCTTGCTGACACCTTGGAACAGTTTTGGAAAGGTATCCTTTAGTCTGTCAATATCTAATTCCCTCTTTGACATGACCTGCAAGTCATGAGTTTGCAGAGGAAATCCTTGTATTATTTGAGATTGGTCATAGTGAACATCAATAAGTTGTAGTTCAGTAGCGGTCTTGCAGCTAAGGATGCATCTTCCCACTACTGGGCTGCTTATGACATGTATGCTGACAGAAACACAATGTCCTTTGTGCATCAAGTCACACTAAAATGATCCCTTGGATGCCAGGGGTTGAGCCACACCCCATTGAAAAATGTGGGCTTGTGATGGCTGTAAAGCGTATATGCTTGCTATGCTCTCATAAGTCTACTCGCTTATCACATTTACAGTAGCACCCGTGTCAATAAGAAATGGAATGTGTTACCCTCCTTTATGCACTGTTACCTTCAGAGCCACACTATCATTAAAGGTATCATAAATGGCTCTAACATATTCCCTACTGTATCTATCATATTCATGATATTGATCTGCATTTAAGTGTTCATCTTCAATTGGTGGATTTTCCTAAAGGATATCCCAAAGGTGTCTCTCTTTCTTGATCTTGACTTTCCCTCTATTATGTCTGTACATTCTAATCATGTTCTTGAATTCTACGTTAAGTTGTTTGCATTTGCATGTTTTCCATTGCCCTGATAAATCGTGGCTGTGTTTGATACATTGTTGCAGTCCAGTTAATGTTAGGCTGTGTGTTGTCTCTCCCTTGGTAGAATTTTGTGCTGGAGTCCTTTTGCATGTCATATCTTCTATTCAGTATTGTCTTTATGTTAGGCTTGTATGATGGTAGCAAACAGATTCTTTATCCACACATAGTTTGATTTTCTTGGCCACACCGCATGCACATTTGACCAAGGCTGGGCATTGACCTTTATTTGGAAATTCAAATCCACATTGATAACACTGTCTTTCTGGCGGGTTCCTACAATTGTTATTCCATGAATCTTGGCGAGGTGACATGCCTGAATATCGTGATTGTCCTTGCATGTTTGGTCCCAAAGCTGCAATGGTGTCTATTTTATTTGGATTTTCAGTGTTAGCTGGCGGTGTATCAACTCTCTCATATACTCTTGCCAGTTCTAGGACATCTTTTAGAGGAAGAGATTTCTTTAGAAGATTTTTCCTAAATTGTGATGATATGCATTCTTCAATTACTCTCAATCTTATTGCCTCATCGTCGTTAAAGCCTGCTAATTCACAGTATGTTGCTTTCCTTTGCAGTCGTAACACAAATTGTGTAATAGTTTAATATGGAGCCTGCATACATTGGTTGAATATGTAGCGTTCATAGTCTCTATTAGGAGGGATTACTAATCGACTACTGATGGCAGTAACTAAAAGTCGATAAGTTGTTTTTATCTTGAGTCTGTATGGTCTTAATGACACTTTTCATCTCTTTCCCCACCAAATTTATGAAGATGTCTAATTTGTTTGGGGAATATTGATTTCCTACTGCTCCAGAAATTCCTCAAACTCATCTATCCATTCCTGCCAGCTCTGTCCTTGATCATCTTGTGGTTCAAGACTGAATGGGTTTGGACGGCGTAGGTAATGAACTGGGTTTGTAGTTGCCCCAAGCATGTTTTGTGATAGCGTTATATCCCCACTTGCATTATCAGAAGACATGTCTGCCTGTCTCTTTCCTTGCTTCTTGGAGTTGCGTGTATTTCACCACCTTAAATGTAGTATGTGAATGTTGATGTTGTTTTAAATGTGGCGACTTCTGTTGCAGCGTTTTATTAACTTTATTGATTTCCTTAGTCTGTGTGATTTGAATACTCTCTCTCTGCTGTGCCCGTTGCTGTATTTTGTTATTGTATCCCTTTTCTTATGATTGCAGTATTAGCTTGTGTAATATTTGATTGGTTAACTCTTTTTATTGACTTTGCGCCATGATATTGTGCTGCGGTTCATTTATTTTATGAATACGATGTTGCAACGGCCGAAATGCTTCATTCACCTTGCATTGCTATGACAACGTTCATGTTGTTGCTAGCTGGAACTAATGGCCGTATTCTTACGTTCCTAGGTCCTTTCCTCTAACAGAAGTTAGAGTTACGCACTGCGTCTTGACATCAATACTGGCTTGGAATCCAGGTCTTCGCACGCCGGTGAGCAACACGGCTTTTAAATATTTCAAAGAGGCTGGCTAATAATTACTTTTGCAGCAGCGTATTACTAATTTTATAATACCATGCACGCTGCGGCATAATGTTGTAACACTTAAAAACACAACACAGTTCTTAGGGCTTTTGTAAGTTTGTCTATGTTTCTATGCAGGGAAGCGCGTCTTACAGTCTGGCTAGCAGCTGCTTCTTTCCTTATTTAGCGGTGTCAAAGCTTTCTTGTGTTACCCTTGTTCTGCTTGTTTTGCTGTGACCATCCGCTCTCATCTCGTTCTTGTTCCATTAGGCAGTTTTCATTTGCCAGTTTTGGTCTCTCCCGGCAGTTCTTTTCCTTCATCCCGTTTGTGTCTCTTTTAAAGTCTTAATCCTGACCTCCTCCTTAAATCAGTCACTCCTTTCTCCAATGTCCTTTTATTCACTTCTGACCTAATCAGCCACCTCCACAGGCTGTATGCTTTTTACCGATTCGGTTAATCTGGGTAGTTCACTTTCTTTTCTCCTGTGTGGGTCATCTCCTTGTCGCCAATTGTTGTGTTGTAACTCCAATCAGATATAGAGAGACAATATTATATCATTAATAACTATCCCGAGCCTCAGTCTGTCTCCTTCTCCTTTTATTACATACTCTTGATTAACCAACTATATTTCACTGCTGCCCTTCCCTGTCCCCATTCCATTCCTTTCTCGAGCTCCCTTCCATACTCCGCCCAGTCACATTCCACGTTCCACTCAGCCCCAACAACCACCTCCTTCTTTTCCACACCTGACAGTACCAAATCATTACTAACTAATGCTACCACCTCCTTCCTCACTTCTTCAACGTTCAATACCTTCACTTGCTCCACTCATGATGTTGCTTCATCCTTCTTAACTCTATTAGATGTCACCAGCTCTCCTCTGCTATATTTTTGTAGTTATTTTGCCAAAGCGCTGTACCCAGAACATATTTACGTGCAATTATCATCCAACTGAAGTTGGTGCTCATTTATTGACCTTGGAAGGATGAAAGTCTGAGTTGGCGTTGCTGGATTCAAACCTGAGACCTGCAGAGGTCACAGCAGCGAGTGCTTCACTGAGCGGCTTCAAAGTTTTATTGTGTGCACATTTCACACACGGATGGGTAGACAAACAAGCATGGAACTGGCAAACCTTCGAACCAACACCAAAAACAACATTATTAAACAAAATGCCAAAATCTATAACCTTGCGACACCCATTGACAGTAACCAAAATGTCACTGGAAGGGAAGGAATGCAGACCAGACTCTATGTTGCATGCTACCAATCCCGTGTCATCACACATAATACATGGAGCAAATTTCAATGAGGGGATTCTTAAAATAATTTGACATGCTGGCAAGGAGGTAGCAAAACCAAAGACGTCACATGCGGACTAAAATCACAAAAAATAATGAACAGCCAGGCAACACCAACACTAGGGGGCAACTCTTACATGAAAGACATTTAAGATTAAAATCGTATCACCACAACACAAACATCCAAACTAAACACCACTTTAAATCTTGGCAACCTTCTGGGAAACTAATGAATCCAATATCCCAACATAAAACTTCCTAGATCTGTTTAATGAGGAAGCAACACTACCAGAGCTCCAACTGGCGGACAGATCATCACGCTTGCAATAAAATGTGCACAACCTACAGAAGAGAGCAACCGAGGACGACCCATGACACCAATAAGAGCCATAATGGCCGGATAAACTGCACGCTGTTCAACACTAGCTCTTTTGGCCGAAACATGGCTATCAGAAGTCATGAACAAGAAATAGTACACAGATTAATTCCAAACAATTGTAAACTCATTAAAGTAAAAGGGCAGGCAAACTCAGAGGAAAAATAGCATGTGGCAGAGAAAGAACATGTCAAAATAGTGAGTTTGGCACACCCATATTTCCCGGAATGTGAAGGGCTATTGGTTCACTTCACACCTAACCATCGAACCAATGTGTCCTTTCTAATCATATACAGACCTCTGGCGTTAAACCTGCCATTCACAGAGAAATTCTCAGACATTGTAGAAAATGCTGTGGTATAATAAAAGCACCTAAGAATCCTCAGAGAAATATTTAGTCAAAGAAGAGGACAAACCCTCTCCCAGATCACCAAGCATGCATATGACCAGTTTGTTACTCAAACAAGGACACATAATGGATGCCATCTTCTGTCGAGATATTTTGAAAGCCACTTCACCACCCCATTCCAGTACTCTGGAGTGACCTTCCCACGATACCATTTACCATTCATTCCCCAATGAATATCCTCAAACATAAAAGCCAAATTGACCCCAACCAGGTTAAACTGGAGAACACTATACCTAGAAGAATTGAAAAAACTCACAGGAGATAGAAAGCCAAACCCACACAGACTGGACCTTGCAGTCCCAAGAAAAATTTAAAGGTGCTTGAGGAATGTACAATATAATCACTCATAATACTTATTCCATTACAACGAAAGACAGCATCAAGGTAGTTCTCACCCCATCTTTATAAACGGAACACAAAGGATGCAGAATACTACAAACAAAATGAAGGAAAGATGAAACCACCAACGGAAGGCAGCCTACCAAGAACATATTCTGTACTACAAATCAGAAACTCTAAAAGTGAAAAACAACATTATTCTTAATACAGTTCTAAGACCATTCACCCAGATAATTAACTCTACAAATCATTAATGCCATGAAAAACACCACATTCTGTGGCATAAATACAGAACAGTTCCAAAACCTTGCGAAATTATATCACCAATCATAAGGTCCCAAAACATCTGATATGATCAACAACCTTGGTATGCTAATCAACAGTGGCCTCACGCTTGAAGGGCAAGGTAACATAATAGTTAAAAAATGCTTCTACCACTCGCACTCATTCTAACAGATTATGCCTGTCCTACACTTGCCAGATAGAACACTGGCCATCATATACCTAATGCTATCAAGAATGGACACATCAACAGTATCTATTTGGGTATGTTTGAATACGTTACGAAAAAGCTGTAACACATTCAAAAGAGAACAGCCACATTAATACTCAATTCGTTTAGAAGGCAACAGATAACCCAAGCCTCGAAAGGCCTGCATTGGCTACCAGCAAACAAAAGTAAGATCAACTGCAAATAACTCTGCATCACCCACAGAGCTTTAAAGTTCAAGAAGTTGAATTAATCAAATCCTAAATCCCACAACAACCAAACAGAGAACAAGATTAAATAATGAAACTGCAAAAATGGCTATCAGACCTTGTCATTTTGTGCCTATACTAAGGCAGATCTGTTAAGTATATGTTAAATAGTGGCTGCCTGTCAGCGAGACTAGCCCCACAACCGGGGGCTTCATTAAATTGAACTGTAAATTAGTTGTCTCATCGACATGCGCCCCCATCTTGTTTATCAAAATTTACTAAATAAGTCTGTCTTTCTATAGGACTATACAGATCATATGATTGAAAGCAAAATTATTTAATAGGGTATACATATGTCGATCCAATTACGTTTGCAAATATTGTGTGTTGGTATAAAATAGAAGTGAATCCTTGTACACAAACTTTCAAAAAACAAATTCAGCTCATTGTGACAGAAAAGAAAAAAAAATGTGTCACCAACAGTTTCGCTTTCTCTGGCTTTTTTCAAGGCGTACAAACTTGTGTCATATGGATAGCAGCTCTAATGAGTATCCTATTTGTATTGCCATAATGTATGCCTCTTATAAAACACATAATTGCAATTATTAACAAGAAAATCTGTGGGTAACAATTGCATTTACTAGTGTGGAGAATTACTTAGCCAAAGTCAAAGAACGAGAGTTGGAGAGAAACAAAGGAAACATGAATCACAGTTAAAATGATAATTTTCAGATGCATCGGTTGTTTTCAACGTTCTTACTTAAAACACATAACTTTCAAATCTAATTAGGTACACAAAACCACCAGCTGCCATTATCCGTGGGGTTAGTGCATCTTGATGCCTGTTAATAAGCTAATTTTGGAATGTGACTTTTTTTTTAAACAAACATTTTCAAAACGTCCTGTATTGTGAGTCCTGTTAGTTTGTCTGTGCCTGCGTCATGCTAGAACCCATGAGTTTAGTGCAATAAATTAGTTCTGTTTAGTTATGTGTGCCTGTTAATTCACAAATCTTGCAAGTTTCTTCAATGTAAGTTCTTGCTTTTATGTGCACCTTATAAAAAATAAAAATACAGCAAAACTGCAAGGGCCTTTAAAGAGAGTCCACAGGAAGATAATACCTGATACAGCATTCCAGAGAGGTTGTTAAGACCATTAGCACCCTGGGTTACCACAGTGTTTAAAAAAAGGCATGTTCATTCATTGAACGGGACGCCTGCATGCGTCCGGTTCAAAGAATGAAAATACTGTCCCAAAATGGCCACCCTGGATATGAAAGGCAGGGCTCCGTACCGAGTCCCTCTTCCATTTGCCTGGCAGCCAAGAATCCGGAGCAGAAGTGCCCCGGCAGCAGCAGAAAGGTCGTCAAAGTTGAAGAAAAAAGGTAAGTGGGCCAGGGCCTGGAAGAAACATACAAAAAATAAAAGATAGTTGAGTAGAGGTTGGGGGAAAGATGGCGCTGCAGGCAGGGGAAGCAGCCTTCTGGTTCCATGGAAGGCGGGATGATATTAGCGGTTCAGGCCCCCAATCCAAGGAACTTGATTGACTGCTCCCCCCACCCGAGTGCTAATATGTATTCAATTATAGTAGGAGATGACATTCTTAGGTTGAATACATTTAGGGGCCAATTCATAGAATTCGGCGCACAAGTGGCGCACGCGGCTGGCGCACAGTGTGCGCGTGCGGTAGTCTGCGCCAGCCGCGTGCGCCGAAACACATTTCCGCGCACAGCGTATTCATGGATTCCAGCCACCAAAACCAGCCGTGGCGCACAGTGGCGCAGCGACCTTGCAGCAGCGCCAGTTACGCCCCCAAGAACGCCTTCCGCGCAGGGAAAAGCCATCAAAATCCCCAATCCAGCGCAAAGGGCTGCGCTAACCCTGTACCAGCACGGCAAGCGGGCTACGTGTATTCCAGGGGTTCGCGGGAAGTTTCACACGCGATTTCAGCAGGGTACGTGTATTTCAGGGGTGCGCGGGAAGTTCCACACGCGAATAGCCTGGGCGCGTGTATTTCAGGGGTGCGCGGGAAGTTCCACACGCGAATAGCCTGGGCGCGTGTATTTCAGGGGTGCGCGGGAAGTTCCACACGCGAATAGCCTGGGCGCGTGTATTTCAGGGGTGCGCGGGAAGTTCCACACGCGAATAGCCTGGGCGCGTGTATTTCAGGGGTGCGCAGGAAGTTCCACACGCGAATAGCCTGGGCGCGTGTATTTCAGGGGTTCGCGGGAATTTCCACACGCGAATAGCCTGGGCGCGTGTATTCCAGGGGTTCGCGGGAAGTTTCACACGCGATTTCAGCAGGGTACGTGTATTTCAGGGGTGCGCGGGAAGTTCCACACGCGAATAGCCTGGGCGCATGTATTTCAGGGGTGCGCGGGAAGTTCCACACGCGAATAGCCTGGGCGCGTGTATTTCAGGGGTGCGCGGGAAGTTCCACACGCGAATAGCCTGGGCGCGTGTATTTCAGGGGTGCGCGGGAAGTTCCACACGCGAATAGCCTGGGCGCGTGTATTTCAGGGGTGCGCGGGAAGTTCCACACGCGAATAGCCTGGGCGCGTGTATTTCAGGGGTTCGCGGGAATTTCCACACGCGAATAGCCTGGGCGCGTGTATTCCAGGGGTTCGCGGGAAGTTTCACACGCGATTTCAGCAGGGTACGTGTATTTCAGGGGTGCGCGGGAAGTTCCACACGCGAATAGCCTGGGCGCGTGTATTTCAGGGGTGCGCGGGAAGTTCCACACGCGAATAGCCTGGGCGCGTGTTTTTCAGGGGTGCGCGGGAAGTTCCACACGCGAATAGCCTGGGCGCGTGTATTTCAGGGGTTCGCGGGAATTTCCACACGCGAATAGCCTGGGCGCGTGTATTCCAGGGGTTCGCGGGAAGTTTCACACGCGATTTCAGCAGGGTACGTGTATTTCAGGGGTGCGCGGGAAGTTCCACACGCGAATAGCCTGGGCGCGTGTATTTCAGGGGTGCGCGGGAAGTTCCACACGCGAATAGCCTGGGCGCGTGTATTTCAGGCGTGCGCGGGAAGTTCCACACGCGAATAGCCTGGGCGCGTGTATTTCAGGGGTTCGCGGGAAGTTTTACACGCGATTTCAGCAGGGTACGTGTATTTCAGGGGTGCCGGGGAGTCCTACATGTGATTTGACAGTGTGGGTCCTCCCAGGTGTTCCCTGTACACCCTCCACGGCCCCTGCAGGCAGCCCACACCACAGGGGACTACCCTGCATCCCTGGTCATGTCCCGCAGGCAGCCCACCCAACATGGGCATGCCCCCCAGCAAAGGCACATGTCTCCTTGAACTAATGAACACCAACTCATGTCCCCCACCACCCCCACCCCCCAGCACTGTGGGGCACCTGCCAGCAGGCCCCCACCCATGTCCAACTCATGTCCCCCACCACCCCCACCCCCCAGCACTGTGGGGCACCTGCCAGCAGGCCCCCACCCATGTCCAACTCATGTCCCCCACCCCCCCCGCCCCCCAGCACTGTGGGGCACCTGCCACCAGGCCCCCACCCATGTCCAACTCATGTCCCCCACCACGCCCACCCCCCAGCACTGTGGGGCACCTGCCAGCAGGCCCCCACCCATGTCCAACTCATGTCCCCCACCCCCCCCACCCCCCAGCACTGTGGGGCACCTGCCACCAGGCCCCCACCCATGTCCAACTCATGTCCCCCACCACCCCCACCCCCCAGCACTGTGGGGCACCTGCCAGCAGGCCCCCACCCATGTCCAACTCATGTCCCCTACCCCCCCACCCCCCAGCACTGTGGGGCACCTGCCACCAGGCCCCCACCCATGTCCAACTCATGTCCCCCACCACCCCCACCCCCCAGCAGTGCAGGGGCACCCACCACCAGGCCCCCACCCATGTCACCCACCACCCCCACCCCCCCAGTCACCAGGGGCAGCCTCCACCAGGCCCCCACCCATGTCTCCCACCACCCCCACCCCCCCCAGTCACCATGGCCAGCCTCCACCAGGTCCTCACAATCCCCAACACACATGCACGTCCGCGTGTAATACGAGGAAAGGGCCATGCGCGTAGTGGAAACTGCACGTCCGCGTGTAATACGAGGAAAGGGCCTATGCGCGTAAGTGACGTGACGCACGCAGGTGTTACCCTCATTGCACGTGATGACAGAACACACGTGGATTTCCACCAATCGCGTGTGAAAGTTCCCGGCACCCCGGAACACACGTACCCAGGCCACTTGTGTGTACGCACACTCCCCTCCAATCACACGCGATGACACTCGGACCGTATCCGAACACGGGAAACACGCGCACGGCAAAAGACGTGCACAGGCGTCAACGCGTCTGCCACACGAAGGCAGGCGGAAGCGTCCCCGCGCACAGCATAAAAGTGCCCGCAAACAACAAACGCGTATATACAGCTACGATGAATGCCCCATTTGTCGCTGCACTGATCGTGGGACACCGCAGGAGGAGGAGAATAGCCAGGGCACGCATTTTCGCAACACGGACAAGCCTTTTTGGGATGCCTGACGACCAGGTCTATGGCAGGTATAGGTTTCCACCCCATATCATCCTAGACCTGGTCAGGGAGTGGGAAGATGACCTCACATCCCCCACCCTTTGCTCCCAAGCATTGAGCCCCTTGGAGAAGGTGCTCAATGTCCTGCATTTTCTGGCCACTGGGTCATTTCAGCGGAACACTGCCATAGTGGGGGGGGTCTCACAGGCCACGCAGTCACGCTGCCTACACCAGGTACTGGCAATCATGACAGCGCGCCCCTCAGTCCGCAGGCACATATACATGCCCAGAACACCCGCAGAAAGGCAGGCCGTTGTCCTGGATTTTTTCAGGGTGGCACACTTCCCCAAAGTGCTCGGTGCCATAGATTGCACCCATGTGGCCCTACGTCCACCTAGGGCCATTGAGCACATCTACCGAAACCGCAAGCACTGGCATTCCATCAATGTACAGGTGGTATGTGATGCAAAGGGAATCATCACCTCTGTCTATGCAAACTACCCTGGCTCCACCCATGACAGTTTCATATACAGAATGTCCGCCCTGAGCCGGGCCCTGGAAGCTGGGCAGCATGGCGACACATGGCTCCTAGGTCAGTACAAATGCCCTTGCACATGCATGCAAGTCACACACAGACAAATATCCATACCCTAATTATCTCAACTATTATCATCTCCCCAGGGGACAGTGCCTACCCTCTGAGCAACCACATGATGACGCCAATCCGGAACCCCACCACACCACCCCAGGTAAGATACAACGCCGCCCATATTGCAACCAGGGGCATAGTGGAGCGCACATTCGGAGTGCTCAAGTCACGTTTCCGCTCCCTTGACCGCTCTGGCGGGCAACTACTCTATGCACCACCAGTAGTGTGCAGGATCATTGTGGCAGCATGTGTCCTGCACAATGTTGCAACACGGCAGGGCATCCCGGTGGACATGGTGGTGCCCCCACATCCCCAACCACAGGCGCTGCCCATGGGAGGGGACAGGGCACGTGGCGAGGAAGCCCGGACCCAGCTTGTGGCCACATTTTTCACCTAAACTCCCACCCCTGCGGAGTGCACACAGGCCTGGCACATACCAGGTGACAATCGATGATGACAAAGAGACAGTCAACTGTCACAACCTTACCACCCTGAGATAGTTGCCATGGAAGTGCCACATCGTCTGCATCCCTAGCTACTTAAACACAAGCTATCCTGTGTGACCAAAAGGCACACATATGACATATGACATGATATGGGCCATACACAAGTATTCCAAGGCGCAATGAGGCAGGGAGGGGGGAACAAGGGAACACAGAGAACGGTACTACTAGGCCAGGTGTCATTGGGATTGTGCAAGTGCAGGGGTAGGGGGAATGGGAAAAGTGCAAGGGGAAGGGTGGGGGGGAGTCCAGTACAGGGGAAGTAGCCCGAAAAAATAATACATAGGTCACCTGGTGGCAACTACAAAGGTGAGTGCAGTCAAGTGCTGGGAAGGGAGGGCTGTAGGGATAGAGAGACAGTACTGCAGTGCAGGGGTTGCCAGGGAGGCAGTGCAAGTGGAGAGTGGCTGGGCCAGGGACCAAGGTCGGTGAGAGTGGCCCAGTTGCTGCTCCTGTGCAGTTCCAGTGGAGAATTCTACAAGGGAGAGGCAGAGAGTAAGCAGAAGCAAAGAGGAAGGACATGAGGTGCATCCAGAACTGGAGATGATTCCCCTCAAGTTCAAGCCAGGCCGGAAGTCTGTTCCAGGGGGAGGGCCCTGCTGCGGAGAGAAATCTACCCCCAGCTAGTTGCTCTGAGAAGCGGATGACACGGACATGCAAGGTGTGCATCACACACACCTGCACACCAGGCCATGGCCATCACTGTCATGTCACACAAACCCTCCCAAACATCAACATTTCATGGCACGCAATACCCATACACCAATGCAGTAACGATAAGGTACACATTGCCATGTCCTAAATGCACAGTGGCATCGGACACTGCTGCCTGACCCGGAATCAGATGAAATGACAGACCAACAACCTCCCACCCAAAATAAGTCATTTCAAAATGCATTACAACAGTCGTAGACGTAATATCACAATGAATGCCTGTCTACATGCACATCATGCATTGCAAAATCAACACTGCAGCTCATGTGTGCAGTGTCCTACTCCTGCATCACACTGCTCAGCGCACAGCACAGTGAACAGCCATTGTGTGTGATGCACACCCTGAGCATCAAATCTAAGTGACAGACCACGTCAAACATCAAATCAGGCATGTACTGGATCCATGATCGGTCACAGAACATGTGCTGCCGGGACACAGTGGGCACCAGAAGGCAAACAGTGTACATGTGTATATGCAAGGGTGGGAGTACATGTAGTGCATCAGAGTGCAAGTGTGTGGTTCTGCAAGGACATGCACTCCACATATGCATGTGCACTCAAGTGACCATCAGTGTTCCCTACACATCACATGTGAACATCCACCATGTGTACACCCCAGCATGTCAAACCTCAACTATCCCCTCGCACCTGAAAGGAAAACACAACACATGAACAGGCATTGATCAGCAGAACACAACATGTACATGGGATACCACCATTACTATGTCAGAGTTCCCATCACACTGCAGGGCAAGGCAACAATCAACAACAACCCCCCCCCCTCCCTCACAAATGACCATGACCCACTGAACAACTGCACCTGGGTCATGGAGCCCCCAAACCTCTATTCCACCTGGCCACAGGATCACCTTTACCCTTCGTCATCATCTCCCACCTTGTGTGTAAAAAGATGCCTGAACCCCCTGAATACACACTCATTTCCGAAACACAAAATCCAAGGCATAAAAACGAACCCAAACACCCTCCAGTAGATGACTTGACGTAGCAGTACCTCACAAAGGCCAAGTACTACCACAATGATGCAACAACCAAGGTAGCACAGCAAAACAATGTCACGACAGGATGTGAGACATGTGTGGTACATGACATCGGATGATGCACCATGAATGGACGTGTACTGTCACAGGTCCCCTGTACAGGCGCGGGAGTGCCACGAAACAACCACCCCCACCATGTCCCGGGTGCCTGCAAGGTCAAACTCACACAGGCCCCTGAGACCCTGGTGGGGAAGGAGGTTCAGGGATATGCAGTCGGGACAGGTGTTGACACACTGGATGACTGGAATGAGCGGCAGGAGAGGGGAGGTGGAATGACACATGAAACTAGGGAATGCACGAAAATGTACAACCTGCATGAACACATACACAATCCAAACAGACTTGGACATCATTGTCATGGCCTTCTGTAGTCCAGGCTCAGGAGTGGTACGAACCCACCACCCCCTCTAGGGTTTTGGCGCCTGCAAGTTCGGGGCTTACACAGTGGGGAAAGAGGGTCAGGGAACGTTGCTTGGATAGGCACGGGAAGCAGGAACACCGGGTAGAGGGTACAGGTTTCAAAATTGCATAGGATCACGGGTGATTAGGGAGAAAATAACATACCAAATAGAACCACACATACATCCATGCATCAGTACACTCCCCAGCAAGCCTATGCAGAGCAGTTTGTAAGAAAAACAACAAGACACTTAGCTCTGGTTTTGAGTGCTGGCCCCCTGCCTGCGCACTCTCAGGTCCGGTTACAGGAGCACTGCAATGCTGCAAAGAGAGACACAGTCAACAACCTGTACGTGCCAATTGCACAAAAACACAACACCAAACATGCCCCATAGCAACAGACTACTCTACAAACAGACAATCTGTGGTTGATGCTTCGTACCCATATATAACATCACCCCTGTGACGGGTCATACACAGTCAATGCAGTAAGGCAGCCGCTGCTGGGTGCGTGGAAAATGGAACACCAATGTGTCACAATTCACACAACATGCAATGTTCCCTGGGTAAGCAGACAGACCCATATTGCAAGCCATGACTACAGAGCAAGTTGTGTACCACCATGACCGAAACAAAGTTGGCAGTGCATTTATCATGAAGTACGTGGAAAAGACATGCACTGCACCCGAGTATGTCCCTTGCTGCATGTCCCTGTGAGCTGCCCCTTTCCATGTCTCGGAAGGCTACATGGTTGATACAAGTGGCTCAATGGACCTTGGTGTACCGGAGGGTATGTGCCACTGCCCCTGCATGTGTCCCAGACAACCCTACTATCAGCAGCCATCAGTCCACAAACACATCTGAGCTGCATTGTGTGCTTCAACACCAATATTCGTCTAAGCTAACCCTCAGTGCTGTGACTAAGCCTGCATGTGCAACTCGCCTGGTGCAAGCTTTGCTGTGTTGTGGCCCCCCTGTGATGCTCACCTTGCCTGGAGTTCCTTGGAACATGTCAGCAGTACTAGGATGTGGGTCTGCAATCACTGTGCCTCTGCTCCTGCACACATGTGCATGTGGGCACCAACAAACGGGTCCAGAATTCCGTCGTCCAATGGGACATGTCTGCTGGCAAAGGTGCTCTGGAGGCTCATCCCCCTGCAGAAAGGGCATGTAACACATGATTAATGCTTCAAAGTAATCTGTGTGTGTCTCATCAGGCATCTCATTACTTGACCATGTCAGAGAGTCACATCACAAATCACACCATCAGTCCGTCTTTGACTTCCAAAGTGTGGAACACTATCTACAGCATGAATTGCAACAGGCACGTGTACAGGAAAGAAATGAGACATAATACACAATGCATAGCAATCAATGTCCACATTAATCATGACACACCCCGTCTAGCAAAAGCTGAACAGTGGACAATTACACCTAAATCATCCCCACTAGGGGTGTCAACACAAGTCACAAAGCACCAGACATGCCACAGATATGACAGTCCAAAGCCCTTGTGTAAAATTCTGTAACACCGAACCATCCTTGCGAGCCCATGGATAAGGGAGGCAGGAGTGGCATATGTGAGTCAAGGAACCCAAGCAGCAAACACATACACAAGACAACCATGAAGGGCCCACCTGGAACAGACAGTGGATGCCTTCAAAAACCACAAGGCACCGCACTGTCACATGAAAGCACAATAGACTACAAATTTTAAACTAACTCAACTATTAACTAATTACACTAACTATGGAAAACCTACATTACCTATTTAAACTAACTATCAAACAGAAACTTAACTAACTAAACTAAACGAAAAATCAAAAATGGCCACATACGACCCGGGGGGGAGGGGAGGCACCCAGGAGGGGGGAGGTACAGGGTGCTGCTCAACATCCACATGCGATGATGCCGAGCCAAAAAAAAATACCTCCATGGGCTCAACGCCTGCACAGCACGACCTATGTGGGAGATAGATGGTCGTCCGAGTCTGGCTCATCCTGGAAAGGAGGACGTGGCACAGTAGCCTGGCCACGCCTAGCCGCAGCTTGCCCCTCGTCGGCAGCAAGTCTGCCGGACAGGTGAGCCTGGTTCTGTGTGGCGATGTAACATAGGTCTGCATGCAGAACCTCACGTGATACACGTGCTTCCTCTTGCAAGGTAGCACGTGTAACACGGAGTTCCTCCTGCAAGGCCTGGCTGGACAACCGCTGCACCTCCCGGCAAGCCTGTAGCTCAGCCGAGATGGTGCGCTCAAGCTGTGCAAACCTCTCCTCTGCCTGCTGCCTCTGGGACATCATAAGGACACCCAGAGTGGATCTGAGGGAGGCATACTCCTCCCTCAGGGCATCCATGTGCGCCTCTGCGTGAGCAGCAATTGCTTGACGCAGAGACGACATTTCAGCCCGGCGTGCCCTGTCTGAGGCCGCCATGCCCAGCCTGAGCGAGCGGGCCGTGGACCGTGCCGCCTGCTGCTGGAGAAGCACCTGCCTAGCAGGGGGGAGCACAGATCGGGCCACACGCTCCATGCTGTCAGCGATGTTCTCCATTGCTGCCCCCTGCCGTTCGGAATTGGCAGTCATGTCTTGCTCCCACTCAGTATACAGCGGTTGCGCGCGGCGACCGCGTTGCCGGGCTTGACCCCTGCGGGACCCAAGGACCGGAGGTCCTCGCTGTGTTGGCACCGCCTGCGGCTGCACGACTACATGCCCCCGTCGACGTGATGTCCCAGGCACATCAGTGACTGGTGTGGAGGGTGACCCTGCGTCCCGATCCACCACGGGCGGAGGAACCAAGACTGTCTGATCCCTCAGTGCAGGTGTCGCAGACAGAGGAGTGTCCACATCAGAATCACTCACCCCTGACACATGGACTTGATGGTCATCCAACTCAACATGGACGTCAGAGTCGTCATCAAGGCTGGACTCATAGGCAGCCAGAGACAGGATGGACTGCAGCACTTGGGGGTTTTCGTGGCCTACCACCCCACGACCCCCACTAGTGCCGGGTTGATGTGGTCTTACCAACCCTGTGTCTGGCGTGACAACACCATCCTCTGCATCCATTGCGTCATCACCTGAAAAATAGAGAGGAAAAGGTAACTACACATGTCAGAAGCACACAACACACACACATACCGACAGCAAAGGCATCCGGCAGACATGTGACACACAACATATGACCTGGCATGCATGCTGGGTCCACTTAGAATAGCCACTGTGATCAGACCTGTTGAAAGGTGGCAGTTTGCATGGAAGTGGGTCTATGCAGTGCTGAAAATGTGTACGCCACTCACTACCTACATGTACAAGCACTCCATGGTGTGTGCCAGGAAATGTGAAGGCAGTGCAATGTCAAATTCAGACATCACGTGCATTGTGTATTCAATGTGTACCATGTCTAGCAGCCAAGCACCCCTCCACCCCAGTACCAAAGCAGGGATGCCTAGCATGGTATCAAAAGGCTGCCCATACACCTGTGTATTGACAAGCAGTGTTGACTGGCATCAACAGCTTAATGTGAATCAAATTACAACACTGCTAATGATGCTGGGACAGTGGGCAGGACACATGATGGAAGATCCGGAGGCCAGCCACGTGTGAAGAAGACACGACAAGAGTTGGACAGAGTCATTGGCCATTGAACAGGCTGAGGCCTGTGAGCCACACAGATTGTCATTGCCTAAACATGTGTGCAACGCAGGACTGAGCCACAGTTGACATGGGGAGGCCGATAATATGGCAGGCAATGTATGTAACCAAGGACTCATATTACAGTGCTCATCCAGTCAAGGACACATAGGGGCATGCGTGCAATGCACATGGAGCATGAATGGGCACTCATGTCCCTGCGGGACATCTGACCCATGCACAGTACAAGTGGGATACCCTGCATCGAGTACTAAGGCTGTACCACACGGCATATGTCTGGCAGTTTCTAAGCTGGAAGTTAGCATCTACACAGGACACATGAACAAGAAACTACACATTGGCAAGAATGTAGCAGACCAGTGCAAAGGTGGAACTGGGGTGCAGAGTGGCGGAGGAGGGGCAAGGGAGCATGCCCACATGGAGTCCCGCATGCAGGCAGAGGAGACATGCATGACGGTAGCATTGCATTACTTACACCTCAGAACCATGTACACGTCACATGTAGCAGCAATCGTGCACAACACATCCCACAAGTCAAACACACACGTCCTCAACAACTACGCTTTAACACTCACTGGACTGGGCATCAAAGTCCAGCATCTCTCCCACACCTTCGACCAATTCTGGTGGTTTGAACTCCGCAACGAGAGCCTCATGCGGAGTGAGTTCTTCCTCCTCTGGTGCAGGCCCACCGCCAGTCACCAGAGTCAAGTTGTAATTTGAGGCACGCTTAGCCTTAGTGCTGCGCTTGATGTCATTCCAGCGCTTTTTGCACTCCTGCGCTGTGCGCACCTCATGGCCGAATGAACTGACATGTTCCGCAACATGCTTCCAGTGGGTGTCACGTTGGGCAGCCGTAGTATGACTATTGGCACCCACTAGCATGTCACGGCTGTGTCCCCGCACGTAGTCCACGAGGAAGTCCAGTTCCTGCTTACAGAAAGGCTTCTTCCTCGACGTGCAGGAGGTCGTGGCTGTGTGTGGGGTCCCAGCCTGTGCTGCAGGTGCAACCTTCCTCCTCTTGGACTGTGGCGCAGACCCTGGCTGGCTAATGCCGCCCTGACCAGTATGGCCAGTGGGTTCGGTGGATTGAGCCGAGGGAGTGGCAGGTGGAGGGATGACCAAAGGCCTGACTTGTGTCAGTGGCAGCTGGGTGCCCACTAATGGACCCTGCGCAGCAACATCAGCTGTGGCAGGGTCATTGACCGCAACGGTCCTGGTTGGCAGACTCACAACCGGGGTGCTGTTGGGTGCATCTGCCCCTGCACTTGCCAACACCCGGCTGTTCGGGGCAGCAGATGACATGACTGCCCCAGGGACACGTGTCTTGGTCTGAGCAGCCCGGCGTGCCCCTATGGTTTCCCCCCTGGCCTGTTGGAGATCTACCAAGGGCTCTTCAAGTGCCAACGCAGCCTGCGCTGGCAGACCCTGAGCCTGGGTGGCGGTGTCCACAGCTGCACCTGCAGCTACCGCTACCCTTGGGCCCGTGGCAGTCGATGGAACGGACTGCTGGGTCATACGGGTGCCAGTGCCAGATGCAGGAGCTGCATCCCCCGGAACCACAGGGGGTGGTGGCATGGCTGCACCGACACATGGCACAACATTGTGCTCAAGTGGCGCACCCCTGCCTCTTCCCCCTCTGTGGCTGCCCTGGACACCCTGGAGTCCCCCTACTCCCTGGTCACCACGGCCACGTCCCCGACCACGCCCGCCACGAGGAGTACGCCCAGCTGAGGCGCCCCTCACCTTTGGTGGCCTCCCAACCATGGCACAGATGTAATAGTGCTGGCACAGATGGAGTGGTGCCAATGGGAGGTGTACACCACAATTGTCCTGGGCAATTGGGGTGAAGGGGGTGGGAAGCAAGATGTTAACAGCCCCCCTGCACCTGCAAGGCTGTATGTGACCCCGGTGATGTGGTGACGGGTCACGCAACGCTCAGGCACCCCAAAACTGCAGTAAAACCGTGCACGCAACCCTGCAGCCTACGTGCGTGGATTTGACCTCCCGCAGTACGCGGTGGCACCCAGTAACACGAATAACGCGTACGCGTGGGACACGCAGGCTACGATGACATCGAAAATGGGTGCAATACACAGGGGCACCCGCAGTGGGAAAAGGAGCGTTTGCGACTCACCGTCTGACTAGCGCGATGCAGAAAAACACGCGTAGCCAATACCCCCGCCAAAAGAAGAGATACGTCCTTGAGAGCTGTGAAGTAGATGGCGCGCGAAACAACTGGAAGCAGCAACACACGTCGGTCTCCACGGAAGGCACGTACAGCGAACTGCTGGGCCCGCTCACCTTTAACCCGTGCTGAGGGAAACGCACGCGCGCGTCACGTCACTTACGCGCATAGGCTCTTTCCTCGTATTACACGCGGACGTGCAGTTTCCATGCGCGCTTACGCGCATGGGCTTTCCTCGTATGCGCGCTTACGCGCATGGCCCTTTCCTCGTATTACACGCTGACGTGCATGTGTGTTGGGGATTGTGAGGACCTGGTGGAGGCTGCCCCTGGTGGCTGGGGGTGCAGGGTCACATGCAGTGGGGGGGAGTAGTGCAAGTTGACATGTGGGTTGGCTGGTGGGCATGGGCATGGTGGGTGGGGTGCCTGCATGACATGTGCTGGGTAGGCCCCTGTGGTGTGAGCCACCTGCAGGGGCCGTGGAGGGTGTAGAGGGTACACCTGGGAGGACCCACACGTGCAATTCAAGTGTGCTGCTCCCCGCGCACCCCTGTAATACACGTACCCTGTTGATATGCGCTCACCTGTAATACACGTACCCTGATGGAATTGTGTGTGTAACTTCCCGCGCACCCCCGAGATACACGTACCCCGCTCAATCGCGTGTGTCACTTCCCGCGCTCCCCAGAAATAAGCGTAGCCCGCTCCCCCAGGCCCGATCGCGTGAGGAACTTCACGCGCACCCCTGAAATACACGTAGCCCGCTCCCCCAGGCCCGATCGCGTGAGAAAGTTCACGCGAACCCCTGAAATACACGTAGCCCGCTCCCCCAGGCCCGATCGCGTGAGAAAGTTCACGCGCACCCCTGAAATACACGTAGCCCGCTCCCCCAGGTCCGATCGCGTGAGAAAGTTCACGCGAACCCCTGAAATACACGTAGCCCGCTCCCCCAGGCCCGATCGCGTGAGAAAGTTCACGCGAACCCCTGAAATACACGTAGCCCGCTCCCCCAGGCCCGATCGCGTGAGAAAGTTCACGCGAACCCCTGAAATACACGTAGCCCGCTCCCCCAGGCCCGATCGCGTGAGAAAGTTCACGCGCACCCCTGAAATACACGTAGCCCGCTCCCCCAGGCCCGATCGCGTGAAGAAGTTCACGCGCACCCCTGAAATACACGTAGCCCGCTCCCCCAGGCCCGATCGCGTGAGAAAGTTCACGCGAACCCCTGAAATACACGTAGCCCGCTCCCCCAGGCCCGATCGCGTGAGAAAGTTCACGCGAACCCCTGAAATACACGTAGCCCGCTCCCCCAGGCCCGATCGCGTGAGAAAGTTCACGCGAACCCCTGAAATACACGTAGCCCGCTCCCCCAGGCCCGATCGCGTGAAGAAGTTCACGCGCACCCCTGAAATACACGTAGCCCGCTCCCCCAGGCCCGATCGCGTGAGAAAGTTCACGCGAACCCCTGAAATACACGTAGCCCGCTCCCCCAGGCCCGATCGCGTGAGAAAGTTCACGCGAACCCCTGAAATACACGTAGCCCGCTCCCCCAGGCCCGATCGCGTGAGAAAGTTCACGCGAACCCCTGAAATACACGTAGCCCGCTCCCCCAGGCCCGATCGCGTGAGAAAGTTCACGCGAACCCCTGAAATACACGTAGCCCGCTCCCCCAGGCCCGATCGCGTGAGAAAGTTCACGCGCACCCCTGAAATACACGTAGCCCGCTCCCCCAGGCCCGATCGCGTGAAGAAGTTCACGCGCACCCCTGAAATACACGTAGCCCGCTCCCCCAGGCCCGATCGCGTGAGAAAGTTCACGCGAACCCCTGAAATACACGTAGCCCGCTCCCCCAGGCCCGATCGCGTGTGTAACTTCCCGCGCAACCCCAAAATACACGTGCCCCGCTCGCACAATTGCTGTATGTTGCCACTTTTGTAATGCGCAGGGACGCTACGGCCTGCCTTCGTGTGGCGGACGTGTATCGGCTTGTGCGTGTCTTTCACTGTGCGTGGCTTTGCCCTATTCGGTTCCATGAATACGTGTGGTTCGGGTGCGTGTGGGCGTTCCCTCTGCTTCCCTGCAGTACATCCCCAGTTACGCCCTTGTTTTTGCAAGTTGTTCCCCATTCCGCGCGTTACGCCCTGTGTTCCGCCCACTTTCTAGTGTATGCGCAGAGGTTGTGCGCTTTCACTGTGCGCGTCGCGCACGTCTTTCGGGATGTTGCAGTGACGTGTGCGCCATGCACGGGTTTGGCGCACATCCCGAGGAAGACATGCGCAGGGACTTCCATGTATCGCACGCGTGCGCGTGCGCCTCTTTTTTTCCGCTTGCGCCTGCTTGCGCCTCCTTGCGCCTGCTTGCGCGTAGATTTTCAGCGCACGTTTGTTCCATGAATCGGCCCCTTAGGGAAAGCGTTTTGCTTGAGTACCATCATTGCTTACTTGCTTCTAGTCCCTTCATTGTTTCTCGCATGCTTTTACTTTTGCTTATCTGTATTGACAACTATTCATTCTCTTTAGCTACAAAACACAAGAATTACTAGTCAAAATGTATAATATTCATTTGGTTATGTGGTCTAGTTGTATCTTCTATATTAGGGTATAAGGCTTCTTACCTATATCTAAAGGGATATGTTATGTCTTTACCCTTTCTTGCTAGTGCTGACACACTTTGCTGGATTACATGGATCTGGTTGCCTTAGTAACTATACTGTGTACGTAAGTTAGTAATGTAGTAATCGTTTTCACATGCAATTAATATTCTTGTTGGAGTGTTAATTTAGTTCTTATTTTCCTTTGGTAGTGAAGTCCCCCTTTATCTGATTCCAGTATTGGCTAACGTCTATGAAGCACCACACAGTATTTATCTTTGCTCTTAACTCTGAAATTACATTTTAAAGAACCTCTGTGTTCTGGGCAGTTATATGATTTAGTTTTTTATACCAGTAATCTCCCAATGAATAATAGCATCAGTACCTGCTGCCTAAAAATAGTAAGCTATAAACGGGATAAATAGTAGGCCAGCCAAATGTGTCATCTATCTCTGTGCATGGTAAGAGGGCACATATCTCACCTTCCAAAAATGGTTATGTTTATCAGTTTTATGCAATCTACTGTCTCATTAAAGTGGGCTAAATGTTCAAACATGTATACATCTTTCAAATATCTTGGATTAAAGGAAGATTTCAAGCTCTGTATTCTTATTTAACCCAATGAGGGTAGCTCTCAGTTTACAGATATATCTAGCTTCCTGTCTTCGTAAGGTCTGTTCTCTGACTCTACCTCCTAAAGTCATTTTGATTTGGGTTATTTCCAGGTAGCTCAATTGTTGTTTGTCTTCTTGAATAGGAAATTCCATTCAATGCTGTGCTAAAGGCAATCTTTGGTCTTTGTTGTTGATGGAGTTACAATGTTCTCTGTATCTAAATCGTACTTCTCCTATAGTTGATCCTACAGAAATGTTGTCATATTTACAGAGTACAATCTAAATCTCATATTTGCTTTAGCAGTTCAGGAAATCTTTGATATAAATGTCCTTCCTCCCTCACATTCAGGACCTTGCCAAGAGTGCCCACTTTCACCTCCACCTCCTCAAAGAAGTTCTTCCTTTCCTCACTTTTGCCCAGAAGCTCAATGTGTCTAGAGCCCTGGTTCTCTCTAGACTAGACTACTGCAATAATCTTCTTCTTTATCTATCCTCTTCTTCTATACGCCCCCTCCAGCTAATCCAAAATAGTGCTGCAAGACTTATCCTTGCCATCAAGCCCAGGGGCCGTATCTCTCCTACCCTAAAAACTCTCCACTGGCTCCTGGTTGCTGCAAGGATCAAATTCAAATCCCTCTGCATCATCCATAAGGTTTTCTGGGGCTGGGGGTCACAGTATCTACAACGTGCTCTCACTAAATACTCTCCCTCCATATCTTTACATTCCTCTGGTACCAACTCTCTGTGTGTTAAAGGCTTCACTAAACAGCAAGCTCGGGCCAATCGCTTTCTTAAGCAGGCTCCCTCCTATGGAACAGCCTCCCTCTTCCTCTTTGTCTTGAGCCAGATCTCCTAATATTCCAGAAGCTCCTCAAGACTTTTCTTTTTCACTTCCTCCTACCCTTCCTCCCTCCTCTGCTAAACCCCACAGTTGCTGAGATTGGTGACCAGGACCCTTATATGTCCTTGCCTCCCACACCCAATTGCCTTTAGGCTCCTCCCGCTCCCAACACTTGACTTGGCACCCACTGGCCTATGCCACTACAGGTGTGCACTTATTTATTGGCAGTTGACTACTCTAGCTAGGCACTTACAGCTGCTCACTCCCTAGAACTTCCCTCTTGATACACCTAGCACTTACCTCCCACTCCCTCATCCCTTCTCTCTCTCTGCACTTGCACGTTCTGAGTGCTCACTAAGGCCTTGTGGGTACACCTATATCTTTCATTGTTTTCTTTGATTTTCATTCCCATGTTCCCTCTCTGTTGCCCTGTGGGTGCTTTGAAACATAATTTACTTTAAATATACAAATGAAAAATAAAATAAAAATAAAATGAATATCTCCAGTGGTAAATAGTTTTGTCCAAAGTATATGCACACATAGAATAGAAGCCACATTTGTAAAAACATTGCATCTTTTGCGCCTGGGTATCTTGACTGTATTGTGCAATAAATGTCACTATTTCGCTAGATTGTTGTTTTTATTCTCCCTTGTTACCCTCCCTTGCCTCCTCACATTCCGAAACACTTGTGTATGAGCGTGATACAAATAAAATATCAATCAATATCAATATTTCATCCTGTTGCCTAAGTTCTCTTGGTCTTGAATCCCCTAATCGGTCTTCCGTAATGATGTCGCTAAAACTTTTTAATGCTTTCTCTATACAGCCAGTACTATAGCTTATTTTCAGGAATCTATTTGTTACCACCTCTGTTCCTTTAAAACGATCTTCTCTTCACTGCAGTACCGTTTTGCTTTTAATATTTCACCTACTGGTATGCTTTTAACCACCTGGCGTTGGTGACAGCTATAATATAGTAAGGTGGAGTTTACTTCTGTGGATTTGCAGAATGTCCTGGTATGGAGTTGATTATTTGTTATATACATTTCTAGGTGTAGATATGTCATTTTCCTGTCATCTATCTGTCCTACCAGTTCCAGTCCAAATGTATTTACAGTTATGTATTGTGTGAAAGCAGTGAATTCCGAAGTTGTTCCCTTCCAAATCACAAAAATATTAATATAACTTAACCAGATTTTAATGCATTGACCACATTTTATATCATTAGTCACATAGGTTTCTTTAAAATGTGCCATGAAAAGATCTGCTGTTCAGGGTGCATAGCAGTCCTCCATTGCATCTCCCATTGTTTGGCAGTAGTCTTTCAAAGGTATTATTATTAATTGAGAAGTTCAAAAATTATGTAATATACTGTAAGTCTTGGTAGTAAGAAGATGGCATTTCTTTTGTGTGGTGTTCAAATGATTCTATCGCCAGTTTATGTTCAATACATGTGTAGGTGCTTTTACATCAGAACTAATCAGGTAAACACCTGGCTTCCAATCTTGTTTTTCCAATATTTGTTTAGAATCCCTTATGTAAGATCTGAGATTAATTACCATTGGTTGTAAATACTGACTCGTGTGGCTCCGCCTCCTCCTTCCAGCTTTCCCTTCATATCTCTCGCCCACGCGCACCGAACGCGTGCACCCGGAAGTGCCCCGGACGTGCGAGGCTGTTGGGCTGTGGACGCTGCTAGACCAGTATCCCATCTCGCTGTTGGCAAGAAGAAGCTCCTCCTCTGCCTTAACATACTTTGGGCCTCATTACGAGTTTGGAGGTAGCCATGGTGCTATTAGCGCCACGGCTGCCTCCAAAATCGTGTCCGGGTCCCGGTTCCTTGAATAAGGAATTACAGGGTCATTCCAACCTTGCAGGACCTGGTAATTCCTCATTCAAAAAACCCATCCCCATTCCAATTCGAGCCCCCATAGGGCTCAACGGGAATGGGGATGGAGCTAATAATGGGCCCATTATTAGTTCCCTGGTCCCCTTGCGGGACCCGCATAGGACGTCTGGTCTGACCAGACATTCTGAGTGGGTTCAGCAAGGGAACCTTGTATTAGGACGGAATGTGTTTACCGGCACCGGCACCATTATCGGTGCCGTTAAACCCATTCCTCCCGCCTTGTAATGAGGCCCTTTGAACACTAATTGGACTTTTTTTCAAGTAATTGTCAGGGGACTTTAGTGTGTATGTAATTTGCTTTATTTGCTTTGCTTGTGCTTCACTCAAGCTTTTCTTTCTTTTTTTGTTGTTTCCTGTCTCTGCTTAGCTCCCTCCAGTGGCTCTGCCTCCTCCTTCCCATTTTAACCTTCATATCTCTCGCCCATGCACACCGCATGCGCGCACCTGGAAGTGCCCCATAACTGCGTGGCTGTTGGGTTGTAGATGATGCTAGACCACTATCCCATCTTGCCGTCGGCAAGAAGAAGGTACTGCTCTGCCGCAACACGCTTTGAACACTAATTAGACTTTTTTTCAAGTAATTGTCAGTGGACTCTAGTTTGTATGTGTTTTGCTTTATTTGCTTTGAGTGTGCTTCACTCAACCTTTTTTGTTGTTTCCTGTCTCTGCTTAGTTCCCTCCCGTGGCTCTGCCTCCTCCTTCCCAGCTTTCCGTTCATATCGCTCTCCCACGTGCACCGCGCGTGCGCACCTGGAAGTGCCCCGTAAGTGCGAGGCTGTTGGGCTATTCGGCTGTGCAGCAGGTGTGAGTGGGAGAGAGTCTGCAGTCACTCATGCTCAGATTTCAAAGCATGGTGACTTGGCTAACATCATTGGCACTATAGAGATGACTGAATACATTGATTCTATTTTCGTTGATTAAGCAGACTTAAGAGGTAGGGAGATAGATATTTTCTGTTCTTATTTGTCTACTAGTGGACCTCTTCACGCATTGCCCTGACTAAGAGCAAACAAAAAAATGGCAAGTGTTTGACTAATCTATCTCCATATAACAACATCTACAATCGAAAAAACACAATCTTTTCATGACTCTGTTGATTCGTTTACACATAAGGCTCAGAGTCTTCACTACAATCCAACTAATACTGGACTGGATAAGGAGTCATCGGCTGTTTCCAAATTGCGATCAAATGCAATCACGCATTCCCATGATTTACAGAACATTCCCATCATCGATAATTCACGCGCTAGACTTCAATGCCATTCCAGACGTGGACACCTCATTAGTTGCACCCGTCATTATGGCAGAGTTACACAAGAGAGTCTGTCCGTCAAATGGTCCTTCAACGCCTGCTTCAAAAACTCAGGGCCTTCGCGAACAGGTCCACTTTCACCCAACTCCAGTAAGAAATCATCAACCCCCCAGATCAAATCAGTGGGATGATCCTTACAAAGTAGAAATCCATAACCAAATAAAGGCAGTTCTCCAATCTTGGAAGCTGCTTCACTTATTTTAGAGCCACTTCCCCCACATTCCCCGTTTGATTTAACCAATTCTTCCACACAGCAGCCCACAGGGTTCTCATCTCATCCCCTGCACTCCAATCTTCCATTTTATCCTTTGGAAGACTCGTGAATTGACCTGAATGAACATGAGTTGCAAAACTTCCCAGTCCTTACTCGTATACTAAATTTGTTGGACAGGAGGCACAAACACATGCATTAGCTATCAACTCTTTAAATGCTTCTACTTCTGATATTCTCATCAAATTGAATAGAATTGAGGGCTTCATGCTTGCACGAGAAAACCTTCAGACATCCTCAGCACATCCAATCTGCAAACACGTACATGATAATCTTGATGAGCAAGCTGTGACGGTAACAAATTATAGGAAGCAAGAATCGCAAACCTGCAGCAAACTGGAATTTTTGGCTGTGAAGCCTAAATTATATGCAAATGTAGTGAAACTGACAAAACACAATCCCATGCATGAAGAGGCTCCGCCATTTTTCGATTACATGACAGTGGCGAAATTGCAGCATTACAGAATTTTAGTCATCGAAAACATTCTATTATGAGCCAATCTAGTGCCTAGTGACCCGGGTCACCAAGTATTTATAACACATGACGCCATTCCTCCGTCAGAGCCAGTATCTTCTACACCCGACAGTCCATCAACAACAGAAATGTCCATACTCTTGGACAGCGCAAATGATAACCCCTTGTTAAGTAATCAAATTGCATGTTCTGTTAGTGTTTTAGTATACGTACAGTGTTCTCTGTTCTGTGTTATGTGTTCTGCTCTGGTCCGTTTCTAGCATTACCTCTCTTTTTTCTGTTGTTTCTCTCTCTCTCTGCCTCACTCCCTTCTCCTATACATACTCTATGTCGTCGTTGAGTATTGTAATATCGTTCAGAGGGGGTCTGTGCACAAAACATGTCTGGTATTACTCCTTCTGATTCCTTTTATGTACCTTTTAATTTGTTCTAAAAAAACGTGCTGTTTGTATTTCACTGTTCACTGTAGTTCCTGCATCATTTTCTGTGGTATTTGGTCTATCACTATAAGTAGCTGTGTCCAAACATAATTGGAAATGTATCTGAATTGGATCAGCATATGTATTACTCTATTAAATAATTTTGCTTTGAATTATATGATATGTACATCTCTTTATAAAGACAGATATATTTAATACATTTTGAGAAACCACTTGTCTGTGATACAACTAATTTTCATTAAGATTAAATAATGACTCTCAAATCAAATGTAGGCAGTACACCAGAGAATATTATATAGGCTCTGCTGTCAACACTGTGGTGACCAACATTTACTGTCTAGGAAGTGTACAAGGGGACCTCCACCAAAAAAGTAACTCCACTGAATATAAGTAATCTGAAAGGAACAGAGAGTACACCAAGCTGGAAGCATCACAAATGTATTGCACCCAAACAGCCGGGAAGCACGATTCAGACAGCTCCATGGAACTTACCTGAATAAAGTGAGCTGTCAACGCTGCCCACTGAGGCTGAACATCTACTTATAATAAAAGGCCAGATGTATTTTTGTCTGATGCTGTCATGCACAGTGGAAGATGCCTGAGTGCTCTGCTAGAGGGAGCTGTAGTCTTAGAATATATAGTGGCCCAATTCACATAGCTCCACCTGTTGTCACTGCTAGAGGGAGATGTAGGCTTAGGATATAAAGTGGTCCAACTGCGTTAATGACAACCTGCACTTTGGCTCTTGTACCCAGGACTGTACACTAGTTGTATACATCATTTGCCAAATAACCTTACAACATTTTAGTTACATTTTTAAGGCACGTCACAAGAGATGATTGGTGGGACTCTGTCAGTCCCCTATATCCATAGTATGTTTAAACCTCCTAATTGGATGATACACTTTTTTGGCCACAGTTACAGTAACAACCCTGGTGACATCACAACCCTCAATTATGTGATTGTGCTAACCAATCAAAAACACTTGTTTGCCATTGGTTGGCAAGGTCCTATTTACAAAATAGCTTGAGATTGCTAGGGGCAAGACATTCTCCCCGGGTTGAACCAATGGTGTGCCCCGCGAACATCAGTGACATCAGCAAGGACACTGTATAAAGCTGCACCCGAGGGAAACCAAAGCCTCAATGCTCTGGCCCACCATTTCCTTCTCACGCCTTGCTGCCACATGTAGTCTGCAAGAACTATACCACACTATGGCTGGGGTTTAACAGTATTTAATTTCTATTTCTCTGCCATTTCTCCCTGTGCACCCAGGTCTCTAGCTCATTAGCCTGAAAAGGATCTCTTGGAGTGACTTTGCTGCGGCTGCGTTCTCCTGGGAAACTTCAGATGTGCAACATTTCAGCATACAGTTTTTGCTGAATGTTCAAGAAATACATACTGTTTGTCACAGAAGGCCTGCAGCTCTTTGCTTATGAGCTGTCTGCGAGAAATGCTTCTCTAACGTGGGCCTATAAACAAAATGACTTCTCTATTATTCACACATTGCTAAAAAAGCCTGCCTACGACATCTTGCACCCACACTCACTGCATGCCCTATACAACTACCCCATACTGCGCCCAAAGCACCCACTGCTCATGCATTCCATCATGGGACTTTTCACAATGCGCCTGCTTTGGTGTCATTTTATGGAAGCAGCACCGCATTTAATGACACCCCTACACCCAGTGTCACCCCCACCACGTTACACTTGATGTTACCACAATACTTCACAATTGGTATGTGTGCCCCCCTCGGCAGTGTTGAATCTGGACCTGTACTACAGAGGTGTCTAATCTACAAGGGCACCTTAAATTCTGGAAAAATCCTGATACATAGTTGTTGAGTGATTAATTAAAGTGTAACCTAAGCAGCCAACGGTAAATATAGGAAACACAACCACTACACAGGACTTACAAAATTATGGCTCTAAAGAAATCATGATGGTACATCACACCGGTTCCTGGTTCGCATTTATAAAATAACTATTTTAAACATAGGGTTATACGTAATTATTTTGTTAACGAAAATTTCGAATTCTAAAATCACAAATTTGAAATGCCTATAACGAAATAATCATGTACATGACCCTTGTCCGCTATCCCCCCACCCTGAACCTCCCTACCCTTAATGCCTACCTCCTGCTCCTCACTTACCCGCTGTTCCTCTACCCCTGTGACACAAGTTCTGCCTCTCCATTGAAGGGCGGAACATCTGCCGCAGGGTCTTTCTTGTCCCCACTTTACTCTTGATGGAAGCGGGGGACACCACTGCCACCCCCAAAGCATGGGACACCCCTGCAGCCCCTGCTCTCCATGATTGACAATATGGTTTTATGTTTTTATTTCAATGCAAATTCAGCATTTTTGGCCTTTCATTTTATTTTTCTGAACTTTTCTGTGGCAACCAACATAGAGAAGTCCAAACAACCACTGCCCATAAAATAACTACAATGATTTCATAGACACCAAAATGACAAATGAAGCAGGACAGAGAACACACACAAAGGAAACACAACACTGGGTTCCATAACTGCCCAAACATACCAGAACACCAATGCAGGGTGTCCACCCACCCAGCAATGAGAAACACAAATATCCAAAATTAACTGCCATAATGTAACAAATAAGGGCATTATGGCCTCTGAACTTAAACTCAAGCATAATAACGCCAAATAAATCTGGAGCCATATTTGCAAATCCACAAGCTCTGTACATAACTGATTGAACATAAACCTCAACTAGCCAAACACACTGATGTACATCTTTCATCAGGCTAAAATAAAAAAGGGGTCTGGGAGTTCCTCTACCGAGAACAACACAGCCAAATAGCCTGTTTTCTGGGAAGGGGCCCATCGGGAGGGTCTACAACCATGTTTTAGCTCACTATACCTTTCACAGAGGAGAAATATCCAGTTGCATATAGGTCTGGTCCCAACCACTAAGGCAGTCCAGCACCGAAATGTTAGGCAATTATCCTCTGAACAAGAGTATCAACAGCAACCCCAGACAAGTGTTTCAGCCTTGTTGGGCCCCCTCAGTGAGGTGAAGCTGTGACTCTCTAAGCACAGTGAGCAAGGGGGTTCACATCTGGATTACATTTGGTAACTTAGGGTGAAACCCCAAGTTTCTAAAAATGTAAAAGAAAGGTTTGGGATACCCTCTACTGAGAATGAACACAGTCAGATAACCTGTTCACTGGGAAGGTGCACACTTGGGAGGGTATACAACCACATTTTAGCTCACTGTACCTTTCACAGAGGAGAAATATCCAGTTGCATATCAGTCTGGTCCCATCCACTTGGGCAGTCTATCACCAATATGTTAAGGCAATTCTCCTCTACAATGGTAGTCCAAACTCCTGCAATACACCTAACATATGACAGTCCCTACTGAATACACTCCCGCAAGATGTGCTCACAAGACTTCCTGTAGGAACATTTCAACGGTTAGACTCAGCATTTCAGCATTCAAATTTTAGCGTGGGTTTGAACTTTGACTAGGACCAAGGGTATAAAACTCATTGATGGAATTAAGATTGTGATTCTCAGGCATAATTAAATAGATGCCAATGCACAGAGCGCATGATGGAAATTGATCACTTTGCTTCATGATATGAAATGCTATATTATGTTATTTACAACGCACTTAATACCCAGAGGTTTCAAAGCCCAGACCCAGGGATCGAACCAGTATTGCTCTGTGTTGTCTTGCTTCCAAGGCGAGGGCGTTCCCCCTGAGCTATCCTCCCAAGACATGATGACATTTCAATGAACTGAACTGCACTAAATATAATATGAACATAATATAACATACTAATTTTGCAGGTTCCTGAATCCCATAATAACATTTAGTGCAAATTCGTCCATGATGAAATAAACTGGATGCAGATTGAACCAATGAATAATGCTCTGAAAATGGCAAGAAAAATAGACTGTAAATGTGCAGGCTGAATCTGCGCTGTGTGGTGAGCTGAACAATGTGAAGATCCATTCCTGAAGACATGGCTTTGTCTTGGAGCAAAATGCGCAAGAGAAATGTTTCATTATTCTCTTCAGCCATGCAGTTAGCACAATAAGGAAAGCACACAGAGGAAATTGCGTGATGCAGGTGGATCTGGTCAAGGGGAGTTGTTTTTCTAGATTGACAAGGGGGTTCGAAAAAAAGGGTTTTGACGCAGAGTAGAAGGGCATTCCTTTTCTGGCACTGACTGACAAAGCTGGCAGAAGTGCTGGTTGCTGAGCAGACTGAGTCCAGTGCTTCCAAGCTGAATGTCTGCTGGGCTAAGGCTGAAATTGAGGCTTTCTCTCTCCTGGGTTGGCGATCCTTAGAAAAACTGCAGTATCGAGAATCCTTATCCGGGTCGACCCTGTGCGAGGCAGGCAGAAAGGCTGGGGAAGAGATCACTGCCAAGCTGAGTCGGGAATATCGCCAACAGATTTGGGTAAATATGAGCTTAATTGAGGTGCTGTTGATGTGAATTATACCATGTAGCACAGGTTAAATAGTTCAATTCACTTTAGGTGCTCCATTAGAGATTCAAATTTCAAAGTGCATGTAATACTGTGTTTATTTTTCTCAAAGTTCTACTGTTATTCAAAGCATATTTTCTTGGCAGGTATTTTTACGAAGTCAGGGTCAATTGCCAGGACTTTGCACAGATAGAGCGCTGAAAGCCATTGCAAGAAAAAACATACTTGCACTGTGAAATACAATGTGCGCATAAGTGTCATTCTGTGTAACTTGCATAATTCTATTTTATGATAAAGAATACGTTCAAGAAAAGTAATTTAGTCTCTATGTATGTACATTTATTAATCACTTATTTTGTTATTCTACATTTTTTTCTTTGAAAGGTTGATGTAATTCAGCTAATTCAATAAAAAAAAAATAGTCTCATTATATTTATTCTGCATTCAGTCCCTTATATTTGACATGAATAGAGAGAGGCAGATGTGCGGTAAGAAACATCTCAAAGAAAGTAGCTACAGTGAATTGTTTTTCTTAGAGAAGCTGAATGAATGTGTTAAATTTCAATTGCATGTTTTACATTTGTTGAAACTCAGCCAAAAGGCCATAATGTGGTATTGTACATAAAATACCAGAGGAGGGCATGAGCCATCTATTCAGAGTCTATTAAGTCCAGTATGTGTTTTTTGTAAGTGACCCTGGTGATATAATTATTAGGCAATATCATGAAATAAGTCTCACCACTGCAAAAAGAAATACCCAAACAAGATTGCCACAATATATTACCAAGGACTATAAACAATACCACACAAATATAGATATGACCCCAAAATATATCTAACAAGCACTAACCCTTTAATGTATCTAATAACTAAACACATAGAAACTTGACATGCAAGCAGAGCCCAGGTTACTTCTGGTCTGCATGCATGAAAACAAAGCACCAAAGTATTGTATTTTCACCATCTTCCTGGGTATTCACTGCCACCCATTCTTTTTCAGATCTGTCAGAGAGCTTGCAGGCCATATAAATGGTAGTGGTATGTGATACAACTCCTATTCACATAACATAACATATTTACCTTTCCCTTATTCTTTTTATTTTTATTTTATTTTTTTTATTTCATTTAGTTTATACAAAACTTTTGGAAAAAAATTCCCATCCCCCTCTTACAAAGTGTCGAGGAAGCCGAGTCAAACAGATTAATTCCAAATCTCAAACACTAGGGGCACTGCTTG
Organism: Ambystoma mexicanum; assembly: GCF_040938575.1. Classification (NCBI taxonomy): domain Eukaryota; kingdom Metazoa; phylum Chordata; class Amphibia; order Caudata; family Ambystomatidae; genus Ambystoma; species Ambystoma mexicanum. The sequence continues at coordinate 1,127,461,050 of NC_090930.1, read as the reverse complement.
ACTGCAATTACCACCTCTTATTGGACTTATGGTTCCCAATTTACCATTCAAGTTCTATTAATAGAATTAATTTCATCAGTGTCAGGATTTCAGGGATAGATCTTCATCCCATATTCTCATCTCAGCTTCCCCAACACACCCCAACACACCGATATCTTACTTCTGTTCAAATTCCATCCTGTTTATCTGTCTTTTAACAAAGTATCTTTTTCACATGGGTTGGAGAATTTTTGCCACACTTCTTCACCACATAAGGCGGAGTATTGTCGAACTAAGTTTCCTAAGTGCAAGGATCTTAGGTCTTTCAGGTTTTCACAGTACAATGTGAGGTGTTTTAAGGTCTCTTGCTGTTTTTTGCAGAAAACGACAAATGAGTATTGCTGACATGTTCCGCACTCTTGTGGCGTAGCTTGCTCTTGTGTTAAATAGGTTAATTCGAAATTTCATATAAATCGCACGATGTCTTGCATTGACTGTCCTCTTCAGATATAGCAGCAATTTCGTCCGATCTTTAGCTTCAATAGCCGCGTCTTCCATGAGTTTATGGCGATTACGATCATCTACTGTCGAGCACCAATCCTGTTCCCAAAGCTTTTTCTTAACCTGATTTGGGTTATTTTGCAGTGTGACCTGATCCGTGCCCAATTGTACTAGTTGGTTTCTACATCCGATTGCCCATTTACAAAATAGCGATTCCAGATTGCTCTTCATCGCATCTTGTAAGATCTTAAACTGTGGAGTGCAGTCAGCTATGATTATCTTCCGGTATATGCACAACATGTTCCATAACACTCGAGTCTGCATAGATATGAGACTGAGTTTGTAACGGACACATGCACTTGAGATTACTTTTTGTAAGTACAGCACTCGTCTCCAGCATTGATTCTCCAATTCCAGCCATAGATTAGCAGACACTCCTAATGCACTTTCAGCGCCATAGATCAGTGTTGGTATTACTTTTTGGTTATAATGGGCTAGTACTGGTAACAGTGAGAATTTCCCGAACTTTTTATTTATGATTACGCCTTGATTTGCTAATTGTCTATATTTTTGTTTCGCGTTCTCTGTCCAGGGTGCATCGTATATGTTACTATTAATCCACACTCCTAAGTACTTTCCCTTATTCTATGTGATGAAAATCCTGCTAATTCTCTTCAGACAGGAGCTCCACTTTGCCCCACAAATCCCTGTTCATTTGCAATTTATTTTCCCTTTTTTTGCAATTTAAAACAAACATTTTCTTTTCGTTCATACAGAGTACTAGTTGTGTGGTGCTATCAAGCCTCAGTTATGCCAACCATATTTATTTAGGACTCTTAACATATCTACTGAAGAAGGTGCAGTTTCTCTATAATGTGACAACCAAATTATGCCATTGGTTTGCATCTGCTACAGAAAAATGTGTGAGTTTTCTAATGTTCTGAAGCCCAGGTGAATGGATCAAGCAATGGATCTTAAAAAGAGTGTTTAGGGCATTCGACCCAGGTGCGACTGCCATCTCATAATGTGTGTAACTGAGTGCCTGATTTTATATACAGACAACTATTCATACTTTGTGCTGTTTTTAATGCAATAAGAAGGGTAGAACCTGACTACCTCAAGTGGCAAATGTAAGTAAATGAAAGGTGAAAGACAGCTAATATTATATCCCTGATGGGCGAACTTGGCTGCCCCTAGAAAATGTGGTTTATCACCTTTCTTAAAGGTCCTATTGTCGGAAATAAACAAGAGCATCTTTGGGAGACAGGTGTTTTTTTTGTTTTCCCTATTTTCAATTCAGGTATTCCAAGCACATTAAGATCTGAACAAAATGATTTGCTACCAGAATAGTGGGGAAGGACCCTCTGTAGGGGTGTGCCCTTAAACAGGAAAATAATTAGAAACAAGAGCTGTCTTAAGTGGAGAAAAGACAAACTGGACCATAGCAGTAGTGGGGTTCTTCAAAATGATCGGCCTAGAGATGCAGGCGATCAAAAGGACCGGAGCGGAGGAAATAGCTACCTGTTTACTGAAAAATCAAAAAATCAAAGAAATCAAAAAATCAAAGACTGAGAGAATGAAAGAGGAGAACACACAGGGAAGGAAGCAGCCAATGGAACAAACGAATGTGGAGATGGAACCTGACTTGCTTTGTACAGTTTTCTTTTCTATTTTGTAAAAATTGTGAATACAATTAAATCAAATAAGAAAATTAAAAAAAGAAACATGAGCCCTTTGTTCTCCAGCAGAAGGTGCATGGGCATAACTAATGCAGCAAGGGAGAGAGGATTTAGGGAGTCTTGATTCCAACATCTTGTGTATTAACATGTATGCTTTGTTTTGCCCAAGTGTGATATCCCGTGGAGGCGTCTGGGAACGTCAGTGGAAGAGGGTGGATATGTCCTTGAGCAGTTTTTCCTCTTGGATTCTAAAAGTGGGCTATAAAATTGCACCAATCGCTTGCTAGGTTTTAGCTTTAGAAGGAAGGAGAGTTTACCGCTCTGTTGGTTCCTGTTGAAACTGTTGACAGTTGAAATTCGACTTCCATGGGGAGAAGACATTTAACAGAGCCGGGATAATGTCCATTTCCTCAGTGATTTCCAAGGAATATAGAGATCCCAACTGGAAGAACATTGCTGTCGAATTGCATTTAAGGATGATGTTAGCAGGAAACGGGAAAACCTATTTACTTCCCTGTATTTGGAAGTGCAAAAGAGGTCACCAACCTCTGATTGAGCCTCGTAATGATTCAGCGGTGAACATGTTCAGATGCCTTGTGCCGGTGCACAAATGAGGGGGCTGGAGGTGGTTTATGCGCTGAAGTGATTTTAAATATGTTAATAGTCAAAGCATTTTTATACACACTCGCAGACTCCCAGAGATTATCAGTGTCAAGAGCGACAGTCACCTTTCCTATTGTCTGGGAACAACAGCATTTGTATATATACTAAATTAAAGTGAATTGCTATATAGAACAATAGTTGTGGCCTCTTTCAACGTCAAAACACACACATGGTCCTAAAAAGTGGACTGAACAGTCTGTAGTAAACAATATATAAATACATCTTTAATCATGAGTCACTAGTTCACAGCAAGAATCAGATACAATCTGAAAGGTAGAACAATACAGTCATCAAAATAAATATATATTTAATCACAAACTGGGTCCAAAATCACATAGACCAAGGACAGTTAGGACACATATGGGAGCAGTTTGTATATGTTTTCCTATTGTGTTTTTTGTGTTATTGTGATCATTTGTGTATTACAACAGCTAATGTTTTTTTCTTATATGTGACTGTGGACTCTTTTTTTATGATAACATATATTCTTTGTTGATTTTGTGTTGATCTGCCTATCCAATTTGATCCGTTTCTTGCAGTGAACTAGTGATTCATGAATAAAGATCTCTTTATATATGTTTATACTACACAATGTGCAGTCCACTTTTTCAGGACCATATGTGTGTTTTGACATTGAAAGAGAAAGAGGCCACAACTATTGTTCCATGTAGCATTTCACTTTCCTTTAGCAAAACAAAAATCATTACCATTTGCACAGGAATGTGCAATGCTGCTGTCATACTTGTATTTCTATCCCTGAAAGACGGTTCTTGGTGCCTTTAATGCATTAGTGTTAGAAACCTGCACAGATTTTCAAAGCATTTACTGAAGCAAGCAGGTAAATGGTTTTCCCTGATTTAGAGCCTCCCAGGAAATATTCAGACCCCTTTTTTGTACAAGGTGACCAGATTATCTCTCTGAATTATACAGACACGACTCACCTATGCTTGCTTATGTTACGTGAATTACTTGGTCCTTGGGAATCATCTCCACAGGTTTTGTTTTTTTTACATCTGAAACCTTTCACAATAACCTTAAATTACATGACTTTCTATTCAGCCTAAAGGACCATATATTGACATTAAAAAAAAAATGATTGAACGTCTACTTTTATCACATGGCGTAATCCGACCATTCCACAAAACACTGCATGAAATGCAATTTTAATAACGTTGTTAGTGATCAATTGTGGGCCCATTCTTGGTCATTGACCCCATGCTTAATGCTGGAGTTTCTAAGCGCTGGTCATTGAACAAACCCATACGCCTCAGCGCTGTCTTGCTCCCAAGGAGAATGCTTTGCCCCTGTGCTCTGCTAACCTCGATTTAGAGACCTGCATCCATGCAAGGATTACTGCATGCACTGTTCCAGCACATATTGTTATTTGCAAGTCTTTAAGCGCGTTTTATGAGAGCACTGATTCAGAAAATTCACTGTGACATGATGAGTATGAAATCAGAGCACTCAGTAAAATAGAATGGCTTGTGACGGGAGTATTAATTTCCGAGTTATGTTTCCAGAGTGTTCCTTTAGTGTTCTGTATTTGATTTAAGAACTACGCTAATGAGATCAGGTTGTCAGAGTCAAGCACAGTTAAAATTATTCATTTTTATGACAAACCTCTGGGAATTTTACCGAGCAGAGATTCTGCTCTGTTTACTGCAGAATAAATACCTTCAGGAAACGGTGTAAAAGAAACACCGTTTTTGTCAGTAGAATGTAATACTAAATGAGATATATCCTGACTGCTAATTAACGCTTAATAGCTAGAGAGCCATTTCCACCCTTGTGATGCTTTATGTTTGTATAACATTCCATGACAAAAAAGATAGGGTTTGTCTGTTATAAGTTGGTTAAGAGCATCAAAACATTTTATGTGAGTGATTACTGCTGACAATAAAATATGATAGCCTCAAAGCCGTCAGAGATGTTGCTGTTTTAATAATGCAATTATCCTCATCCTTTTCTGCAGCAGAGAACATTTATTTTACATTGTAAAATTATATGGAAACACAGTGTTAGTGACACATACTCAGCAGAGAAAAGTGGCTTATACAGTTGTGTGTTCAACGTTCTGGCACATCATGCTGTGTTTGGGCGAATCAGGGATACTATTCAAGCATGTCTAGTGCATTACAGGCAACAGGAGAGCAACACAGAGCTCATTACAACAGCACCAGCGCCCCTCCTTATATCTGCCTGAGGCTGCCTGCAGAAGTCAGGGGGGGGAGGGGGGGATTACAAGAAGCATCCAGGATCCATCTATAAACTGTTCACATGACCTCTGACCCCAAAACCGCCATCTTTGAAAGGTCTTTCCACTTCCAAAAGGAGCTTTAACTGGGAGGAATGCAACATGGAACTCATCACAACAGCACCAGAGGCACTTTTTCCACCTGCTCGAGGCAGCCTGTAGAGTCGGCCCTGCTCCCCCACTGGCTCCTGCTGCTAATATGAGCATGGCATCCTCCACTCAGCCCACTCCCCTCAGACACCTGCACCACCATCAAGAGACAAACAGGGTGGCCGGGCCAGGACTTCATCTCCCGGTCTTCCATGCTCTGTTGCTATAGGCTGAGGGTACTGCCTCCACTCCCGCTATTGGATACTCCTCACCACTTCAAGTACTTGACTACTTGCTTTGCGGTGACCCAGCAAACGGCAAGGATCTAAGAGCCAACCTCAAGCTTTTCCTCCGGCCTCTTTGCCTCTTCAAATTTGAGTAACTGCTTTGCTGTTTCCTGCTATTGTTACCAATCACATCTTTGCTCAGTCTGCCCTCACCACAAACAGCTCTTAATATCTCTTGCTTTCTCGTCTACTTCTTTCTTTATTCTCCTCTGCTCAAACCCATTTTAACAATCTTCCTACACCAATCATCTTGTTTCCTTGATGCTAACCCTGTTCTCGCTCACTTACTCTCTCTATTCACAAAATCTTCAACCCTAATTTTCATCACATTTCCCCGTTGCTGCTTATCTATCCTCAGTGCCTCTGTACTTCGCAGGCACACCATCAGTATGCTTCCTCATCTCACTCCTTTGATATTGCTCTTTGGTATGCACAATATGTCTGTGACAAAACATTCATTACCCCCAACTTCCTATGTTCCCATTCTTCCTTTCTTGACCTGATTACAATTATAGAAACCTGGATTTCTCCCTCAACCCTACAACCCTTCCTACTTTGTCCTGCTATTTTACCCCATGCTAACCTACGGGGGTAGGAGCAATGCCATCTCATTTCAGAATTTCCCCTCATAATAGTAGAACTAGCATTGGCTTTAAAAGGCAGAGAAGAATGTAGTGCATTGAAAGGAAAGAGCAGCAAGTGTGATACATGCTTAAGGGCAGTCTAGACTGCAATACTTCGAATAGCAACAATAGTGTTATAAACAGCAAAAGTATACTCAAAGTGCTTTGCTGCTCAAATGGGATTTTAGAGGCCTATATTAGCATTGCCTTCAAAAGTAGTTACAAAGCAAGAGAGGATTAGTAGTAGTGTCACACATGCATAGTGAGAAGTGTGTTTCTGTGTTAACATACATTCATTGATTCATGTATGTAACCATTTAATATAGTAAAGTGTTAAGCAGCTTGATAGCTTAATCATATCAGACATGCATGCAAACACGCTTAGAAGCCAATAGAGATAAATCGTCCAGAATCTGACACTTGATAAGTCGGCGGCAAGATGAGGGGGAAGTACCAATCATATTATTTACCTTTATCCTAAGAAGAATATGGAGGTATTTCTAAGTCAGAGTCAGAAGCAGGGGATTTGGCCACCAAGTGACAGCTTTTATGGTAAGGGGGATTTCCAAGCAATGAACCCTATAAATATGCTACTTGCCAAAAAGCCAAGACTGCTTTTGCTGAAGCCATGGCAGAGGTTACAGGGGGTGTGAGCTCTGAGCCACACCTTAAAGGCATTATTATAATTTCTTTAAGATGATATGGATTTTGGTTTGATTGAAAAATATGCAATTCTGAGTCCCTTTAACTGTTGATGCTATGATTTTGTGTTTTGCATTGAATATCGCCATTTATTGAGATGCGTATGATTGCTTTACTGATTCACACTTTTGGTTTAGTTTGTAAATAGTAGAATAGGTTTGAGTGCCTTTACAAAATATTGCTTCAGTGAATTGAGAATTGTGATTTGACTTTAGAACGGTTGTGCCATTCCTTAAAGGAAGGATAAAGGATGGACAGTGATGTTTGTATTTGATACGTGAGTTAAGCCACAAGAGGTGAGTATTGAGGTTAACAGAATTTATTTAAGAACATTGACTTGTTTCCTACCAAAAAGAGGTGTTTAAGGAGGTAATTCATAGAATTCAGCGCACAAGTGGCGCACGCGGCTGGCGCACAGTGTGCGCATGCGAATCCCTGCGCCAGCCGCGTGCTCTAAAATACATTTCCGCGCACAGCGTATTCATGGGTTCCAGCCACCAAAACCAGCCATGGCGCACAGTGGCGCAGCGACCCTGCAGCAGCACCAGTTACGCCCCCAAGAACACCCCTTGCACAGGGAAAAGCCATCAAAATCCCCAATCCAGCGCAAAGGGCTGCGCTAACCCTATACCAGCACGGCAAGCGGGGTACGTGTATCACTGGGGTGCACGGGAAGTTTCTCACATGATTTCAGCTGGGTACGTGTATTACTGGGGTGCGCGGGAAGTTTCACACGCGATTGGCCCCTTTGCGAGCGGGGTACGTGTATTACTGGGGTGCGTGGGAAGTTTCACACGCGATTGGCCCTGTGCGAGCGCGGTACGTGTATTACTGGGGTGCGCGGGAAGTTTCACACGCGATTGGCCCTGTGCGAGTGGGGTACGTGTATTACTGGGGTGCGCTGGAAGTTTCACACGCGATTGGCCCTGCGTGAGCAGGGTACGTGTATTACTGGGGTGCGCGGGAAGTTTCACACGCGATTGGCCCTGTGCGAGCCGGTTACGTGTATTACTGGGGTGCGCGGGAAGTTTCACACGCGATTTCAGCTGGGTACGTGTATTACTGGGGTGCGCGGGAAGTTCCACACGCAATTGGCCCTGTGCGAGCGGGGTACGTGTATTACTGGGGTGCGCGGGAAGTTTCACACACGATTTCAGCTGGGTACATGTATTACTGGGGGGCGCGGGAAGTTCCACACGCGATTGGCCCTGTGCGAGCGGGGTACGTGTATTACTGAGGTGCGCGGGAAGCTTCACACGCGATTTCAGCTGGGTACGTGTATTACTGGGGTGTGCGGGAAGTTTCACACGCGATTGGCCCTGTGTGAGCGGGGTACCTGTATTACTGGGGTGCGCGGGAAGTTTCACACGTGATTTCAGCTGGGTACGTGTATTACTGGGGTGACGGGGAGTCCCACACGCGATTGGCCCTGTGCGAGCGGGGTACGTGTATTACTGGGGTGCGCGGGAAGTTCCACACGCGATTGGCCCTGTGCGAGCGGGGTACGTGTATTACTGGGGTGCGCAGGAAGATTCACACGCAATTTCAGCTGGGTACGTGTATTACTGGGGTGCGTGGGAAGTTTCACACGCGATTTCAGCTGGGTACGTGTATTACTGGGGAGCCGGGGAGTCCCACACGTGATTTGGCAGTGTGGGTCCTCCCAGGTGTTCCCTATACACCCTCCACGGCCCCTGCAGGCAGCCCACACCACAGGGGACTACCCTGCATCCCTGGTCATGTCCCGCAGGCAGCCCACCCAACATGGCCATGCCCCCCAGCAAAGGCACATGTCTGCTTGCACTACTGAACACCAACTCATGTCCCCTTGCACCCCCCACCCTCCAGCATTGCGAGGCACCTGCCAGCAGGCCCCCACTCATGTCCCACTCATATCCCCCTGCACCCCCGCCCCCCAGCATTGCGAGGCACCTGCCAGCAGGCCCCCACTCATGTCCCACTCATGTCCCCCTGCCCCCCCACCCCCAGCATTGCGAGGCACCTGCCAGCAGGCCCCACTCATGTCGCACTCATATCCCCCTGCACCCCCACCCCCCAGCATTGCGAGGCACCTGCCAGCAGGCCCCCACTCATGTCCCACTCATGTCCCCCTGCACCCCCACCCACCAGCATTGCGAGGCACCTGCCAGCAGGCCCCCACTCATGTCCCAATCATGTCCCCCTGCACTCCCACCCCCCAGCATTGCGAGGCACCTGCCAGCAGGCCCCCACTCATGTGCTACTCATGTCCCCCTGCACCCCCACCCCCCAGCATTGCGAGGCACCTGCCAGCAGGCCCCCACTCATGTCCCACTCATGTCACCCTCCCCCCTAACCCCCCAGCATTGCGAGGCACCTGCCAGCAGGCCCACACTCATGTCCCACTCATGTACCCCTGCACCCCCACCCCCCAGCATTGCGAGGCACCTGCCATCAGGCCCCCACTCATGTCCCACTCATGTCCCCCTGCACCCCCACCCCCAGCATGGCTGTCCCCCTGCACCCCCACCCCCAGCATTGCGAGGCACCTGCCAGCAGGCCCTGACACATGTCCCCCAGCCAACACCTCATATCAATCTAGATCCCTGGCCCTTATGGGCAGCCTCGACATGCCAAACACCCACCCAAGTATTGCATCCACCCACTCAGAATTGCCAATTACATAATACAACCCCAATGGCAAGTATGTAAATGAACACATGTCCCTCACATACACACAATGGGTGTAAGTGAATGTCAAAACCCATATCATGACATGCATGAAACCAATGATATGATACTACACATTGAAGTTTGATGAAAAAAATGTATTAAAAGCAACATAAATGGGATTAAAATTAAACAAACGACAATGGGAATTAAAAACAAAAAAGCAGCATGTCCGTAAAATAAAGAAAAACCACAAATCATAATCCAAAGGAAAGGTGTCCAAAGTCACAGTTCAATAAAGTACATCCAAGGGAAAAACAAAAACAAAAACCATTGCTCCATGGGTAAATAAAAAAAAAAACATAATCCAACAGTCAACTATATACAGATAAACAATCCAGGGTCCATGATCCCAACTGAAGAAATGAAACCTATCTAAAAATACGAGGTAATGAAAAAACTATATACAAAAATGTTGGCCATTGTCCAAAAGGTCCAAAATCAAGAAAAAAGCAAAGGAAACCTAACACTAACTATATAACTATTTACAAGGGCAGAGGGCTAGTCCAACGGCTCACTGGATGTTGTCATGGGCCAGGGCATCATCGAACTCCTGTTCAATGGCTTGGAGGCGGGCATGTTCCCTGGCCCCGAGGTCTCACAGGGATAAAGCAGTGTCCAGCTCCAACTCCCTGCGAAGACCCTCGAGGCACTCAGCCTACCCCAGCGCCCTCCGCATGGAGTGCTCCGCCCTGACCATTGTGAGCCGTTCCTCCTCTGCCCGCTGCCGCTCCGCACCTATCTGCTGGCCCAACCGCTCCCACACGGAAGCCACTCCCATTCCAGGGTTCTCATGCCCTCCGGCCAATGCCTGCACCCCTGATGTTGATGGCCCCGAGCCATGATGCCTCCCACGTCGAGCCTGCCGCTGCCTCCGACGCAACTGCCTGTGCCAGCACGACGGCATCCAAGCTGATGGAATCCACCGACGCCGTTGTGCACGTGCCCTGCCCGATGATGCCGTCACATCCTCCATCTGCTGGGGTCCAGTTGCTGGTGTGTCCACCCCTGCTGGACCTCCGACTCCCGACTGCGGCAGGGATGGGATCCCCACCGAGTTGGCTGCATTGGTCGGGGCAGGTCCGCAGGGGGCCCTGGTGGCATCTGGGCCGGAAGACAGCATGGAGAACGACTGGCGCATAGCCTCCACAGAGGAGGAGAGGGTCGCCAAAGTGCCCGACACATGTACGAGACCCCTGACCATGACCGCTCCCAACTGGGCCACGTTGGCATGGTGCTCTTCGTGGTGACGTGCGTGCTCCCCCCGGGAAGCACGCACCTCATCACGAATGACACCCGTGCGCAACGCGACATCAATCAGGACCTTCTCCATATGGCCAGGGGTCCCCTCGTCCGCAGGTGGAGGGGAGTCAGATGACATGGACATCCCCCCTACCTGCGGACGGGCCTGGGATGGGGCATCCCTGCTGGTGCATGGTGGTGCAGTCACAGTGTCAGGGACAGTGACATGCACAGGCACCTCCACGGCGACCTGTGCTGCCTCCTGCCCCTGGACTGCACTACTTGCACCAGCAGGGATGCCCCCACCAGGCTCCATGTGTGGCTCAGTAGCGGCCTCCTCCTCCTCTGTGGAACCCACCAACCTGGATGGCTCCACACCGTCTTCCGCCTTTGCAAGCCCCTGTGGGGGCTCACCCACTGCAGCCGTGGGGGCATCCCCGCCGCTTTGCTCCACAGCGCCGTCTCCGCCCTCTTCTTCACTTTGCGCTGTGTAGAGGGAGACATAGAACACAAGCATAAGGGTACTGTACAATGGTCCCCTAGACAGGAAGCAATAGCAGATGAGTGGCACTGTCAAAGATCACTTCCATCATGTCCCTCCACAACACATGGGTCAGTGCAGGCAAAACACTTGCAGTAACAGGCATGGCGCATGCTATGGACATAAGCAAACATGTCCAAGGGACTCTTGAAACATACAATGTTGTTTTTGAACTCACATGCATCATGGGTCATGCCTATCACATTCACACACTTCACCGTACTTTCATCCATCCGGAGTCGTACACCCCAGACACAGTGGATGCAAGGATAGCTAGGCTGCATCAGTGTATCTGAACATTGACACAGACATGTGTCATGCATCCATGGCATTCACAAGTCACAGACACGCAGGTCAGACACACAGACATGGAAACTATACATGTAGATGGCATCATCACCCATCCCTCACCCCCACCCATGTCCAGGAACAGAGACTGGCATGCTCTCATGGGTCCATTCCGCATAGGGCTCCCATGTAGCATTTAAACACATACACCAACCGTGTGTTTCACACATTACTGGTCTCACATGCATGACCATGATGTCCCTGCACACACACACGCGTACATGGCCTATGTCACACATACAGGCAAGTATCAGACAACAAGCACACTGCAACATGCCCTGTCTCACACAGCAATATCTGGCCACTTACCGCTCGACTCCAGACGGGTCTGCCTCTCAAGGACCTGGACGTGGAGCGCTGGGGATATGCATTCCAGGACCCTCATCTGATCTTCCGACAAGTGGCCCCGGCGCCCCTTAGCATTCGCTGCCTTCAAGAGGCGCAGGGCCTTGTTGAGGGTCCTGGACCTGAAGTCCTCCCAGCGCTTCTTGACATGATGTAATAGTCGGACTGCCACCCCCTCCGCGTAGATGGCAGTCACAATGTCTGTCCAGATCCTGTCCCGTCCATCCTTGTCGGCGCGTGATGATCCGAAGAGGGCATCATAATGCCCCAGGACATGCTCCACCAGGACACCAACTTCCTTCTGACTGAAGCTGGTGGCCCTCTGCCCCTCTGGCTGGGGGTCGCCAGTGGTCTTGGATGATGTTAGCCCCGACATGGCGACCCCCGAGGCAGGCGTGGGTGGGCAACTGGGTCCTGGGGCTGGGCTGTGGAGCGATGGTATCCCAGTCGGGAGTCTTCTGTTCCAGCAGGGGTGAACACAGCAACTGGACCCCTGCAGATGGCTGATGTGCAGGCACCAAATGGCAGGGCACGGTGGCAGCAGGCAGGCAGGCAGGCAGCAGCAGATGGCTCGTGGGAGGCTGCTCGAGGCTCTGGGGGGCAGTAATTCGGCCTTTTGGGCAGGAGCGTGGTCTTCCATGTGCTTACGTGTGGCCAGCTTGATACGGAGTGATTTGGCACGTGAAAATTCTGCACGTCAGCGTGTAATTCGAGGAAAGGCCCTTAGCGCGTAAGCGCGTCTGCACGCATATGCGATTTCATTGGACAGAAGGCCCTTCAAGCGCAAGCGCCTCTGTGACATGACACGCGCAGGCGTGCATGGGCGTTTCATCGCGCATGAAAAACTGCACGTCCGCGTGGGAATGCGTGTAATCCGAGGAAAGGGCCCATGCGCGTGAGTGATGTGATGCGTGCGGGCATTTCCCTCAGCATGGGTAAAAGGTGAGCGGGGGCAGCAGTTCGCTGTACGTGCCTTTCGTGGAGACCGACATGTGTTGCTGCTTCCTGTTGTTTCGCGCACCATCACAACTTTACAGCTATCAAGGACGTATCTCTTCTTTTGGCGGGGGTATTGGCTACGCGTGTTTTTCTGCATCACGCTAGTCAGACGGTGAGTCGCACACGCTATTTTTCCGACTGCGGGTGCCCCTGTGTATCGCACCCATTTTCGAGGTCATAGTAGCCTGCGTGTCCCACGCGTACGCGTTATTCGTGTTACTGGGTGCCACCGCGTACTGCGGGAGGTTGATTCCACGCACGTAGGCTGCAGGGTTGCGTGCACGGTTTTACTGCAGTTTTGGGGTGCCTGAGCGTTGCGTGACCCGTCACTACATCACCGGGGTCACATACAGCCTTGCAGGTGCAGGGGGGCTGTTAACATCTTGCTTACCACCCCCTTCACCCCAATTGCCCAGGTCAATTGTGGTGTACACCTCCCATTGGCACTAATCCATCTGTGCCGGCACTACTACATCTGTGCCATGGTTGGGAGGACACCAAAGGTGAGGGGTGCCTCAGCTGGGCGTACCCCTCGTGGCGGGCGTGGTCGGGGATGTGGCCATGGTGACCAGGGAGTAGGGGGACTCCAGGGTGTCCAGGGCGGCCACAGAGGGGGAAGAGGCAGGGGTGCGCCAATTGAGCACAATGTTGTGCCATGTGTCGGTGCAGTCATACCACCACCCTCTGTGGTTCCGGGGGATGCAGCTTCTGCATCTGGCAATGGCGCCCGTGTGACCTGGCGGTCCGTTCCATTGACTGCCACGGGCCCAAGGGTAGTGGTAGCTGCAGGTGCAGCTGTGGACACCGCCACCCAGGCTCAGGGTCTGCCAGCGCAGGCTGCGTTGGCACTTGAGGAGCCCTTGGTAGATTTCCAACAGGCCAGCAGGGAAACCATAGGGGCAGGCAGGGCTGCTCAGACTAAGACACATGTCCCTGGGGCAGGTATGTCATCTGCTGCCCGAACAGCCGGGTGTTGGCAAGTGCAGGGGCAGATGCACCCAACAACACCCCGGTTGTGAGTCTGCCAACCAGGACCGTTGCGGTCAATGACCCTGCCACAGCGGATGTTGCTGCGCAGGGTCCATTAGAGGGCACCCAGATGCCACTGACACAAGTCAGGCCTTTGGTCGTCCCTCCACCTGCCACTCCCTTGGCTCAATCCACCGAACCCACTGGCCATACTGGTCAGGGCGGCATTAGCCAGCCAGGGTCTGCGCCACAGTCCAAGAGGAGGAAGGTTGCACCTGCAGCACAGGCTGGGACCCCACACACAGCCACGACCTCCTGCACATCGAGGAAGAAGCCTTTCTGCAAGCAGGAACTGGACATCCTCTTGGACTATGTGCGGGGCCACAGCCGTGACATGCTAGTGGGTGCCAAAAGTCAGACTACTGCTGCCCAACGTGACACCCACTGGAAGCATGTTGCGGAACATGTCAGTTCATTTGGCCATGAGGTGCGCACGGCGCAAGAGTGGAAAAAGTGTTGGAATGACATCAAACGCAGCACTAAGGCTAAGCGTGCCTCTAATTACAACTTGACTCTGGTTACTGGCGGTGGGCCTGCACCAGAGGAGGAAGAGCTCACTCCGCATGAGGCACTCGTTGTGGAGTTCATACCACCTGAATTGGTCAAAGGAGTGGGAGAGATGCTGGACTTTGATGCCCAGTCCAGTGAGTGTTGATGCGTGTTTGTTGAGGACGTGTGTGTTTCACTTGTGGGATGTGTTGTGCATGATTGCCACTACATGTGACATGTACATGGTTCTGATGTGTAAGTAATGCAATACTTCCGTGATGCATGTCTGCTCTGCTGGATGGTGGACATGTGGAGCAGACGGGGACTGTCCGCATCCCCACTTTTGCACCCTACTGACATGCTGGTTACAAGTATGCCCCTCCGCTCCATGTTCCAGCTCACTGGCCCTTCTGCATGTGGCGTGGGGTGACCTTCCTCTCAGCCCAGGCACAATGTCATTGCATGACTGACGTGCATGTCTCCTCTGCCTGCATGTGGGGACTCCATGTAGGCATGCTCCCTTGCCCCTCCTCCGCCACTCTGCACCCCAGTTCCACCTTTGCACTGGTCTGCTTCAATCTTGCCAATGTGTACTTTCCTGTTCATGCGTCCTGTGTAGATGCTAACTTCCAGCGTACAATCTGTGGTACAGCCTTAGTACTTGATGCAGGGTATCTCACTTGTACTGTGCATAGGTCAGATGTCCCGCAGGGACATGAGTGCCCATTCATGCTCCATGTGCATTGCACGCATGCCCCTATGTGTCCTTGACTGGATGATCACTGTAATACAAGTCCTGGGTGACATACATTGCATGGCATCTCATCAGCCTTCCCATGTCAACTGTGGGTCAGTACTGCGTTGCACACATGTTTAGGGTCTGACAATCTGTCTGGCTCACAGGCCTCAGCCTGTTTAATGGCCAATCACTCTGTCCAACTGTTATAGTGTCTTCTTCACATGTGGGTGGCCTCCAGAGTTTTCATCATGTGTCCTGCTTACTGTCCCATCATCGTTTGCAGTGTTGTCACTTGAATCACATTAAGCTGTTGATGCCAGTCAACACTGCCTGTCAATACACAAGTCTATGGTCAGCCTTTTGATACCATGCTCGGCATCCCTGCTTTTGTACTTGTGTGGAGGGGTGCTTGACTTCTAGATATGCTACACATTGAATGCACAATGCACGTGATGCCTGAATTTGACCTTGCACTGCCTTCACATTTCCTGACACACACCATGGAGTCCTTGTACATGTAAGTAGTGAGTGGCGTACACATTTTCTGCACTGCATAGACCCACTTCCATGGAAATTGCCACCTTTCAACAGGTCTGATCACAGAAACAATTCAAAGTTGACCCAGCATTCATGCCAGGTTATATGTTGTGTGTCACATGTCTGCCTGATGTGTTTGTTGTCGGTGTGTGTGTGTGTTGTGTGTTTCTGACATGCGTAGTGACCTTTTTCTCTCTATTTTTCAGGTGATGACGCAATGGAGGCGGAGGATGGTGTTGTCATGCCAGACACAGGGTTGTTACCACTACATCAACCCGGCACAAGTAGGGGTCGTGGGGTGGTAGGCCACGAAAACCCCCAAGTGCTACAGTCCATCTTGTCTCTGGCTGCCTATGAGTCCAGCCTTGATGACGACTCTGACGTCCATGTCGAGTTGGATGAGCATCAAGTCCATGTGTCAGGGGTGAGTGATGTAGTCGTGCAGCCGCGGGCGGTGTCAACACAGCGAGGACACCCGGTCCTTGGGTCCTGCAGGGGTCAAGCCCAGCAATGCGGTCGCTGCGCGCAACCGCAGTATACTGAGTGGGAGCAAGACATGACGGCTAATTCAGAATGGCAGGGGGCAGCAATGGAGAACATTGCTGAGAGAATGGAGCGTGTGGCCCGATCTGTGCTCCCCCCTGCTAGGCAGGTGCTTCTCCAGCAGCAGGTGGCACGGTCCACGGCCCGCTCGCTCAGGCTGGGCATGGCGCCCTCAGACAGGGCTCCTAGGGTGAAATGTCATCTCTGCGTAAAGCAATTGGTGCTCACGCAGAGGCGCACATGGATGCCCTGAAGGAGGAGTATGCTTCCCTCAAATCCACTCTGGGTGTTCTTATGATGTCCCAGAGGCAGCGGGCAGAGGAGAGGTTTGCACAGCTTCAGCGTACCATCTTGGCTGAGCTACAGGCTTGTCGGGTGGTGCAGCGGTTGTCCAGCCAGGCCTTGCAGGAGGAACTTTGTGTTACACGTGCTACCTTGCAAGAGGAAGCACGTGTATCACGTGAGGTTCTGCATGCAGACCTACGTCACATCGCCAAACAGAATCAGGCTCACCCGTCCGGCAGACTTGCTGCCGACGAGGGGCAAGCTGTGGCTAGGCATTGCCAGGCTACTGTGCCACGTCTTCCTTTCCAGGATGAGCCAGACTCGGACGACCATCTATCTCCCACATAGGTCGGGCTGTGCAGGCGTTGAGCCCATGGAGGGTTTTTTTTGGCTCAGCATCATCGCATGTGGGTGTTGAGCAGCACCCTGTACCTCCCCCCTCCTGGGTGCCTCCCCTCCCCCCCGGGTCGTATGTGGCCATTTTTTATTTTTCTTTTAGTTTAGTTAGTTAAGTTTCTGTTTGATAGTTAGTTTAATTAGGTAATGTAGGTTGTTCATAGTTAGTGTAATTAGTTAATATAGTTTAAAATTGCTTGTCTATTGTGCTTTCATGTGACGGTGCGGTGCTTTGTGGCTTTTGAAGGCATCCACTGTCTGTTCCAGCTGGGCCCTTCAGGCTTGTCTTGTGTATGTGTTTGCTGCTTGGGGTCCTTGACTCACATATGCCACTCCTGCCTCCCTTATCCATGGGCTCGCAAGGATGGTTCGGTGTGACAGCCTATTACACAAGGGCTTTGGACTGTCATATCTGTGGCATGTCTGGTGCTGTGTAACTTGTGTTGACACCCCTAGTGGGGATGATTGCATTGTTATTGTCCACTGTTCAGCTTTTGCTAGATGGGGTGTTTCATGATTAATGTGCACATTCATTGCTATGCATTGTGTAGTATGTTTCTTATCTTTACTGTACACGTGCTTGTTGCAATTCATGCCGTAGATAGTGTGTTCCACACTTTGGATGTGAAAGACGGACTGATGGTGTGATTTCTGATGTAAGTCTCTGACATGGTCCGGTAATGAGATGCCTGAAGAGACACAAACAGATGACTTTAAAGCATTAATCATGTGTTTCATGCCCTTTCTGCGGGGGGATGAGCCTCCAGACCACCTTTGCCAGCAGACATGGCCCATTGGACGTCTGAATTCTGGACACGTTTGTTGGTGCCCACATGCACATGTGTGCACAAGCAGAGGCACAGGGATTGCAGACCTACATCCTAGAACTGCTGACGTGTTCCAAGGAACTCCAGGCAAGGTAAGCAGCACAGGGGGGCCACAACACAGCAAAGCTTGCACCAGGTGAGTTGCACATGCAGGCTTAGTAACAGCACTGAGGGTGAGCTTGGACGAATATTGGTGTTGAAGCACACAATACAGCTCAGATGTGTTGGTGGACTGTTGGTGGCTGTTGATTGTAAGGTTGTCTGTGACACCTGCAGGGGCAGTGGCACATACCCTCCGGTACACCAAGGTCCATTGAGGCAATTGTATCAACCATGTAGCCTTCTGAGACATGGAAAGGGGCAGCTCACAGGGACATACAGCAAGGTACATGCTCGGGTGCAGTGCATTTAATTTCCATGTACATTTTGAAACATGCACTGCCTACTTTGTTTTGGTCATGGTGGAACACGACTTGTTCTGAAGTCATGCCTTGCTATATGGGTCTGTCTGCTTACCCAGGGAACATTGCATGTTGTGTGAATTGTGACACATTGGTGTTCCATTTGCCACGCACCCAACGGCGGCTGACTTACTGCACTGACTGTGTATGACCCATCACAGGGGTAATGTTACATATGGGTACGAAGCATCTACACCAGATTGTCTGTTTGTAGAGTAGTTTGTTGCTATGGGGCATATTTGGTGGTGTGTTTTTGTGTTATGGGCACGGACAGATTATTAACTGTGGCTCTCTTTGCAGCATTGAAGTGCTCCTGTAACCGGACCTCCTGAGAGTGCGCAGGAAGGAGGCCAGCACTCAAAACCAGAGCTAAGTGTCTTGTTGTTTTTCTTTCAAACTGCTCTGCATAGGCTTGCTGGGGGGTGCACTAATGCATGGATGAATGTGTAATTCAATTTGGTATGTTTGTTTTCCCCTAATCACCCGGAGTCCTATCCAATTTTAAACCCTGTACCCTCTACCCGGTGTTCCTGCTTCCTGTACCTATCCAAGCAACGTTCCCTAACCCTCTTTCCACGCTGGGGTTGCGGATGCATGTGTAAGCCCCAAACTTGCAGGTGCCAAAACCCTAGAGGGGGTGGTTGGTTCGTGCCACTCCTAAGCCTGGACTACAGAAGGCCATGACAATGATGTCCAAGTTTGTTCGGATTGTGTATGTGTTCATGCAGGTAGTACATTTTTGTGCATTCCCTACTTTCATATGTCATTCCTCCTCCCCTCTCCTGCCACTCATTCCAGTTATCCAGTGTGCCAACACCTGTCCCAACTGCATATCCCTGACCCTCCTTCCCCACCAGGGTCTCAGAGGCCTGTGTGAGTTTGACCTTGCAGGCACCCGGGCCACGGTGGGGGTGGTTGTGTCGTGCCACTCCTGCACCTGTACACAGGACCTGTGACAGTACACATCTGTTCATGGTGCATCATTCTATGTTATGTACCACACATGGTTCACATCCTGTTGTGACATTGTTTTACTGTGCTACCTTGGTTGTTACATCATTGTGGTAGTACTTGGCCTTTGTGAGGTACTGCTACGTCAAGTCATCTACTGGAGGGTGTTCTGGTTTGTTTTTCTGGCTGGGATTCTGTGATTTTGCAAATGAGAGTGGACTCTGAGGGTGCAGGCACCTTTTTACACACAAGGTGGGAGATGGTGACGAAGGGGAAGGGTGATCCTGTGGCCAGGTGAAATTGAGGGTTGAAGGCTCCATGACCCAGGTGAAGTTGTTCAGTGGGTCATGGTCATTTGTGAGGGAGGGGGGGTGTTTTGTTGTTGATAGTTGCCTTGCCCTGCAGTGTGATGGGAACCCTGACATTGTAATTGTGGTATCCTATGTACATGTTGTATTCTGCTGATTAATGCATGTTCATGTGTTGTGTTTACCCTTCAGGTGTGAGGGGATAGTTGTGGATTGACATGCTGGGGTGTACACATGGTGAATATTCACATGTGATGTGTAGAGGACACTAATGGTCACTTGATTGCACATGCATATGTTGAGTGCATGTCCTTACTGACCCACACACTTGCACTATGATGCACTACATGTACAACCACCCTTGGGTATCCATGTGTACACTCTGTTTTCCTTCTGGTGCCACTGTGTCCCTGTAGCACATGTTCTGTGACCAATTATGGATCCTGTACATGCCTAATTTGCTTTTTGATGTGGGTTGTCGCTTAGATGTGATGCTCAGGGTGTGCATCACACACAATAGCTGTTCACTGTGCTGTGCGCTGAGCAGTGTGTTGCAGGAGTTGGACACAGCACACAGAAGCTGCAGTGTTGATTTTGCAATGCACAATGTGCATGTAGACAGGCATTCATTGTTATGTTACGTCTACAACTTTTGTAATGCATTTGGGAATGACTTATTGTGGGTGGGAGGTTGTTGGTCAGTCATTTCATCTGATTCCATGTCAGGCATCATTCTCTGATGTCACTGTACATTTTTGACATGGCAATGTGTACCTTATTGGTACTGTGTTGGTGTATGGCTATTGCTTGCCATGTCATGTTGTGGTTTGGGAGGGTTTGAGTGACATAACAGTGATGGTCATGGCCTGTTTTGCAGGTGTGTGTGATTCACACCTTGCATGTCAGGGTCATCCGCTTCTCAAAGCAACTAGCTGGGGGTAGATCT
Source organism: Ambystoma mexicanum (assembly GCF_040938575.1). Classification (NCBI taxonomy): domain Eukaryota; kingdom Metazoa; phylum Chordata; class Amphibia; order Caudata; family Ambystomatidae; genus Ambystoma; species Ambystoma mexicanum. The sequence goes on along the minus strand of NC_090930.1, from coordinate 1,127,440,577 downwards.
CTCTCCGCGGCAGGGGCCTCCCTCTGGAACAGCCTTCCTGCCTTACTGGAACTTGAGGAGAACCATCTCTGGTTCCGGAAGCACCTCAAGACCTTCCTCTTTGCTTCAGCTTTCTCTCTCTCTCTCCCTTGCTAAATTCTTCACTGGAACTGCACTGGATCTGCAACTGGGCCACTCTCACCGACCTCGGTCCCTGGCCCAGCCACTCTCCACTTGCACTGCCTCCCTGGCAACCCCTGCACTGTGGGACTGTCTCTATCCCTACACCCCCCCCTTCCCAGCACTTGTCTGCACTTACCTTTGCAGTTGCCACCAGCTGGCCTATTTATTTGTTTTTTATTCTACTTACCCTGTACTGCACTCCCTCCTCCCCTTCCCCTTGCACTTTTCCCTTCCCCCTACCCCTGCACTTGCGCAATCTAAATGACACCTGGCCTAGTTACAAATGCCATATCTTCTCATGTCATATGTCATATGTGTGCCTTTTGGTCACACAGGATAGCTTGTGTTTAAGTAGCTAGGGATGCAGACAATGTGGCACTTCCATGGCAACTATCTCAGGGTGGTAGAGTTGTGACAGTTGACTGTCTCTTTGTCATCCTCGATTGTCACCAGGTATGTGCCAGGCCTGTGTGCACTTGGCAGGGGTGGGAGTTTAGGTGAAAAATGTGGCCACAAGCTGGGTTTGGGATTCCTCGCCATGTGCCCTGTCCCCTCCCATGGGCAGCGCCTGTGCCTGTGGTTGGTGATGTGGGGGCACCACCATGTCCACTGGTACGCCCTGCCGTGTTGCAACATTGTGCAGGACACATGCTGCCACAATGATCCTGCACACTACTGGGGGTCCATAGAGAAGCTGCCTGCCAGAGCGGTCAAGGGAGCGGAAACGTGACTTGAGCACTCCGAATGCGCGCTCCACTATGGCCCTGGTTGCAATATGGGCAGCGTTGTATCTTACCTGGGGTGGTGTGGTGGGGTTCCGGATTGGCGTCATCATGTGGTTGCTCAGAGGGTAGGCACTGTCCCCTGAGGAGGTGTAAATGGTTGTGATTATTGGGGTTTGTGTATTTGTGTGTGTGTGTGTGACATGCATGCATGTGCAAGGGCATTTGTACTCACCCAGGAGCCAGGTGTCGCCATGCTGCCCAGCTTCCAGGGCCCGGCTCAGGGCGGACATTCTGTATATGAAACTGTCATGGGTGGAGCCAGGGTAGTTTGCAAAGACAGAGGTGATGATTCCCTTTGCATCGCATAACACCTGTACATTGATGGAATGCCAGTGCTTGCAATTTTGGTAGATGTGCTCAGTGGCCCTAGGTGGACTTAGGGCCACATGGGTGCAATCTATGGCACCGAGCACTTTGGGGAAGTGTGCCACCCTGTAAAAATCCAGGACAACGGCCTGCCTTTCTGCGGGTGGTCTGGGCATGTATATGTGCCTGCGGACTGAGGGGCGCGCTGTCATGATTGCCAGTACCTGGTGTAGGCAGCGTGACTGCGTGGCCTGTGAGACCCCCCCACTATGGCAGTAGTCCGCTGAAATGACCCAGTGGCCAAAAAATGCAGGACATTGAGCACCTTCTCCAAGGGGCTCAATGCTTGGGAGCAAAGGGTGGGGGATGTAAGGTCATCTTCCCACTCCCTGACCAGGTCTAGGATGATATGGGGTGGAAACCTATACCTGCCGTAGACCTGGTCGTCAGGCATCCCAAAAAGGCTTGTCTGTGGTGTGAAAATGCGTGCCCTGGCTATTCTCCTCCTCCTGCGGTGTCCCACGATCAGTGCTGCAACAAATGGGGCATTCATCGTAGCTGTATATACGTGTTTGGTGTTTGCGCGCACTTTTATACTGTGCGCAGGGACGCTTCCGCCTGCCTTCGTGTGGCGGACGCGTTGATGCCTGTGTGCGTCTTTTGCTGTGCGCAGGTTTCCCGTATTAGAATCCATGAATACGGGTTGTTCGCGTGCGTGTGGGCGTTCCGTGTAGTTCCCTGCAGTACTTCCCCAGTTATGCCTTCTTTTTCACATGTTATTCCCCATTCCGCGTGTTACGCCCACTGTTCCGCCCACTTTGGTTGTGTGCGCCGCGCTATGTGCGCTTTTGCTGTACGCGTAGTGCACGCCGTGTGTGCCCGCGTGCGCCATGGCAGGATTTGGCGCACGGACAGCGGGAAACACGCGCAGCGTCTTCCTTGAATCGCTGGGTTTCTCACGCTTGCGCCACCTTGCGCCTGCTTGCGCTGGGATTTTCGGTGCACGTTTGCTCCATGAATCGACCCCTAAATGTTAGGGGCATGTAAGACCACATCATCAGCATAAGCAAGTATTGGCAGAGGTCTATTAACAAATTTGGGAAAGTCAGAAACCAAATTCAGTAAATGTTTGTGTAGGCAATTTGCATAAAGACAAAACGAGGAGTGGAGCCAGGACACACCCCTGACACACCACACTCTCTGCTTGGAAAGAAGTGGTGCCTTGTCCTTCAGCTCCACTCCTCTCTTGGGCCGTTGTGGAGAGATGCAATATTTCCATCAGGTCCACCAATGGCCAGGACAATTCATGAATCTGATCATGCGCTGCAGCCCATCACGATTGACCTCATTGAAGGCCCTTCTCATGTCCATAAAAGTCAAACAAATGTGCTCCTCCTTAACAGACAGCGAATATGCTACAATCAGGTAAAGATTCAGAGCCTGCTCTGCTGTGCCCAAACCCGGCTTAAAGCCCAGTTGTATAGGGGAGGGAATGCTTGCATTCTCAGCTCACGACTCAAGTCTCCCTATAATGGCACGTCCCATAATCTTAAAAGCTGAATCTAATAGGGATATCTGTCTATAGGATCCCAGCTGCTCCCCTCATCCCTTTTTATATATAGTGCAGATTAATGCTGTGACCAGGAGGCTGGGATGAGTCCTCTGGCACAGACAGCATTAACTCTAAGAGCCAGAATGGGAGTCCACAAATCGAGCTGTGCCATAAAGAGATCTACTTGCACACTGTCTGGGCCGGGGGGCCTTGTTTCTACCTTGTTTTTCGATAGCCAGTGAAACCTTCTCTACTGCAAAAATAACATTGGCCATCTTTTCGCGAATTGGCAACTCGATACCACAGGCAGACAAACTGTCTGCAAGCATGGTTGCACAATCACCACCAAATAGGGAAGAATAATGGGCTACCCATGACTGTTCTGAGACCACTGCAGGTTGCCCACATATCCTATATTCAAAAAACGGTCCATTACTCACGATTTGCCAAACAATTTTGGATTATTGAAGGCTGCAAAGTTAATCTAGTCCTCCTATGTCTCTCTTTCTATTTCCTGCTTCCTGCGTGCAATGGCTTTTTTATGTTCTACGCAAACCTCCTTAATATTCACCTACGTGGATAAAGGATTTTTCAGAATGCTTAACAGAGATGTCTTCAGTTTTGCACATTCTGAGTTAAACCATCTTAAGGGAGGGCTAACTCTCCTTCTGCGCTCACCCAAATTGAATGTGATCGAAAGATTGTACAGAAGTAACACAAAATCTGCCCCTACATCCTCCTGTGCCAAGCCCCCATCAAGTCATCTTTCCAAAATCTGCCAATTATTTCTAACAACCACACTCTGCAGGCGCTGAGGGTACACTCATTTCCCTTTAACCATACGATGTGGGGCATTAAAAGTCAGTCCCTAAACTCCCTGATGTTGCTTTGTTGATGGGGCCCAAGTGGCAGAGGAATACACCCTATCCCTTGACTGCTGCATGATTTGGAAGGATGTTAGAGGGAGCTGCCTCAGCCTCGCCCTATGTTCAGGTCTAGTCAGATCAATAATGAGGCGAGTATAATCGACTAAATGCTCAGGCTTGTCAGTGTGCTTGAAACATTGAAGATCCACAACTGTGGGCCGAAAGCAAAAAGCACCACCGGCAGCTCCACCCCATTCTGCCAGTGATAGCAAGAATCATGCATATGACACAACTCTGCCCTGATGTCTTTGAAGACTTCAAATCCTTTGGCGGCCAGGGCCTCACAACAATTCCTAAGGCAGGTGTGTACATTGCACACCCCATACAAAACATACAGTCTGATAAAATACAAACAACTGGGAACAATTTAAAAGAGACATCATTCACCCCCAATACTTCCTTCAAACCCTGCACTAATAATCTTTTGTAGGCAATTTTATTGCCATGTGTCAGGCCCTGAAAGCAACAAATCATATTTTGATCCCGCCATCCTCTCAGTGGATCATCCTCTTCACGTCTATGACCCAGTACCGTCCTTGGAGCAGCCTGACAGACCGGTGGGGCTGCAGCGTTATGATAATTGGATCCTCCAGTGTCCTGCGACATTACAACAGAGCTCATATGAGTCTCATTGACATATTGCATAATCACTGCATCAAGATTACAAATATGTGGAACACCGAAGAGTCTGTCACCGGGCCCTTGGGCTGTGTTGAAATGAGTCTTGTTCCTCTGGAGGATCTTGAAGTAGCTGCGGCAGGCACTGCATCAGAACCAGGCTAACTCTTGAAGGCCTCTATGTCTGAGTATTCCAGACCAGTGCCAAGGCCAGTACCACATCCCTTAAATTTCTTAGTTCAATAACCCATATCACCCAAACCAGAGAAGGCAGTATGGCCAGCAACAACCTCCAGGACCGCAGAAGCTTTGGGCACCTAAGCACCAGCAACTACTAGCTTTGCTAGCACGCTTATCACTTCCAAACAGGAGTCCAGTCTCCTCACATCCTTTTCATACCAGTCTTTGAGCGACCTAAATTCCATCTTTAGTTCCAAAAAAGCTGCCATAAGGCTGTTAAGATGGCAAACAAGAAGAGATGCCTGGGCTGTGTTTGGGCATGACAAGGAATCAGCAGCTCCAAGTCCCACTCTGGAATTCGAAAAGCAGAATTCCGCCTGCTGAATACTCATCTGTTTTTCTGGCAGTCGAGATTCTGGGTATTCAGGTTGTGGGATGCCATGGTCCCTAATTACTGCAGAGATACATGCAAGCAAGATAAATTGACATTTTTTCCACATTCCGGGATTGTCGTCAAGGCCTGACAAACACCCCATCGGAGCTGAATAACAATTACAGTCCACGACACACTCCAGAGGCACCCCACCCCATTGGTATAAGGGTACCAGGGTCCGATGGTTCGCTTAGGTCCTGATCAATCCGGCCCAGAATGCAGTCCTCCACATAATAACAATCGATGGAATGTTCGAATGCCTCCAACATCTGCCAATTTTGGCCATTGGTATATTGTCAGCTCTTGAAGTGGTCTCCGGCAATGCCAAAGAACCCACGCCAGATGTAAGGATGTGGGTAGTTAGATGAACCCCCCAGGTGCTCCGATCTGTCCCTGCCTCTCCCCCTGCAGTGCACTGTGCACCTTATTCACACTGTTAGAGCCAGATTAGCAGTTCTTCTAGCACATCCATACAGGTCATATTCTCTGCAGGCGGAGCCTCCATGCCGCTATCCACTGGATCGGGCATCTCTTCCCCTCATCTTCCTGATTGGCTGAGATTGTTGGGACTTCCGTAATCCGATGACTTCTAAGGGACACTCAGTCAATAGTTGATTGCTTGGGGTGTCTTAACGGATCTTTAGCTTTGGCAGAGTTTGAGGCACCCTTTGAGGCACCCGCCTTTGGAACCTTCGGAACTTTGCAAATGCAAAGTTTGTAAAATGCAAAGTTTGGCCACCATTTTGAGAGCCTTCCCAGACTTTGGAACCTTTAAAACTGCTGGACTGCAAGACTGCAATATTTTCCACAGTGCCTTTTTGTCTGCCATTAGCAACCTGTATGTACTCAGGCACCTGCTGTCACCAGTGCCACTAATGCAAGTGTACCTGGTTTTAAGCAGTGCTTGGTTACCCTGTGCTTGGTTAGGCTACCCCCCCATCCCTGGCAAGCCTTGCAAAGCACAAGGAGGGCCCCCTCCCTGGAGAAGACAAAACTAAATCACACCTTTGATAGTGTTTCTCCAAAAAGCCACCAGAAGGTATGACAATGCTGTATGACTGCATGACCTCACTAGGTGCAGGGTGTCAAACTGAAACAAACTAGAAAATCATACATTTAAATCAACAGTACTTCACCAGTGATCAGGATGCACTCATTTGGCTATGCCTTGTGCAGCAGCTCAAGCAGTTATACAGCCTTATACAGCACCAATAGTGGGCTGAATACAAGGGGTTTCATGAGAGGGACCAGCCAGGTTTCTACAAGCACTAAGTGGTAGGCAAACAGTGGACCACATACCACACTACCTGCTTTACCTGCAACCCAGTCGCCCAATCAGTCAAAAGGAAGAGAGGTACACGCTCTTACCGGATCACCAGTGCATCGTCCAACAATGTGACACAGCACTCATGTGCCCCAGCACTCATAGAGTCACGTCTCAGTTCATCTCAGCTCGCTCCTCTCAGTGCTCAGCATACATGCCAAATGCCTTTCTCAGCTCCATTCTCCGAAATCACAGAGAAACGCTGGGGAAAAGCTAGAGGAAAGGTCTTAGAGTGTGTGTCAAGCCGCACTGTATCAAACATGTCAACAATGCTACACACGTTACAGCCGCTTCCAACATTTTCTCAGTATGTTCAGCACAATCTTCAGATGTTTGTGTACTCCGGTGACATGCTGGATTCAAAATAGTATCATCTCTGGGTGACTGATGATACTGCAAATATAATATGATTTATAAATGTAATCATTGCAGCATGAGCATAAACCAGTTCTGCCACAGTAGTGGAATTCTAGACCTTTCTCTGAGCGGAACTGAGGGTGAGGACAGAGTTCTTAACTAGCTGGAATGGTCGTTAGGCATAGCACACAACAGTTCTTCACAACACTGCCTACTCTTTCACCCACTCTCCACATGCAACTGGTAGGGATGGTGTGTAGGTCTTTTCACATCTTTCAAACTTCCTCCCTCTCTTACTCTCCTATCTCCTGCTACTTCTCCTTTTTCTGAATACAAAATCACTGGTCCCTAGCACATTCATATTATATCTCTCTATTGGTCACCTGGTCCCGCTGGTCAATTTATTGACCACCTCTCCCAGCTGATGTAATCACTTCCATCACATTTTTACCTCATTGCCACTGGTGACTCTAACCTCCCCTCTCTCTCCACAACTCTCTCCACTGATTTCAGCTCTCTTCTACTTCACCACTCACTCTCTTCTGTCCACTCTCTGCCCACCCATTCAAATCTTAACTCCCTTGACCTTCTACTCATCTCCTGTCAACTCTATGCCTCTAATAACTGCACCGCTCATTCTCTCTCTGATCATTTCATCGTCTTTACCTCAAACTCCACTACAACTTCAATCTCACTCGCTCCATCTACCACTTCCATTACCAAGTGCAACTTTCTCTCCTCGAAATTCCCTATCTACTTCTCTGGCTTACATTACTCTGTCTACTCCAATGCCAAATTAACTGTTCCATCCACTAATAAAAATGCTAACATTCCTCTACACACTTCCTTCTCACCTCACATCCCTCTTACTACATCCACTCATAAACTCTCCACTTCATGGCCAGTGTTACCCTTACCATCCACACCCTGAAAACAACAATGAGGAAAAACCTTTGCACTTGCACAGATCTAGACAATACTCAGATCTCTATCTTTATCTGACTGATCTTCAAAATTACTCCTATGCTCTAAATAAAAAGTGCCTTATATCTCTCTCTCATTTCATCTCAATCCTCTCAACCTAGACAGCACGGAAAATCTCTCACCCCAATTCTCTCTCCTCTTAAACCCTCCTCCATCTCCTCTATGCATTCTGCTAATGATCTAGCTTTTTACTTTGCTTCAAAAATGCCCATCATTCAATATACCCTTGCACCTTACCTTCAATCCTCACCTGTTCACCTTTCTCCACCACCTCTACACTGCTCACCTGCAGCAATGTCTTTCTTTGCCCCCACTAACCCTGTTGAGATTCTTGACCTTCTCCTCAGGGCTAAACCTACATGTGCCCCCATCGACCATCTATGCCCACATATAGTGAAACTCATAGCCCGCAGTGTTGCTCCATATCTAAACTCCTCTCTTGACAGTGCCATTTTCCATCATCCTACTGACCTGTCAACTGTTATCCTGTTTCTCTTCTACCCTGCTATTACAAAACATTTTAGTGTGCAGTTTTCAATGAACTCACTAAGTTCCTTAACACACCCAACCTCCTGGATCCTTTTCAATTTAGCTTGTGATCTCTCCAGTATACTTAGTCAGCTCACCTCAATGTCAGCAACTGTATCTGTTCAGTTAGTCATGCTAACTATTCACCTCTTATTATTCTTCTCAACCTCTCTGTTGCCTTCGATAGCATCAACCACTCTGACCTTCTCTCAACACTATCTCTCCTAGGCAACAGGGACAAGGCCCTCCCTTGGTTTGTTTCAAATCTCACCTCAAGACACTTCGAAGTGTCCTCAAACAGCCTTACCTCCCCACACACCCACCATGGTGTTCCCCAAGGATCAGTCCTGTATCCACTTCTCTTAACTCTCTATAACTCTGCGGATGGCACCTTGACCTCCTCCTTGGCTTCTCCTATCAACGTTTTGCTGATGAGACTCCATTCTGTGTTACCTTTCCCTCCCCCTCCTTATCTGATGAGCTACGGTAAAACATGTCTAACTGCCTCTGAGCCATCACATTCTGGATGGCATCTGTGAGGGGTCAGAAGCGTGAGGCGGACAACTTTGTGAAGATCTTTGTATGAAAGCAGTTTTATCATAAGATAAGGATGGATGCACGCCTGACTATACCTACCCTGATGAGGATTTCCCTGCCTAAAATATACTAAAGGAAACACTCTAACAAACGATATTGGTCGCTCACACTTATACATAAAAGAAATACACAAAACAAAGTATAGCAATTCTCAACAAACAATAATACTTGACTTCATAATATAACCACAGTCTCTATTGTAACTTGGGTGAATTCCCCTTCCCCAAATGTAAACCTTATTCTATTTCACAGTTCTGGAAAAGAAAAACAAGGAAATCCTGATTTGCAATAATGTTCAACCACAGTTTGTTTCCACTTCAATTCACCAATACAAAGTTGCAATTCAGTTTGATAAAGAAAGTTCTAACTCTGTTTGTTGTCGAAAGTTCCACTGTGTCAATAAAATTTCCAACTCCACTTGGTATAACTTCAACTTGTCAACAAAAAGTTTCAACTCAGAAGGTAGAAGGTTCCTCTCCTTCTTTGAACAATTATGCGACTCATCAATAGTATCAATAGTTATTTTGGTCAGGATGATTTTTGCCATAAATTATTTTAGTATCAACTTCAAGATAAATAATTCATCAGTACCCGTCTAAGCCCTTCTTCAGCTTCCACCTGTTTTAGTCTTACTAGACCCACTTATTTAAAAGATTGCAGTTCAGATATATTCCCACCCTGAAACAGCAATTCACAACCACTAGTGCTTTTGGGGTTAAATAACATTTGATGTATGTTTCACCACAACTCAGATTGTTCAACACATTTCAGCTTCAAAACGTCCAACAACTCTTCAGGGAACACAAGGTTAATATTAGTGCTTTGTAACACCTTTCTCACAATAATTCTTCTCTCCCTCTGGATCACTCTCTCATAGAAGGGCATCCTTTGTGACACTCTTGTTTCCTCACTACACAGGTTACCAATGACCGATATGCAATGGGTCTCTTAATTCGCTTCCTTTGACTTGGATAATGTGAGTTCATAACAATTTTCCCCACAGGTTGTGTAACATATGATCAACAATTGGCACTGTCTATGAATCTTTCAATGGCCCTTTGCCGCTGTTGACAATATCTGATATTTTGTAATTGCTTTGTTTTAACTCGCTCTTGGCTTGGGCAAAGCTTGAAGGATTTCTGTTTTAACTCTATTGCCTTTTTATATCGTTGGTTTTTCTACAGACTCACATTTACAACATTACAGTGTATTGGCGCTTACACAATATGGTTTTGCTGCTTTTTAAGACTTTGGTATTCAAAAGTACTTTGTAAACCTCTCCCACTCGCTTGTGAGTACAGCTTCTGCTTTAGTTTGATAGTGTGGGTTTTAAAAGTGTTTTTCCAGTCACTTTCAGTTACATGGAGTGTCTCCCACCCACCAAACACTTTCCTTGCATTTGCGCGCTAGGGTGGATTGCTCTGGTGTCACACACAGGCTTTGAACTCTCCGGGTAAGGCGTTCTCTTCTCTTCCTCTAGCTGCTTGCAGGATTCTTCTTCTTTTGGCTTCTCACAATGCGGCAAAGCTTTTCTTCTTCTTTGCTGCTGCCCACAACACCTGGTAATGGAGCCCTCATTGCTCCTGATGTTCCCTGGCGCATGCCAGCCACCAGAGACCTTGAGGCCTCTGGTGCATGGCAGCAACCTGAGATGGTCTCCAGAAAGGTAAAAAAACATCCCTCGTCCTCACTTCCCGATGCACAACCTCTGCAGACTTGCTCGCCTGAGTGCAAGCTCCCCTCGCGAATGCTTCCTGCTGCGCAATCTCTGCAATTTAGGAGTTCAGAGGCACAGACCCTCTTAGAACCAATAGCTGCTCACTGCCTCCCAATGGTTCTGGTGTCTTCTTTCTCCTCCAGCAGTTTGGACAGTCTGCACACACCACACTGCTTCTGCATCCTGCTACTACTTCCTTCTCTCCCATTACTCCCCATGGCCTACACCTAAGGGCGTCTTTCAAGCCTCTAAGTCTCCCTCATGTGGGGGTAATCTGCATTATTGAACTGACCACTACTACAGTACTGTATCTCCTCACTCATCCTCCTCATCCCAGCACTTAAAGGATTATCGGACTTGAAGTCCCTCATGACAAAGTTAGGTTTTATTATTTGATTTTCACTTCTAAACCTGAATGTGATCTTTATAACAGGATTTAAAGGTATATTATAAAGATTAGTTGGTAAACCTGATTTTATGGAAAAGGGAATTCTTTTAGGTTGTTATTATTTATGAATTCCTTTTCGTCAAACCGTGGGTATAACAGAGGTCTTGAGTTTTACACATATCTGGAGGTTTTAACAGGCTTTTATTTCCGTTAAGGTTTCGTTTTTTTGTGAGTGTTTTTACTCTTATTTACATGTGGATTTTGTGATACAGTAAGGTGTTTGTTACAACAATCCATTATATACTTGGGAATTACATAGTTATCCTCTTCAGAGGAAGACAAATACTGTGTCTCATCCGTGCGGCATCCTCTTACTCACCTGAGCCTTTTCTCCTCCCAGGTGAACCCACCGGAGAACACCACCCCAAGGTCAAGACTTGGAAGCACCTGCCTTTCCCTGGCCACCTGGGAGGAGACTTTAGACGTTCTATACCTCCCATCCAAGCAGGTTATCTCTTCCTCCCCCCTCTTCTTTTCTTCTCTCCTGACTACCTCCTATACTCTGCTTCTGCTAACAACCTTGCTCACTGTTCTTAGAGAGGCAACAGTTTCACCTCACTGATGATGCCCAACCAGGCTGAAACACGTGTATGGGGTTACTGATGGCACTCTTGTTCAGAGGAGAATTGCCTAGCATTTTGGCGCTGGACTGCCCCTGGGCAGGGCAAAGGCTGATATGCGGGGAAATTTCTTCTCTGTGAAAGGGACAGTGAGCTAAATACTTGGTAGAGTCTCTCCCAGTGGTTATTCACCCAAGAACAGGTAATTGTGCTGTGTTCGTGCTGGTAGAGAGATTCCCAGACCCCCTTTGTTTTGCATAAATTAACTTTGGGTTTCACCCTAAGTTAACAGGGCGATCCAGACGTGGACCCCTTGCTCACTGTTCTTAGAGAGGCAACAGATTCACCTCACTGATGATGCCCAACAAGGCTGAAACACGTGTATGGAGTTACTGATGGCACTCTTGTTCAGAGGAGAATTGCCTAGCATTTCGGCGCTGGACTGCCCCTGGGCAGGACAAAGGCTGATATGCGGGGAAATTTCTTCTCTGTGAAAGGGACAGTGAGCTAAAGACTTGGTAGAGTCTCTCCCAGTGGTTATTCACCCAAGAACAGGTAATTGTGCTGTGTTCGTGCTGGTAGAGAGATTCCCAGACCCCCTTTGTTTTGCATAAATTAACTTTGGGTTTCACCCTAAGTTAACAGGGCGATCCAGACGTGGACCCCTTGCTCACTGTTCTTAGAGAGGCAACAGATTCACCTCACTGATGATGCCCAACAAGGCTGAAACACGTGTATGGAGTTACTGATGGCACTCTTGTTCAGAGGAGAATTGCCTAGCATTTCGGCGCTGGACTGCCCCTGGGCAGGACAAAGGCTGATATGCGGGGAAATTTCTTCTCTGTGAAAGGGACAGTGAGCTAAAGACTTGGTAGAGTCTCTCCCAGTGGTTATTCACCCAAGAACAGGTCATTGGCCTGTGTTCGTGCTGGTAGAGAGATTCCCAGACCCCCCTTTGTTTTGCATAAATTAACTTTGGGTTTCACCCTAAGTTAACAGGGTGATCCAGACGTGGACCCCTTGCTCACTGTTCTTAGAGAGGCAACAGTTTCACCTCACTGATGATGCCCAACAAGGCTGAAACACATGTATGGGGTTACTGATGGCACTCTTGTTCAGAGGAGAATTGCCTAGCATTTCGGCGCTGGACTCCACCTGGACAGGACAAAGGCTGATATGCGGAGAAATGTCTTCTCTGTGAAAGGGACAGTGAGCTAAAGACTTGGTAGAGTCTCTCCCAGGGGTTATTCACCCAAGAACAGGTCATTGGGCTGTGTTTGTGCTGGTAGAGAGATTCCAAGACCCCCCTTTGTTTTGCATAAATTAACTTTGGGTTTCACCCTAAGTTAACAGGGCGATACAGACGTGGACCCCTTGCTCACTTTTCTTAGGGAGGCAACAGTTTCACCTCACTGATGATGCCCAACAAGGCTGAAACAGGTGTATGGGGTTACTGATGGCACTCTTGTTCAGAGGAGAATTGCCTAGCATTTTGGCGCTGGATTGCCCCTGGGCAGGACAAAGGCTGATATGCGGGGACATTTCTTCTCTGTGAAAGGGACAGTGAGCTAAAGACTTGGTAGAGTCTCTCCCAGGGGTTATTCACCCAAGAACAGGTCATTGGGCTGTGTTTGTGCTGGTAGAGAGATTCCCAGACCCCCCTTTGTTTTGGTATCATCTTCAGCCTATCTCAAAATGTCTCGCTCTTCATCTCCAAATCTGCCACTGCGGTAGGCTTGATCTCCTCAACATCAGAAAATAAGACATCAGGCCTCATTCCGACTCAGGCGTTAAGGGGTTTACGGCGCCGTAAACGGCGCCAACCCTTAATGCCTGATTACAAGGTTCCCTTTGCGGGATGGCTGTTTAACGCCTGCTTTTTGCAGGCATTAAAAGCCATGCCGCAAAGGGACCTTGGCGATAATTACGGCACCGTAATTTACGGTGCCGTAATTATCGCCTTTCCCCATTCCAATTATGCCCTATGGGCCGAAAATGGGAATGGGGAAGGGTAAAATGGGAAATGGGGATTTACCGCCCCACTCACCTTGGAATGGGGCGGTAAATCCGCCAACCACCATGGCGTAAACATAGTTTACGCCATGGTGGTAAGGGTACGACCCAGGCGGTAACTTACCGCCTGGGTCGTAATGAGGGCCATCATCTTCCCTTCAACACTGCTAAGCACCTAACTACCTCTTTAGCCCTCTCTCCATCTGACTACTGTGCCATTCTACTATATGACCTTCCCAAATATGCTTTTTCACCTTACAACATAATCCTCCACTTTGCTGTCTATACACTCTTCAATGTTTCCTGCTGCACAGCTACCTCTCCAGCCTGTCATCAGTTAGGCTGGTTATCTATAAAACAGAAGGTAAAGTATAAACTAATTCTCATTATCTTCAAAACTATACACAGACTTGCCACACCCTACCTATCAGTCCACCTCACACTCTTCTCCCCCTTACTCCCTACGATCATCCTCAGCATACCTGCTTGCCACCTCTTGTGCCTCTTGCGCTCCCTCTCGTTTCATATCTCTTCCCCTTCTCACTCCCTTAGTCTGGAATGATTGTTCTCTGCCTCTCTGCACTACACCCAGTTTATCTTTAATTAAATACAACCTCTTGGCTCTCCTTCTTTCTGAAAGACCACTTCCATAGCATTCTACATCACCAAATCTCCCTGTTCCTCCTACCTTTCTGAAACAACCCAATGACACGTATCCCTCACCCCTTCATCCTAAAGCTTAGCCCTTTCTCCACTCTGCTGTTCCAAAATCATGCTCTACTGTTCATGTCCCCGGTTCATGTTTCTACCACCCCTGTATCATATGTTTTTACATCCACATCCTCTCACCCATTGTTAAGGATACTAGTCTGCCACTCTGTAAATCAATGTTAAAATGTTATTGAAGCATGTTTGTGTGTTTTCCCTGTCATTTTCAAGAAATAAAGTCATAAATGAATAAGTAACTTCAGATTGTGATGTGTTCTAGTTTATCAATCATCTGTGGGGCATTGAAGAATTTGGATTCATATGTAATGATACTTTTGTTCTCCCTGGGTTTCAGGACTCCAACTTTGGCAAGAGGTGGGGGGCATTAGCTGAGAGCCTAGCTCCATCTCAGGGATCTAGCCTGACTTGATCTTCTCGTGATAAATGGGCGGAATGACAGTTACTTAATAAAAGCTGCTCTTCCCCTCGTAAACAAACTAGCACATGTGGATTATTTTTCTCCTTCATGTACACCTACCCTAGGATATGCATAAATAGTGCCACTGAAGGGTAGTGAAACTCTACAACGTTGACTTGCAATAAATAAGTTGCAATTAGCTCTGGCTCCTACAGCCAGGACAATACCTCCTTTTTGTACACTTTGTGGTGGAGTGGAGCAGTGGACTGTTACGCATTACGGAAATTCAAAACGTACAATGTTCACCTAGTGCACTGCTGCCCATAGCATACAGGCAATCAGGCTCAGAGTCATCATGTGGAGGAGGGGCCAGGCAAGGCACAATGCTGCACAGGGGCGTGTCCTGTGTCAAGAATATTGTTTTATTTGTCGTCAGGGTGCTTAGGTCTTTGTTCAGGAGCGTTATAAATAACCTATCATATCATAGACATTTCTGTTAGTGCGTACTCGGAGGTCTGGGACCACAGTCCCTCTTCTTTTGTACGCAAACAGTGCAGGAACAATGCCTGTGTGGGACCGCAGTCATAGTCCAGTTTGACTAAACTACTGTGGCATGGGCCAGGCAATTTGTGTCAGTGTGTTGCGTGGGAGTCAGGAGCTGAGGCAGCAATAAGTGTTGGGAACATTGTGTGTGTGTTTGTGTGCGTGTGCATTAATGCACACAAGGAGTTGTGTTTGTCTTTTAGTGTGCACATGTGAATGTGTGCATTTGTAAATGTGTGTTCATGTTAAGGAGTGCAGCCAGTGTGAGTGAGCTTGTAAGTTTATACATGTGAATATGTCTAGTCTGTATGTCCGTGCTGATGCGGGTGGTGGGCATGTGATTGTGGCAAGCGATTGAGTTGGGGTTGGGGAAAAGTAAGAGGTGGTGCCTGGTGGCAGCAGTGAAACTTGGACATTAAAGATATGGCTTATTAAAGTGGCTTTAGTGCATTAGAAGTAAAGCTAAAATAAGTGTTAATTACATTAGGATGCTTGCATATGTTGGCACATCCAGCTTGGACATGCCCTTTTACCATTGAATAAGTGCATTATGGTATAGCAAACATGAGTGTACTAATGTGGCAATACTAACATATAAAGAAACAGCCAGAATGGACATGTTTTTTGTAGCATTACTGATATTTAAGGCAAAGTTAACATTAGTCTTCCGTTACGTGGCGTGGGGGAAATTAGCTTATAGTGGTATAGCCAATATGGACATTTCTTCTTATAGAATCCGTGTTTACTTACATACGGATTCAGGCCCATATTGGCCTGAAAGACAATGTTCAATATAACATGCACGTTCAGACCGTGACAACACACTATTTAAACATTTAACTCTGACCAGATATGATTGAAATATGCATGTAATGTTTAACATGTGTGCCTGCACTGTGTGCATGTAATGTGTATGTATATATTGCTGATCTGTCAACAGCAAGCGGTTGCTCTGTGGTTAAATAGTGACATGTATATGTTGTGCATTGTTCTCAGCCATTTGTGCAGCATCCCCATATTAGCTGGAAGATTCCCACACCAATTTCGGAATATGCCAGCAATGACCTATTCACTTTCATAGCAACTCACACTGCACCCCACACAAAAGGAATGGCCTCTTAAAAGTGTGACTCAAGGACAATTCAAATGTGCATAAAACAGAGCAACATAACTTAACATATCAAAACATAGCAACGCATAAATAACACATAGAACAATATAAAGGTAACTTTAAGTGGTCCCAACACAGTACCTCGCTATCGGCAACATTTTATGATAAAGAATGCCACCTTAAAAGTGTGATACAAGAAAGTTTATAAAAGCTCAATAACATAACATAACTTAACATAATATTACATAACATGATTAGCACATACACATCTTTGGGGGTTATTTTCGATTGAGCAGTGTGTTAAATATGGGTGTAAAAGCGAGATGTAAGGCTCATATGCCTCCATTTAGCGTTCCTCCCCATGTTCATCCTTTCCAAGGTGTGCTAGGGCAAAGCAGTGTTTGCCTCTCCGCTTCCCTTTCGTTCTCTGTTTTGGAGTAGTAGCCAGTTTCATGCCGGCATGAGATTTTCAGGCAGGCAAAACAATCATTGGTTTCCTATGTAATACGCCTAGAATTTGCACCTGGCAAATTCCATTCGAATCCATTATAAAATGCCACCTGCAAAGCGTAATTTGCAGTTGGCATTTACTCTTTTTAGAAAGTCCAGCATAACAGTGAAGAGAAACATTAATTTTGCCTTGATTTGAATGACTATGTGCTGACTTTGGCCGGACTTTGCACTGCATAAATACACTTTGCCCGGTTCCATGAATCAGGGTTTGTGTCAGCAGTGCAAAGTCACTTTCAGCAGTGCAAATTCACTACGAACCGGGCATTTATTCCATGAATCGGACCCTATGTGTTGTCCCTCAATATAAGGCAAGTGTACAGAAAAGCGATGAAACCTTACACGTGGGATTTAAGGACGTCAGGAGAGCAGAATAGCATAGCAACATAAATGGTGCATAGAAGTCTTGAAGATAATTGTGTAGGTGTCCAAATGCAGCCCCTTCATATCACTGAGGTATAATGAAAAGCAATGACACCTTAAAAGTGTGATTCAGAGATATTTGCAAACATGCTGTATAATATTACATAAAACGACCTGATTAGTGCGTGGAACTCCTTAGGTGGCATTTGAGGTGTCAGAAATGGAGTCCCTCATTATCTGTAGATTAAACTAATGAGGAAGGTTTCCATAGACGTGTGATTTAGTGAAGTTCAAAATGTGCATATTCAACAAGGATGCAGAGTTTGAACAAAAGGTCAACTTCTCCAAACAGGTCAGACAAAGCCATACTCTTTTAGATACTGTGTCCCTGAGTCCAAAAATATAAACTAGATTCACCTTGCCAGTGAAGGGCAGCAGTGAGTCACACATATTGCATTCATCTGCCGCGCACAGGCAGCAAAATGCCAACCTGGTGACAGAACGGAAACATTGCACCCATGCAAATGCACATTTGCACGCAGTTACCATTAGGGAGCAGTTTGTCCCACAGCAAAAACCACTGGAGCCCTGTTAGTAAACCTGTGCTCCGTGACAAGTTCAATTTTGCATGGTATTAGCATGAGGACAAAGTTTGCCCTCAAGCAAACAATCGTATTCTTTCAATGCATTTTTGGACCAGGACAAAGTTTGATCTGTTGCTAATAGCTCTGTTTCAGCACTAGGAGTAAACCTTGCCCTGGTTCAAAAATGCATTGAACGAATAGGGCAGATTTTGCCATAGTGCCAATACCATGAAAAACTGCACTTACACCGGCGCACCAAAGTCTAAAACTCATTGTGTAACATGTTTGCATCGGCTAAATCAAGTTGAACACAAAGAGACATGGCTGAAGCTGCTAGGAATAGCCACATTGTAAAGCCATTAATTATTATGTAAACATGACTGGACAATCCGAATGTGTCCCTATACTGCAAGAATATGTAATTTCATAGCTTTTGGAACTAGTTTCTAAACTTGGCAAACACAGATTTGGCAATGTTGATGGCCTCTTTGATCTCAATCTTTATCCCACAGTAAATGTCACTCTTCCACCCCAGTCACCTCCTGACCCATACATGTGGCCATGCCGGTAGAGCACTCTAATGGATGGTCAACACTTCCTGTTCCTCTTCCCTTTTGGTGTCCACTGCATTTATCATTCACACAGTGTACTCTGGGTTCTGTCACTTCTGATATGATATGATATTTTAACTTCTCAGAAACTCATTCAACCCCGATCGCAGCAAATCCTACAAAATGCACAAATTCTATGAATACAGGTAACACCAAACCTAAGCCTCAGTCAAGCTCAACGTCAGTCTCCAACTCTACGGTAGAGCCATTGTGCAGGAAACTGCCGATAAAAGGAAACGCACCCCCACGGACCTTTAAAGGTAAAAAAACATCCACAAAAGGATCTATACCCAATTTTTTTGCAATAAAAAACAAAGTCCCATGTGAGAAAGATACAGTTGAAATATCAGACTTAGAACTACTCGAGGGATCCCATTTAGATCAGAACTTAGAAAATGACAAAGACTCCCTACGTAAGCTTGCCTTCCTGAAAAGATGGCATATAAAAGCACAAAGACCTAAATCGGGAGACTCCCTAAAAATGACAGACCTTAATCGGACAACGAGAAATGACCCCGCATACTCGGAGCCACCTCAGGGTCCACTTGGCCCGATCACCAGCAAAATTAACGACGCTCGAGCGCCACGACACCTGGACGATCACGAAAAGCAGAGACACCAAGAGGAAGCCTTGAATAAAGCGCAAAAAAACTCTACTATCCTAGAAATAAGGAAAGAGATTCCACCTGCCGAGAAGCCACAACAAGAAAACCTCCCAAGTGGCTGTCTCACAACTAACGCTTGTCAATACTCAGCAAATGATACAATCTCAAATCAATCCTTAACCACCAAAACTACAATTGGACTACCATCTCCACCATCAAAAAAAAAAACAGATCTCTTGGCCCTTATGTCATCCTTAACAATAGCACTCGCGCCGTTCACCAAACTATATGAAGCACTGAACGACTCAACAAAAGACCAAGCATCTATGCTGGCGCACATACAAACGAGACTCACCTTTATTGAAGGATATATAACAGCAAAGGAACGCACCCACCAACCGTTAGAGCAACCTCTACAGCAGTTAGACCATTTTGCAGATCGTCCAAAGTGCTCGAGATCTACCCAAACTGAGGCACCAGTTTTCAAAACCTTTAACTTCACAGGGGCCTCGGCCATACCAATAGAGATAGACCACTCTAACAGTGATGAAAAGGCTCTACTAGACTCTCCAACAAGTACAACACAGAATGTCACTACAAATAAGCCTC
This sequence comes from Ambystoma mexicanum, assembly GCF_040938575.1. Lineage (NCBI taxonomy): Eukaryota > Metazoa > Chordata > Amphibia > Caudata > Ambystomatidae > Ambystoma > Ambystoma mexicanum. The sequence goes on along the minus strand of NC_090930.1, from coordinate 1,127,421,025 downwards.
GGGTAACAAAGCAAAAAGAAAAAACAAACTCCTCGAACATCAAACTACAGTTAGATCACGAAAACAAGTCGAACAATATTATTGAAAAAACAAGACCCGACCTCCACTCAAAAAACGGATGTGCATCTGGGTCAGCAGACCGATGCATTCAAAAAGACGACCCCACTTTGAGAGGCACCGCAAAGAGAAAAACGAGTAAGCCTACAACCAGACTAAAATCCAACGAAAGCTACCAGCCAGCTTCCCTTAAACAATCTTACCTACATTTCGAGCCTAAACTAATTGACCACACTACTCTCCTACCACTGAAGTCCCCAATAACACAGAGCGAGGAAAAGAAGGCCGTAGAAGATACCGTGTGCTCAATTACTGAAAGCGAGCTGATGGACGTAGCTCTAAACACAAGAGAAATGTGTGAGGATTGGGAAGAGGAAGACCAGACGCCGGTGAAAAAAAGAAAGAGAAACGCAAATAGTCAATCCTCATTGGTTCTGGCCGACGCCTTGGATGAGAAACAAAAAAAAGAAAACAGAAAAACTACAAGAAATAACAAACCATCAGCTCAAGAGCCAGGAAGTCCAATTTTTCTGACATTGGAGGAAAAAAAACTAAAACTTTTGGAAAAAAATAAACATAGAGAAACTTCCCAGTACTCGCCTACAAAGAAAATGGAAACGCTCCGAGCACGGGACAACTTTAGATCACCTCCTCCTAGGAGGACGCAACCGTCGAGTCAGGACGCTAAAAAAACATCACAGGAACGACCATTAGCGCTCACCCCACGTTGGCGTTCCAGAGTGCACAAAAGTTCACAAAAAGATGAGCGTCCACTCTCAAAAACAAGAAGTCCAAAAAGATTCCATAAACCAGAATACAGACCGAGATCTTCATCCCCATCAAACCACCAATGTACGCCAAGGTCCAGAGGACGCAGAAACCAGAGGCACCCTCCTACACAGAGGGGTAAAAGTAAGGACCACCGAAGAAGAAGAGACCTCATAAACCGACTGATAGGGTCTACAAAGACTCGCTCCTTCACTCTGAAAAGCATCTGGAAGGAAGATCCATCATTCATCCTAAACAGAAAAACGATTCTAAAAATACTACACCTAGTCCCAGCTTTAAAAACTCTATCCACAGATGACATTACAATTGTGGAATTCAGGGAAAAAAAACGAGTGGATAGTGTCTACTTACACATTCAATCTGAAACCATCAAATCGGCTTTAACTAAAGAAAAAAACAAACTGAGAGCGCTGGGCTATGACCTCACAGATTACATAAGACCCAAAGAGCGCACTGATTCTAAACAAGACCCACCGAACTACCCAGTGAGATGCCCCCAGGAGAAAAAGACGAAAGACCATGTAAAGAGCGAACCTACATACCGGAATGACCAGGCCCCGGTACTGAATGACAAGCACCTTCCAAGATCGACTACACGAAAGCAGACAGAGTTCCACCGGCCAAGCTCTCTAGAATTGGAAAGGGTACCTTCGGGCCCCCAAAAAAATTGGTTCATCACAATTGAGCAAGATATCCCGCTAAAAGGAAAAGAAAAGCTAAACTGGGAGAAGAAGCAACAAAGTACAAAGGAAGAAGTCAATCGTTGGGCATGGCTGCCCAAAGCATTAGCAAAAAACTTCAATCAATAGCAATTAAACAAATGCCAGCTAAATAAGAGGTACTCAGGCCATTTACTGAACATAGATTCGGAGATTAACATAACCCTAGGTTCGTGGAACACTCGAGGCTTCTCCCATTTGATGAACTCCTCAGACGTTAACCTAGGATCCGCAGATATTTGGTGTCTACAAGAAACCTGGATCCAACACAAACCGTCGATAGAAGGTTATACGATTGCTTTTTCACCAGCCCTGAAAGGAACATCGGGGAGACCAAGAGCAGGCTTACTCACAGCAATAAGAATCGGAGCTGACTTTCACCTTCTCAAAGTGTTAAAGACAGAGCCGCACATCCTGGCAACGTTGATACAGAGAAGTAACAACCAAAACAATCTGGACAAAAGAAAAAAACAATATACCTCCTGATTAACTTATACTGGAACCCGGTAGAATGTGAAACAGACACCTTTCTATTGAAAATTGAAAACCTTTTAAAAGACGCCTTATCAAACGACCTAGTGGAAAGTATAGTTATTTGCGGAGACCTAAATGTCAACATCAAGAAGAATGGACAGGAGTCTTACCAAACAAAACCAAATCGGCCACAATTGCCGGAAAACTCACAAGACAGAGGAAACAAATGGTCAAATCTGATGGACAACAATGATCTACACAACGCACACTTCTTGGGAAAAGCATCGCAACCGACTATCTTGACCTGGGAATTAGCCGGAAGGAGCGCCACCTTAGACCACATCTATCTGTCCAGAAATCTCCTCCCGCTGGTCACCGGCTTTGACATCACTAGAACACTTAATAGTGACCACAACCTCCTGAAACTGACATGGTCAGCTTATTGCTTCAAAAAGCACGAGAGTGACGTGGCGCTGAGATCGACCAACATGGAGACTTATGCAAATTCCACGCGCTTAAGGATGAACACCTCAGCAGTAATGACACTAACCTCTAACTACTGCCAAATAAAAGCACAGGCAAATGCTAAAGAAGAGAAACTTCTTATGGACTACTGCCCATTACTCCAACCATATTACATTAAAAAGACGGGAAACAGGAAACAAGCAAAGACCAACCATTATAACAACGAAACCCTCAGGAACAAAAGACGGGAGATGAGAAGAGCTGTGAGAATGGCCAGGAGCTCACCATCACGCGTTAACGTTGAAACAGCTTCGAAAGCCACTAAAGCCTATAAGACCTGGTTGAAAGGCTTTAGATTACAACTTTACCAAGACGACTCAGAACAAATGCTGCGAGTGCTGGCCGGTAAGCAAACAAAATCATTCTGGTCGCTGGTCAATTCTAACACCTCATCAAGCAAAGACGCCTTAACATCAAGTGTAACAGAAGAAGCTTGGATAACACACTTCGCCACCCTTTTTGGCCCAGTGGACAACGAGATAAAACCCAGGAAAAGTAGACCTAACCGATGGGCAATAGAACCTGACCCACTCAGCATTGAAGATAAAATTAAGAGCCTCAAATCATCACGAGCTCCGGGCCCTGATGGTCTGTCGAATATGGATTTAAAATCTAACCCAAAAGTCTGGTCAACTTTAATAGCCGAAATTTTCGAATCCTGTACAAACTCTACATCTGTTCCGAAGTCCTGGAAAACAGCCCATGTAGTCCCCATCTATAAATCTGGAGACAGAAGCGATCCCAACAACTATCGCCCAATAGCATTGTTGGACTGCATTGGCAAACTCTTCGGTTCATTTTTACTGGACAATTTCAAAACCTGGATAGAGTCCTCTGAAGGATGGGATAACTTTCAAACAGGGTTCAGGAAAAACTTGAACACCATGGCGAACATTTTCACCATTAACATCTTGAAAGCCAGAGTGCAGGAAGGAGCCCCTCCCCTTTGCATGGCATTTATCGACTTATCCAAAGCCTTTGATAAGGTAAACAGAGAAAAACTGTGGATAAAACTTGCCAACTGGAACTGCCCCGAGAACCTTTTAGACCCAATTCAAGAACTTTACTCGGAAACATCCATGAGAGTCAGACTGAATGGCACTGGGCTACTATCGGCAGTGATAGGAACATCTAGCGGAGTTAAGCAAGGATGTCCTCTGGCACCGGCACTTTATAACGCCTATACTGGTGATTACCAACACGCCGAAAAGAACGTTAAAGCTTTCCCGCCCTCCATAGGATCCGAGAAAGTCAGCAGATTATTCTATGCGGATGATATAATCCTTATTGACCAGACAATGATAGGGTTACAGCGAAAGCTAGACAATCTGAATGAATATCTCCATATCAACGACCTTGAGAGCAATACCACAAAAACTAAAGTGATGCGACTAATGAAAGCAGCCAAACGCAAAACTTCAAAGGCTTGGTTTTTTAACAACATGCGGCTGGAAGAAGTCGACACCTTCAGATACCTGGGTATGATGTTCAGCAACAACAGAAACGAGCAACCTATGCTAGAACTACTGACCAACAAACAGAAAACTTTACTAAACCAACTGATTATAGTGGACAAAAAATTTGGCCGCTTCTCAATAAAAGCGGCGACAAATTTTTACAAGATGAAAGTGGTGCCAGCACTCACCTATCGGACAGCTGCATTCTTTGGTATTCCTGATTCAACATGGCCCAAATTGGAAGGCGCACTCTGGAAAAAAGTGCTCCGTTTACCGCCCTCGATTCCAATAGCCTTGATAAGAAGGGAATTGGGCCTCACTTCTCTACTAGGAATAGTATCCATCAACACCTTGATGTTTTACAGAGAAGTCAGATTATCGGCGGAGAAAATATATGCACTGATTCGAGAGGAAATTGGAAAACGGTCTAACAAAATTCTCAAAACCTGGTGGGAAAAAAATCAAAAGCTCCTTGTTACAATTGGAAGCTCAGACAAGGAGCTTTTGGCAAACCCGAAGAGAACGGCTAAAAAACTCAAAGATCTAGATTGGTGTGAGACCCAACAAACATCAGCAAACTACAAATCAGTAGCCCACTTGCCGGCGTTTGCCCAAAAACTGAACGAACCTATCGGCTACCTACTTCAATTTCCGAATAAGATCTACCGAGCCACCTTCCTAAGAGCAAGATTAAACATTCTAAAGACCAACGAGATACTGAAAATTAGAGGAAAATCCAAATCCGATGGCTGTAGATTCTGCCGGAATCCCGAGCTAAAGGAAAGTCTAAGACACCTGATCATCCATTGCCCAGGGACTGTTAGCAAACGAAAAATCCACCTGGACCACCTTTACTCAAACTTTTCAAAGATGGACGAGGACTACTGGTGGGCGCACTTGATGAACGGGCTAAGTCGCAGACCGGTCATCGCGGTGGTAAACTTTATACACAGTCTGAAGTTGGACGCCATCGGGGAAGGTTCAGAGAGCCCTTAAAAGACTTAGCCCGTTTTTGATGAGAATCTAAGAAAAAAAAATAAAAAAAAATCTCACCTCCACTTTTGTAAAAACTGCTAACAACAGTTAAACACAATAAAAAAAAAAAAAAAAATGTATTTGTATCGCACTTTGTATAGTGTTTCAGAGTGTGACAAGGCAAGGGAGGGGAAGAGGGGAGAACAAAACAATGATCTTACTAGGCCCAGTGACATTGAGATAGTGCAAGTGCATGGGAAAGGGAAGGGGGAAAAGTGCAGAGCAGAGGATAAACAGATAAATAATAATAAATACAAATAAAATATATAATGGAGCAATAAACATGGGTAGTGCAGCCAGCAAGTGGCAAATGCTGTGTTTACGGCAGCAGAACTGGGTAAGTCTGATAAGTGCATAAAAAGAAGAAAATGAGGGATGGGGGACAGTATGGGTACAGATACAATCCCCAGTGCAACGGGTGGCCGGGAGGCAGTGCAGAAGGGTGGCGGGGTGAGCAGGTAACTGGGCCAAGGGGACAGAGGGTGGCCAGATGCACAGTGCCAAGAGATAGCAGATCAGCAAGGGGTAGGGGGAGCAAAGGCAGATGCAAAGAGGAAGGTCTTGTTTGATAGTTTGTTGTGCAATCCTAATTTCTTTTGATTTGGAATCTGACCTGTTATCGTAGCCCCTATTGGACAAACAAAAACCCATTATTTAAGCACTCACTTATGCATTTCAGAACTCCTTTGAAATAATAGGAATCAACCTCAAATGTGTTATGCTCGTTCTTAGGAGCATGGTGCGTGAAACCTTTTTCTGATCAGTGGTGTGCTCTGCACGGACACCACAGACCTGGAAACATCATTCATATTTGTTTTTCACTGCTCCCTGTTCATCCTCCCTCTAATCTAATGTTCTTTACAGGTCCTCCACAGACTAAGGTCTGGATAACACTAGCAGAGACAGAATGCTCAAAGACGACTATGGTGGTGACTGACATCATAATGTAATTTATCATAAATGAATCTAAAGAAAGAACATAGCGCCTTGAAGTCAAAAGGTTAGCCTGTGCTGCTTGGTTGGAGGCATAGGTTGCATCTTTGTGTTGAAAGGGTTGGGTGAGCAGGGCAATTACATATCTGTCTGCTTTTCACCCTAACCAAATACAAGGGAGTGTGCGTGTGTGGGGGTGTGCTCCACCTAGCTTCTACTGGAACACAAATAGGGTAAAGTCACAGCACCCCATTTAGACGAGAAATGATACCACCAGTTTTGTGGGAATATTAAGATATACCCACTCCACCTCTGATCTGCCCTACTCCTCCTATCATCAAGCTCCTTTATCTCAGAAAACATCTTCAAATCTGGTGTCCAAGCCTTGGTCTTCTCCCGCCAGGAAGGTGGCAGGCCCTTATGGAAGGCCTTCCGGACACTGCCCTGGAACGCATGAGTTTTGTACTGCAGGCTTCAGCCAGACTCATCAAAAGACTCTACACATTCAACCACATTACCCTGACCCTCATCAAACTGCACTGGCTCCTGTTGCAAGCCTGAATCATCTGCAAATCTACAAGGGTGTTACCCTGAAGTCCCCGAGCTCCCGCACTGAGAAGCTCAGCATCTCCAGAGGCCTATGATCGACAAGAAGTAAGGCCATCTGCAAATTTGACCTCTGCTGGTGCATAAAAAGAAAGAACCAGAAGACAGGCCTTCTCTATCTATGCCCCTAGACTCTAGAACGTCCTCTCCATCAACATCAGAATTGCACCCTCCCTTCTACAGTTCAGAATGCAGCTCAAGACCCTTCTCTACGAGGAATGCATGGCTCCTCTCTAAATCCTAGGTCCACACACCCTCCACTCCCCCAGCTGAGACTGGGTTATTTGATCCCCACTGTTTCCTCCCCTGGTTGCTGGTAAACCCCTTGCTGACATTTTGCCCACCTTCCTCCTCCCATGTTGTTTGCTCCCAACCCCCTAGTTTCTCTGCTCCCCTCACCATGTTTTTCCTCCTATGATTACAGCACACTCTGATGAGTCTTGAAGCTAGGTAATCACTCAACAAATGCCTTAATAATGATGATAATGAATAATAATAATAATAATAATAATAATAATAATAATAATAATAATAATAAATGTCTCTCCTAAAATTAAATAATGTTTAGCTCTCTTTGTAACTTGGCAGTGCAGATGCATTGTTTACTAAGTGCATGATAACGGTATGTTCTTTGATATCAATCACATCGTCTCTTATTTAAACTGGCTCTGTATTCAGTTCTATGGCCAATGTAAGGTGTGATGCCACCACGCGTGGCCCTGTGTTGGAGTTGCATCCAATCATGTGATGGACGCAGTGAATCTGGAGAGAAACTGACATTACACTTGGGAACCTTTTCTCGGGAGGGGTGTACATATTTCCCACTAAAGTCGGGAGAGAGTAAGCATAGTCAGGGAGTTTGAACCAAGCAAGCTTGGTTTTGGGTGTCCCTAAGAACATTTTTCGTATAGTATGTTATGGTCCATTGTAAAGTTAAGTGATTTCTGAAAGGTTATGTAAAAAGCAAAGCATGTTCTAATGATTCCATGCAGGAATGCATGACACATCTCTTACTTCTAGGCTTGTAGTCATTTCGCACAGGTACCGACAGGAACCCGAGAGTATACATGTATGGTGCTTTCTTTACCTGTCACCAGTTCAGTTAATCTTTATATAGTTAGTAGGATACGGGAGACAGCCCTCAGGCACAAGAGCTCAGCTCTAAGTGATAGGCTTGGAATCATGCACGTATCACACTCACCCTTAAAAGGAAGAGATAGCATCATGCCAAGCATGTACTAACACCATGTGCTTCCCAAAACCTGTGCATACCCATCTTTTTACATGCTAGGCAATTTCCGATTGCTCTGAAGGGGAGTCACAGTTGAAGTTGCTGGAAATAATATCCCATTACTAAATATATTCTTGATTTATTTTATTTGTTTGACTTTTTGTAAGGTGCACATCACACACAGTGATCTTTCTTGGCGCCCTACCAAGCACAAGGATGGGAGAGGGAAAACAATCTTTCACCATGCTTCAGGAACCTTCCGATGAGTAAAGGGCAAAGGGGGAAAGCTGCTAAAGAAACATGCCGGATACATGTAATTGCAGGCATGACAGAAGACAGGTTGGGATATAGGGTAGGGGCACATATACCAGTTCATGGTTGCATGGATAGGACAGTGCTAGGATTCGCCAGTAGGCAAGCAAGAAGAATTACATACTGTGACAGAAAAGTCTCAACCGCTGTCGTCATATGATTTCTTCAATAGGAAAGATTGTATTTTTGCAGACGTGTAGGTGGTTGAGTTGTTCCAACGTCATGGCCCAACTGCTGGGAAAGGTCTCCCTCTAAGATTATTTTTCTTGAAAGTTGCAGTCACAAGAGATTTGGAGTATGAGGATTTCAGGTGCTTTCTGGGAAAGTAAGTTTACATTCTGTCATTTGATGTGATCCCTAGGTTTGAGGCCTATGACTAGACGCTTTGTTCTGGATTACTTAAATTGTTGGGAGTCAAATAGGAGGCTCTTACATTAGTGCAAGTGCAAAAGAACTATTGCAGAGAAGACTGAACTCTTTGAGACAAATTGAGGAGCGCAATGATATATTACAGAATATGCATTTGGAAATTACATTTTCTAATGATTTCCATTAAAGATGACCAGGGGTGATGTAATGGGCACGGGGAGCCGACCTGCCCATCGCCCATTATGGACGAGCCAAAGCCAACCCAGGGAAAACACTTCCAAGTGCTGGCGGGACTGCCTTTAACTGACAAAGACAAACACGGTTTGCCTCCGACAGTTTAAGTTGCCCAGCGCTCATGCCCAATGGGCAATGCAAGGGCAGTGCCATTTTGCTTCCCCCGCTTTGCACAGCCCATTGTGGATGCAGGCTGCAGAACTGCAGGCCTAAATGTATTTAGGAGGTGCTCACGTGCCTCCTCGCACATTTAGGCCTCCCTGGGTGTTGTTTGGGAGATGTTCTGGCTCCCCTGCAAATACCATCATGACACAGGAAGCCATCTCTGCTTCCTGTTAATGCTTCCCAGGAGTCAGATGGTCTGACAGCCGTGGAACCAAGCTACAAATAAGGAGATTTTAAAGAAAAATAATGTAGGTGTTTATGTACGTATGTGTTTAGGTATGTATGTATGTGTGCATGCAAGTTCTTCTGTCTGTAAGTGTGAGTGAGTGCATTAGAGAGTGTCTGTTGTATGTGTTTGTGAGTGAATGTAGAAATTAATTATGGTTAAATGTGTGCTAGAATGACATAAGTGGCTCAATGAATGTGTATGTCTACATCTGGTCAGGGGCAGCAGGGGTCTGGGGGGTGAGGTTTCAATGTTAGGTCTTGGAACCTGGTATGCTAGGACATGACATTGCATGTTTTTTTTTTTTAACGGCCATCAAGAGTAAAGTAAACATGTTTCTTGTTTGCTTTACTCTTGGTGCCCGCCATATTTTTACATGGCAAGATTTGCCTTCCTTGGCTGGGCAATCTAGATATATCTTTTAATATGGCACAGTAAAATATATATCCAAACTGGCCCACCAAAGTATGCCAGTCTTGCCAAGGCAGCACAAGGCAGAGAGTACCAGCATCTAGAGCAGGGATGCAGGTGGGAACAAAAATGCATTTGTGTGTGCGTGTTTTCAAGGGTTTATATGGGTGCGTGAATAAGATAATTTAAATTGTTTGGGTGTGTATGTTTACATCAGTGTGCATGAATGTTGTTTGGGTGCGAGGGTGAATGTGAGTGTCTCAGTGAATGAAGAATTAATGTTATGTGAATGTTATAATGCGTGTGTTTGAATGTGAGCGTGAATGCAGAATGATTGATGTAGAAATGATGTATGCTGATGTGTGTGTTTGAATGTGACAGTGAATGTGGAATGTATGCTGTTTAATTGATGAATGCCGGTCTGTGAGTTGGAATGTGGGTGAATGAAAAATGAATTGTGAATAAATAATGAATGCTAATGAGTGTTTGAATGTGAGAGTGAATGAAGAATGAATGCAGTATGAATAATCATTGCAGGATGCATGTGTGCCCACTGGGCAGCCGTCTTCTTATTGAGGGGAGGAGGAGTAGGACGGCAGCTATGAGGACATTTTGTTTTATTGGGTAGATCAGTGTTTGTTCAAACTTGGTGTGTCCAGTTTGGACAGATTTTCACTGTGGCATAGCAAGCATATTTTCGACTGAGCAACAAAGGGAATGGAAGCATATTGAGGGCCTGATTCACAGAGTGCTTTCCTATGGGATAGTGTCATTATAAAAACACTTCTGTGAATCAGGCCCTAAGAGTTCTAAATTGTAGTTTCTCACAATTGTGAGTCCAGTTCGGGCATGTTGCATGTTTTACTGGTCATCAAAGATGAAGGCAACATAATGCGAATGCCACTGATGTACATTGTGGACAAGTACCACGTAGGAACCCTCAACATGCTGCCTTCACCATTGCTGCATCAAGTTTGGACATATTGCGCTACTGTTACATGGCATTTTATTACTGGCCATCAAGGATGAAAGCATCATGATGAGAGCTTCTACATGGTACTGGCCCACATTGATGGGTCCAGTCTGCACATGTTTCTGTACGGTGGCTGGGCATTTGATATTGGTAAAGCCAAAGGGATGTTGTACTTGCATGCCCATGCTAGCTCATATTGGTGCAGCCCCAATGGATCTGTATAAGCACAAAGAAAATGTTAATATGTTTTACATTTGCATATATTTTATGCAAAGGAATCATGAAATTGAGCTGTAAAATGGTGCTGTGTAATGTTGATGACGAGCATCTATTGGATTTTTTTTTCACATTGCAACCTTGATTTTTACGCAATGTAAACATTTTCTTGGGTGAGGACCCCCCAGAACCACCCTTGTTTGGTTCGGGCTCCCACACTATGCTCGGTCGCTACCGCATGTTCAGGAGAGACCCCCCTCCAATTAATGTAGGCTCTGTTACTGAAAATATCAAGTTTTTTAGAGGAGGCTGTCAGCCAAGGGAAGCTAGCCAAGTGAAGGGAAGGAAGGCAAGGATGGATTTGCTTAAATAAATCATCTCTATTTTTGAGGGGTTGAGACAGAGGTTGCAATCAGTCACCCAGTCTTGGACTCCATCCAATCAACCTGAGATTTGGTGATGAGTAAGGGATGATTCCTGTAGGTTGAAAGCAATCTCGGTGTCAACCGCATATGCCTATGATGCAATGAAGTCCACCAAAGGTCTGCAACAGCTATTAAAAGGCTAGGGGGATAAAGAGCCGTGTAGGACTCAAAGGGGGTCATTCTGAGTCCGGCGTTAAGGGAAAATCGAGGCCGGTAAAGGAATAACAACTTCCTTTACCGTTACGGGCCATTCTGACCCGCCACACCGTTATTTACGCCACTGTAAACTTCGATTGCGTAAATAGCGGACCAGTGTCGCGCGCCCAACACACCATCGCGGAAATAACGGGAAGGCGTAAACCATCTCCGATTCCAAGCAAAGCGAACACGGAAATAATGACCTCCACAAGGGCGCAAAGTACCTTACCACCATGGCGTTAATAACGGCATCGTGGGGAAGGTGTTAACAACCCTGATCAGTGTTTGGAAGAGGAACAGGTGCACCCAATCAGCACAGGTGGAGGCAATAGAGTCTGGCACAGCACAAAAGGAGCACACCCACACACCACACCCCCTCCCACACCAAGATGATACCAATTGTAGCAGCATTCCTGGAGCTGGAGGCCCTGCTTGCAAGGCAGCAACTACGACAACAGCAACAACAGCAACCACAGCAACCACAGCCCCCACCACAGAGGATACACAGGAGGAGAAGGAGGGTGAGACAGGGCCAGCATGCCCTACCGGTGCAGCCACCATTACCACGCCGGCAGCCCCCAATTCCCCGCATCAGAGCCACCCCCTTCAACCTCACACCAGAGCAGATCCACACCCTGTACCGGCTTGACTGGGACACCATAACCACCATAGTGGCCCTGATACATACCGACATAGTGAGCCTCATAGAAATCAGCACTGCCATCCCCCCTCTACTAAAGGTAGTGTCCGTGCTCCACTTCCTTGCCACAGGCACCTATCAGCATACAGTGGGGCACATGCATGGCATTTCACAGCCAATATTTTCCCGGATACTCAACCAAGTGCTGGATGCCCTCCTCAAGCACAGAAGGGACTACATATGCCTCCCCCGGACTCCACAGGAGATATATGATACCAAAGCTGCCTTCCATGCACTTGCAGGCATGCCAAATTGCATAGGTGCCCTCGACTGCACCCACGTAGAATTGGTGGTTCCTCATGCAATGGAGGTGCCGTATCACAACCGCAAGCAATACCACTCCATCAACGTCCAGATGGTGTGCAATGCCAGTAAAGCCATCACACAATGCAATGCTCGGTACCCCGGATCAACTCATGACTCCTTGGTCCTGCGGAACTCAACACTACCACGCTACATGGGCCGACATGCCGGACAACGTACCTGGCTGCTTGGTGAGTAACCATAATGGGCCATGGCAGTGCATTGGGGCTCTGAGTAGGTTGTCAGCATACCCCACTGCGAAAGGGGGTGGGGGAGATGCATACTCCACCCGAGAGGGAAAGGGGGGGTGCATACTCCACCCGGGAGGGAAAGGGGGGGTGCATACTCCACCCGGGAGGGAATGACAACGCTATTGTACGTTGTGCACCTCACAGAACACTGTGCCCCATGACAAGTGGCACGCCACATTACCACCTAACCACACAGTAGTGAATACGAGCCAACACCTAATGGTACCTGACAAACAGTTACCCTGGCCAAAGACCACGACACATGCACCACACATCGGTGGACCTTACACACTGTAAGGCCATCGTGCACCATGCAGTGCAATAGCACCATGTCGCTGACTCCTGCATCTCAGCACAAAGGACAGTCATCCATGGGAGTGCATAGAGGTTAGTCTGACAGGGATCCTACTGCGTGTGACTGGTTCGGCACCTCCATATGATATCTGCCAATCACCATGATAGGGATCAGTGCTGAATGAAGGCTATGCTACCAACTACTACCAACACACCCTTACAGCAGGTCTCATGCAAGTCATCAATTAACGCAGTCCAACACTGCTGCATGCATTAACGATGCACATGCAACAAGACATGAGTGCGCACCATGACCCATCAGGGAGAAGCTACCCCCTCCATCATTCCATTGGCCAGCACACATGGCCGGACCAGTAATGGGTTGACTGTATCCAGGGACATGTGTGCATGGCCAGTCATCACCCGCTGCAATGTAAGACTAGCACAGTTCCTCACCATGAATGTACTAACACTTACCTTCATTCCACTCTCATGCAGGTGATGCTGGCTACCCTTTGAAACCGTGGCTCATGACCCCGGTCCGCAACCCCCAAAACAGGCACGAGGAAGACTATAATAGATCTCATACCCGTACACGGGTGGTCATAGAGCAGGCCTTCGGCCTTCTGAAGGCACGATTCCGTTGCCTCAGCCGGTCAGGTGGGGCCCTCATCTACAGCCACGAGAAGGTGTCCAAGATCACCATGGCATGTGTAATGCTGCGCAACATGTGCATCCGTCGGAACGTGCCACTGCCCCCTGACGTGGAACTGCTGCCACCAGATGAGGAGGAGGAGGAGGTGGAGGAAGGAATGGCAGAACAGCAACATGGTGCCGATGCACGGGAGGGACGTTCCGTGCGACAAGCATTGATCGAGCAATACTTCTGAATCACAAGTCAGCTGAGGGGGTGAGGATGACAGGGCATTGGGCACTAGGTGTGGGGATACATGTACTACATGCACTGTGAGACATTAAAAGGCACATGCACAATAATGAATGCCCACTCTGTATTGTAGGATAGACCAAACTGTGTATTGTATGATGATGTCCAAATGTGTACAACAGATCCTTCACCCTCAACCCCCTCATCCTCCCCCCAACTCCCACACACACCCTCACCCCCTTCCCCCTCCCCCCCAACTCCCACACACACCCTCAACCCCCTCCCCCTCCTCCCCAACTCCCACACACACCCTCAACCCCCTCACCCTCCCCCCACAACAACCCCACAATGTTCCCATCAGTGCAGCATTGGCCACATGTGTGTGGCTGCACGGTCAATGGGCACTGCCAGAGCCTGGGGCATCCCTTCCATTCCGGCGCATCATGCGCAGTGACCTACGGACCGGGCTGGTCTGCGTGGAGGAGCTCTGGGAGGGTGGCTCCTCCTGCTGGGGCTGTGGTCTGGGGGGTGCTGCCTCCAGGGCATCAGCAATCCTGCCAAGCATCTCACAGATGCGGTTTGTGCTGGTACTGATGATCTCGCCCAGGGCCTGAAGGTCATTATGTAGCACCGACCCTGATTCCCGGTAAACCCGGAAAACTCCTCTATCATGGCCGTGAGGTGCTGGCAGCGCACTGTTTCTGCAGCCGATGTGGACGATGTGGTTGGCAGGCTCCGTGTTGTTGTGCCTGCAGGACTTTTAGGACTTCCTGCAGGGGAAGTGGGCTCATGACAGACAGGTGTATCCCCTTCGCCTGTGAGCCCTGGGCCGTCACTCGACCCAGGGTCACTATGGGCAACCTGTCTGTACGAGGGAGTGTCTGGGCTCTGTACATAGTCATTGGGCTCCTCCACGTTGTCGATGGTGTTTGGTGATGTGCTGCCTGGCACATCGAGGATGCACATGGCAGAATTCTCCCCTGACGCACTCGATCCCTCATGGTGCTGCGTGGGGCATGTGTCCCGCAGAACTGCAGGCATGTCCAGGGCCGCGGATGGGGGTTGTGTACCCTCCATGGGGTTTGCTGGGGCAGGTGGTGTGGCATGTGCCTTCTTCATGCTTGCAGTATGTGCTGTCCCCTGCCTGTGCCCCGGGAGGTACTTGTCCAGGGGCCTTCCTGGTCCTCACTTTCATGACCGGTGCCTGTGGGGGGCAAGAGAGAGACAGCATGAGCAATGATCTGGGGGTCAGAATTACTTCCAGACAATGGTATTACGATGGGATAGCAGCATTTTGGTGACATTTGGGTGCTGAGTGGGACTGTGATCTTTGCTTGGATGGGAAAAGCATACTGTCGGCAGGGTCACTCATGTTGGCGGAGTACTGTGGTGACTGACATTGACCAGCTTTTTGTGTGGCATGCCCAATATGGGTGTCAGCCTTGCACCTGACATCATCCTGGGTCCCAGTTGATACGGCATCATTGGAGGGGGGGGGGTTTACCCAAACATGGTGTGACTGCTTGACCAGCCCTTGGCGATGACTTGCATTAGGGATGCATGTACTATTTACACTCATGGCACTCACCTGCGTCAGCTGATGAAGGATCACCGCAATCCATATCGCCAACGCCTTTGATGGCTTCTGTGCCCATCATCTCTGCACATGTTTCCTCCCAGGGCATCATTTTTATGGGTGAGGCTGGGCCTCCTCCTGTCTCTAGGGCCAGATTGGGGTTTGCTGAGAGGATGGCCCGCACCCTCAGACGGAGGTCATCCCAGCGTTTGCGGCAATGCGCTGTGCTGCGGGGGGTGTTTCCAACAGCGCTCACCCTCTGCGAGACCAGTTCCCATATCTCCTTCTTCCTGAGGATGGTGGGCCTGCACATGTCGCTGCTGAAAACAATCTCAGCATGTTCATGCAGAGTATCAGCGAGTACCTGGAGCTCATCCTGGGAGAATTTCTCCTTCCTGATGCGCGCAGAACCCTTTTTCAATGCTTTTGGCATGATGCTGGTCTCTGGAGTCTATTTTGCCTATCACAATATGCCCACGAGTCCTGTATGGGGAGGATTGCAATGGATTGTGATTTTAAAGATGGCCGTCATGATGCTTCCCGTTCCTGTTCGATGACGTAATTTCCGTTTGCAGTATTTACCGGTGCCCGTAATTTACGGTCATCGTTAATTACGGGCACCGCTATTTACGCACTAGGTGGAGGGCGATGGTGTTAGTTACGTGTCGGTTGTTGTCGGTAAGGGGTTTGACGCGCCCTTTACCGGTATGGCGCTAGGGATTTTACCGGCATGGCGGAAAGCTCGTGCCCGCGAGGTCGGAATATGGTGCTAATTACGACCTGCTACCAACGCGGATACGGTATTTCCGCCATGCCAGTAAAGTCAGTGATTTAACACGAACCTCGGAATGAGGCCCAAAGTGTCGGGTGAACAGCTCCAAGAGAAATCATGGGGATGACATAGCCAAATATGCCATATACTTTTTCCATGCAACAGGGACTAATAATGTGATTGACAGTGTCACATGCCATTAAGAGGTCAAGGAGAATTAGGATCCTCCTCAGAGGTATTCTTCCTTTCCTCTCCTTCCCCCTTAAGCTCACTGTCTCCAGAGCTCTGGTTCTCTCTAGGCTGGACTATTGCAACAGCCTCTTTCTAAATCTTCCTGCTTCTACTCTCCGCCCTCTGCAACCTATCCAGAACAGGACTCCGTGACTTGTCCTTGGACTCAAGCCCAGGGATCGTATCTCCAGGACTGAAATCTTGCACTGGCTCCCAGTGGCTGCAAGGATTAAGTTCAAAACCCTCTGCTTCATCCACAAGGCCTTCTTGGGCCTAGGGCCTAAATAACTTCAACTCTCTCTTCCTAAATATTTTCCTTCTCGAGCTCTTTGCTCATCCACCTCCAACTTCCTCAGGGTCAGTCGCTTCTCCAAGCAACACGTTGGTGGTAGATCTCTTTCGTTGGCTGGGGCCTCCCTCTGGAACACCCTCCCTGCCTCCCTTAAACTTGAGGAGAACCATCTCCGGTTCCGGAAGCACCTCAAAACCTGTTACGCTCACCTGGTCTCTGCGGAGACTTTGGGGCACGGTTGCAGCCCTCCCAGGATCTTGCTTCCATGGATCAGGCTTCTTACCCTGCTCCCGTGTTGTGGACTGCTCTGGTGGTTGGAACTGCCGTTTTGAGGATACGAGAGGTTGTGAGGATGCTGTGATATGGCTGTAATTCTGGCCAAAGGCGCAGTTCTAACCACCAGAGCAGTCCACATCACAGAAGCAGGGGAAGAAGCCTGATCCAGGGAAGCCAGATCCTGGGAAGGCTGTAAACGTGCCCCAATGTCCCCGCAGAGACCAGGTGAGCGTAACAGAATGCGAAGACTCTCTGAATCTCTGCCTGGGTGATATGGAGACTTCGGAAACTAACCAGTTGGCCCAACTACTGGGGGATATGTGGGCCGAAGTTCCTTCTTCCAGACAAGAAACCAATGCCTTGTGAAGGGACATAATTGTAGCCTGAGAACGAACTGATGACTTGGCAAGACAGATGCTTCAGACTCACGCAGGTCAAGTTCCGTTAAAAGGGATTGCACAGCCTCCTCTGCCGCAGCCATCGCCACCTGTCCAAGTGGAACTTCCAGGGGCAGTGCCACTGGCCCCACTTGAACGTTTTACCGGCGACCCAAACAAGTATGCTATATTTATGAACCAATGTCGTCTTCACTTTCTGTGTCGCCCTGGAGACTTTCCTAACAATAGCGCAAGACTCGCCTTTGTTCTTTCATATTTAGGAGGTAGCGTAGTGGACTGGTCAATACCATTAGTAAACCAGGATGATCCTCTACTCCGTAACTTTGGGGAATTTCAACAGGAAATGGAAAAGTAGTTTGCTAGGCACACCTAAGGACAAGCCCTATATATCAAACTATTGTCCCTCAGACAGGGGAACCAAGATCTGCTGACTTATATCGCCACCTTTAATCATCTCGTAGCACAGACAAACTTGCCAGAAGAGAAGAGGACCACACTCTTTTATCGGGGATTCCGTGGGGAACGAAAGGATGTGCTAGCCCAAGTGGTCAACCCTCCTGAAGGTTGTGCGGAGTACATCAATCTGACATTACAACTTGATCACAGGTTGCAGAATTGAAAAATGGATCTCACAAGAACTGAAGGCAGGTCGGTCTATGTGTGACCTCGAGACAATCCAATCAAAACACATGAACCAACATAACCAATGCAGATTGGGGGATTACGGGCTCCTATTTCTAAGGCGGAGAGCGAGAAGAGGAGACAACAACAACTTTGTTTATACTGCAGAAAAGCAGGACATTTCCTCCGGGACTGCCCAGTCAAACCCCCAAAAAGGATTGTAGGTGCAACAGACAATGGTAACGAAGAAAAAGAACAAAATCCGGAAAACTCCAACACCCGACAAGCGTAGGGGTCCACTTGTCGAGCGAAAAGAAGGAATCTGTACAGACCTTACACCTGGTAATCCCAGTATTTTTGGTCAACCATCAGCAACCAACAAAGGTACATGTCTTAGAGGCATATATTGATAGCGGAGTGGTGGGAAATTATATTGTACAAGATCTGGCTGCACGAATAGGCCTTCCTCTCCAGCAAAAGCTCAAATCGGAAAACGCCACAGCAGTGGATGGTTCTCAGTTGTCATCCGGCCCAGTGACGCAACATACCGACAAAGTCATGATGATGTGTCAGGATGGTCATCGGGAAGACATCTCCTTCGATCTTATTGGGGCTCCCCAGTTCCAGGTGATCTTAGAAATGGCGTGGCGGGAAACACACAACCCAAGGATCGACTGGCGAACACGAGTGCTGACATTTCATCCAGAGTGCACTAACATCTGCTACCACAAAGAAGTGAAGAGCAAGGAACACAAAACAAAACCTATCTTGCGACACTCTGGTTCCCTACCCCACGTCCAAGGAGGATTACGTCGGCCACGTAAGAGCAGTTCTGGAAAAGCTTTGTCAGCACCGGCTGTTTGCCAAACTGGAAAAATACTTCTTCCATGTCACAGAAGTTGAACTTTTGGGCTTCATGCTTACCCCAGGAGGAGTTCACATGGGTACATGCACGGTGGATGCTATCCTTCGGTGGCCGTCACCAACCTCCACAAAAGGAGTACAAAGTGTGCTCGGATCTGCCAATTTTAATCAACAGTTTATCCCCAGGTTCTCGCAAATAGTTCATCCAATCACCTCCTTATTGAGAAAAAAATAAGACATTCCTTTGATCCCCCAAGGCAGAAACAGCTTTCCAGGAGCTGAAACTGGCCTTTGCCTCAGCACCAGTTCTTTGGCACCCTCGACCCGAACTGCCATATGTGGTCGAAACAGATGCCTGAAGCATAGCCATGGGAGCCGTTTTGTCACATAGAGACCTGGACACAGGACAACTACATCCCATAGCATTTTGATCCCGTAAGTTTTTCGCTCCGTAATTAAACTATGCAATCACTGACAAGGAACTGTTAGCAATCAAAGGAGCCTTCAAAACATGTAGACACTATCTTCTGGGAGCCAGACACACAGTCACAATTATTACGGATCATCGTAATCTACAATACTTGAAAACAGCCAGGGCCCAATCTTCACACCAGCTCTGCTGGGCTCTTTTCTTTGCAGAATACAATTTTGTCATTACTTACAAACCAGGAGTACGCAATGGGAAAACCAACGCCCTATGACGAATGGGAGAGAACAAGGAAGCTTTTGCAACCTATGAACCTGTGTGCATTATTCCTGAAGAGCGGATTCAGAAACAAATTGCTGCAACCGCCTGTTTGCAAGACTTAAAAACTGATCTCCGATCTCAGATGAAGCAAACTGCACAACAGGAGTGGTTAGCTCGGGGAGACCAATTCTCCATCAAGGATTATCTACCTTATTTTCAAGGAAGACTATATATTTAGGACAACCTGAAGAAGAGACGTTGCACAATTCATCGCCACCTGTGGTGTATGCACACAAAACTAATCTCAGAAGGTAAGGCCCACAGGGTTATTACATCCCTTGACTGTACCACCAGCACCATGGCATACACCGTCTATGGACTTTATCACCGATCTTCCTCCCTGCAACGGATTTAACGCAATCCTGGTTATTGTGGACTTATTCTCCAAAATGGCCCAATTTATTCTATTAAAGGGGCTTCCTACTGCTTCCGCCCTCGCCACTGTGTTTTTGAAGCAAATTGTCAAGCTACATGTTTTCCCTTCAGTATTAATTTCAGATCATGGAACATAATTCGTCTCAGCTCTCTGGAGGTGGTACTGCAAAATAGCCATGATTGACCTCCGGTTATCCACGAATCATCATCCCCAAACCTTTGGTGAAATGGAAAGGACCAACCAGACCTTGGAGCAATACCTAAGGTGTATGCTGCAACAAACTGAGGAGTCCTGGAAAAATATCCTCTAGTTGACCAAATGTGCCTACAATAACTCCGTCCACACTAGCGCCGGACAGACCCTGTTCTACGCAGTGCAAGGTCGGCATCCTCGAACGTCCACATTTAATTCACTTGGCGAACTGGAAATGCCAGCAGTCACAACATTGCACAAGTCTATCTCTTGAAACCTTGAAGAGGCAGCAGAAAATCTGACCAGGGCCAAAGAAAAATAGAAAGAATTTGCAAACCAACATCGAAGGGAGGCTCTCCATTATCAAGTTGGGGATAAGGTTTGGTTGGCATCCAAGAATATGCCATTGAAAGGACCCTGAGTCTTCCGTCCTAGGTACCTAGGACCTTACCCTATCAAGGCCATCATTAATCCTGCTGCCATGAAATTGGATTTGCCAGCTAACATGTCTCTCTCTTACAACCAATGAAGCCAGATCATCCTATTGAAACACCACCTGAGCCCGACATCATAGAAAGGGAACCGGAATATGAAGTCATAAATATTCCAAGATAGTATGATCTAAACTGTATTACCTGATAGACTGGAAAGGTTATGGACCTCAAGATCGTACATGGGAGCCTAGTGAATTCATCCATGCCCCACGACTAATCAGACAATTTCATCGTAATAATCCCACCAAACCAGGACCAGTAGGGAGAGTGCCCGTGAGAGGGGCCTTGAGGGGGAGTGCTGTCATGGCCACAGGGCAAGAACCACAACTGACATCACTTTAAGGGTCCAGATGGACCCAGTCCTGGCACCTTTGGGCCCTAGGGTCAACGCAAAGGTTGTGTAGCGTGCAACCGTAGCAAATTGTCTTTATGTGGTTTTTGACCTTATTTGTCTTTTTCTCCTGCAGGTATGGCCTGATGATGCCAGATGAAGAGCAGCTGTCCGAAGATCTGTCGGCGGGTGATGGATGGCTGTAGCCGCGAGGATGTTGGTTGAGAAGAGCTCCTGCATAAGTGTTGTAACTGCAGAACAGGTAAGGAGCACTGCAGGTGATAGTATTGCTGGAGTCAGGTAGATGCCCTTTAGACGATGGTAGATGGTATTACTGAAAACAGGTAAGATGCGCATCTGGCGATGGTAGGCTTTGGGCGATGGTATTGCTGGAATCAGGTAAGATGCGCTTCAGGCGATGCTATTGCTGGAATCAGGTAAGATGCGCTTCAGGCAATGGTATTGCGGGAATCAGGTAAGATGCGCTTCAGGCGATGGTATTGCTGGAATCAGGTAAGATGCACTTCAGGTGATGGTATTGCAGGAATCAGGTAAGAAGCACTTCATGCAGCGGTGATCCTTACGCTGCATGAGTAGACTAGCGCAAAGCACTGGCATGCGGACGGGGCGGGCTTAAATAGCCTAGCCCCAGCCACGCCACTTTCATCTGCTTGATAGCTCCACCCTGCCACTCCCAGAAGATGCTGCACATGTAGCCCAATGTATTCTATGGCCACGCCCGGCCTGGATGCACATGGAGGCCCTGCAAAAGATGAAGTAACACGTGCACTAAGAATAAAGTGTGCAGAGGACTGGGTCCAACTGGACCTTTTAAGTGATGTAACTTGTGGTCCGTGCTCTTTGGCCATGACAAAACCTTTCTCTTTGCTTCCGCCTTTTCTCCTCCTCTCCTCTGCTGACTTCCTGGCTGTTACCGGAACTGCACGTGAGACCTGGACACCCTCTGATCTCGGGCCCAGGTCCCCCCGCCGCCGGCGTCACACACTTGCACTGCCCGCCTGGCAACCCATGCACTAGGGGGCTGTTTCTGTATCCCTACAGCCCCCCTAACAGCCCTTGACACCTGATGTATGCACTTACCGTTGCACTTGGCACTTGTTGGCCGTTATTTATTATTGTTATCATCTTTTTCATGTACTGCACTTTCCCTGCCCCCTCTCATGCACTTGCGCGATCTGAATGACACCTGGCCTAGTAGGATCACTGTCCGTCCTCCCTTTGTTCCTCTCCCTTGCCTCATCGCACCTTGGAACACTTGTGTATAGGGGTGTTAAAAATGCCATATCATATAATAATAGAATAATTAGTGTCTCAAGATGCCAGTATCTCATCACCCATGAGGCTGATTGCAATGGAAGCGTCTCTGGCATATCTAAAGCTTGATTGTGATCATGTAATATGTGAGTCTCAGCGAAAGTCTGTGGTGGGCTATAGGACAGTAATTGGATGACCTTTTGGGATCAGCATCAGTTATCTTTAAAAGAGGCACGATACATGCTTTCTCCAGCATGTAAGGAAAGATGCTTTTTGTAAGGGAACAGTTAACCAGGGTTCACACAAATGTGGCAAGTGTAACAACAATGTCCTTAATGATCTTGACAGGACAAGGTTTAACCTACCCAGGCGTTCTTGTTTTTTTTTTTTTTTTTATGAGATACTAAAAGAAGCTCTGTTAGAGAAATAGGTGGTGAGTAGGGATGTAGGGATGTAGGGATAGAAAGCATTTGACCCTGTACCTGGGAAAGGGGTGCTTAGGACTTGGACAGTCTACAATTGTTTCATTGACAGTCACAATCGTTTCCTAAAAGGAGCAAAGTGAGTCAGTGAATGCTTGAGAGGCTATTCCCATGGAGGAACATTCTGTAGGGGCTGTAAGTTCTTTGTAATATGGAAGTGTTCTGCTGAAGGGTTGAAGGCAGGGACGCAATTCAGTCATGCAGGGCATTTATTTTATGGAAAATGGTTTTATTGTCCTTGTAGTTCTAGGGAATTTATGAATAGCTGCAGCTAATATATTCTAGGTTTTAATGAGTTTACTATAAATGTCTGCTAGATAGTGTCAGGAAATTCATTGAACAAGTGAGGATTACAGAAAGAGCTGGAAAAGGAAGCAGAGGTAACTCTCTTCATAGGTCTTAGTTTGATCAAAACCAAGATTCCCTAATGGTGGCGATCCATTCTGTAATCTCATATATGTCAAGGGATGAGTGTAGCATCATGTATAGTTCTCGAACGGAAGGTTCAAGGAGTAAGAAGTGAGAGTGAGTAAGAGTAGTTGGAGAGATGCATGTGTGATGGGGTGTTAAATGACATATGAAAATAAATGGCCATTGCACACCTAGCTACACTGTCACGCATTCCTTATAGGAGGAACGTTACACTGGCAACAAGGATGGAATACGAAGCAGTGTGTGTGTGAAGGGCCGGCTTTGGGAACCGGAAGGATTTGATGCAACTGGTTGTTGCACTGACTGCACCACTTAGAACAGTCAGTGAATAAAAAGAGGTAAACTAAGAAAATGTATATATTGTGGATTCCTTGTCAGAGCAAGCAAGACCACACGCCAACAGATATTATAATTGTGATCAAAGGAAAGCACTTTGCATGCCCTTAGAAGCATTTTATATGGTTGCCCAGCAACCACACACACACATTTGTATTGAGAGTCATTAACAAACAAAATATGACATCAGTGCAGCAACCCACAGTGCAGGTTATATCGCACAGTTGTAACACATATAGAGGATCTAACAGACCTCACCTAAGACTTGTAAAAAGACCTGGGCACACAGTTTCCAATAATAAAACAAACATCGCCGTAACATTGCATGAATATTCCAACATTACGGCAGAAGTGGGAGATCACCACACTGCAGGCATAATGCAAGGAGTATTTTCTCATCACAAAAGGTGAACCACCCATAACTTGGGAACGGTGGTGGGTAAGTTGCAAATATCACATACAGGCCATTCATGGGTCAAGTTATGTGACAGCAAGTTAATCGTCCAGCTTAGAGTCAAGCAGAATCACATGTATTAAAATAATACTAAAAATGTATTAACAATCTTTATAAACATTATGAAAGGAGAGTTAGCATCATTCTGGAATACTATGACTATGGCAAACGGTTCCAAGAAGAAGGAAAATCAGTAGAGCAATACATAACTGTGTTAAGGTCTTTAGCAGCGTCCTGTGAATTTGGAAGTAATTTAGAAAAAAGACCAAGGAACTGGTTTATGTTAGAGTGCATTGATAGAAAAATGAGAGATTTGCTGTGTTCTAAAGGAAATCCTTCAGTTGAAGAAGTACTAAGGGCAGCAAATGAAGTTGAGCACATGATATTTCTGAAACAGTTGGATACCAAATAAAAAAGTGACTTTTTAGCCTTGAACTCAGAAGTATTATTGACACAAATTAAACACAGGGAGAAGGGAAAATGAATGACTAGGAGAAAACAAGTTAAATATCAAAGACATGGCAACGATGATAGGAGATGCTACAGATCTGATAACATGAACCACCATAAAACAGTGTCCAATGTTCAGCATTGAAAGTCATATGCAAAAGTGCAATAAGAGAGGACATGTTGCTAAATGTTGTCGCACCAACACCTCATCAAAGTATTGCATTGAAGAGGTGTGTGAATAATTGGACAAATCAGTCTTTGGGATTGAGGATGGAGGTGAAGAACTATTTAGAGAGGAAAAACATAACATAGACTATTTGAAAGATGAGCATGCTGACACAAAAAACCCAAAGCAAATGTCCAGTTGAATCACAAAAAATCCATAAGGTCATATACTCGGGAGCAAAATATACACTCAATCCTAAATAAAATCTACAACACTTTGTTTAAAGAGGAACACATCCTTAATCCAATTGACATCAATAAACTAGCATTTGGAGGAAAGAGAAGATAATTATTTGAATCAATCAATTTTAAAGATTGAAAAGCTGAAGGAAAAGTGTACATATTGCAAAAAGGTAACTCTCCACTGCTAAATTGGTCCAACCAGAGAAGACTAGGAATTAAACTTGATCTCAATGGTAACAAACCAGTGTTTGCATGTGAAGATCAATATAATCAAACACATACTATATAGTGTCAACATAGAAATGGAAGCGACCATTAAGTTTTTACATAGGAATTGGGATGTTTGAGAGAATTCAAGCATCAAATAAGAATCAAGGCAGGATACAAACCTGTAGTGCACAGTGTGAGAGATGTACCTTTAGCCATACCAGATAAAGTAAAAGAAAGAACTTCAAGCTATGGAAAGGCAAGTTTTTATAGAAAGGATACATTCAGCAGAATGTGATTCTCCTTTAGTTATTGTGAGAAAGGTCGATGGAAATTTGAGACTGTGTATAGTGTTACGCTCTTTAAACCATGTATACACGTTTTAAACACATATGTGTGCACTCATCGCCATTGCCTTTTGGTATTTTTGCATCTCTTCATGATGGCCACCCTCAGCCTCGGCACCGGAGTGCCTCTGAGGGCTGCACAGGTTGCCATGATGCTTTGGGGTGAACAAAGCTCATGATTAGTTGCCCCGCTATTCTTCAAGCCAATTGAAAGTGGGCAGGCGAGGAAAGCCGGCCCCCAACAAAGGCCCACAGAAAAGGTCCCTGTCCGAGCCTGTCAGAGCGTGAAGGTGCACCTCTCCTTATTAACTCTTTCTGAAGGTTTACACAATATGGTTTCATGGAACTACCACTTGTCTAGGTAAGTTGCCATAAGGCACAATGCTCCATCCTTCTTGCCTGATTACTATCCCTGTTTCTATTACTGTTGCATGCTCTTTCCCCTCTGCCCATCGATAGCTTCCTATCAACCACTCCTAATAAACACAACTATGTTATGCATGCTTTAGAGTGCCCTGTCAAATAATCGAATGTAGGTGTTCCATACATCTGTGCAACTATTTTCGTTTTTGTGCTTAGAGTGTCTTGTCTGGAAAAATTGTATCCAGATGTTCCTACATCTTTGCAATCATTTTTGTTTTTGTGCTTAGAGTGCAGCCATTTTCATTGCTGTGCTTAGAATGTCATTCATGTGGGTGAGACCTGCCTCATATGCTCACTGCTTATTTTCACCTACTTAAAGAGTCCTCACTCTGTGGCAGCCTCTTTGTTTCTGCCCCTTTGTCCATGAGGTGTAGCTTTGAACGTCTGTGTAATCACACCTATCTGACACATGCACAGTCTGATCTAACCCCTGTAACATGAAGTGAGGCTTTGCCAGTCTGTGTAATTGTACCTACTTGGCTCATATGCTGCCTGATCATGATGTAGCCACCTGTAACATGATGTGAGGTTTTGCCAGTTTGTGTAATTGTACCTATTTGACTCATATGCTGCCTGATGCAGCCCCCTGTAACATGAGGTGAGGCTGTGCCAGTCTGTGTACATACACCATTTTTGTCTGTAACTGTATGCCTACTCTTGCACTTCACCAATGACCAATGCATTTCTGTATCTAGCAACTAGATGCCTTATGGCTTTGTGCACTGAAATAAATGCTAAATAAATACATTCATATAAATAATACCAGACAGACATCCTCTGCTGTATACCATGGAACTCCTATGAACTCTAGATGAAGCCCAGATATTTTCAACACTGGATCTCAAAAATCAGTGTACCATCAAAACAAGTTACATGTAACATTGAAGAATTTAACAATGTTTACTCCAAACGGAATTTCTCAGTGTGTAATAATTATGTTTCGGTTAATTTCAGCAGCAGTAGTATGTTAGCGAATTATGTATCAATTATTACAAAACAAACAAAGGATTGTGTGTATCAGGATGATGTGCTTGCTAATGGAATGACATTGTGCAAAATAAGTTTAAATTATATAGAAATGAAATCAATACCTAGGTCATGTGATATCCAAGAATGGAGTGAAACCTAAGAACAGTTTGGTTAATTCACTGGAAAACGTTAACAAAAAGGAACAAATACTATAATTCCTTATTATGAGAGCATACTATGCACAATTCATGCCAAACATTGCAGATTCAATTAGAAACATGAGACAACTTGCAAAAGGGGACACACATTTAATTGGGAGGAATATTGTGAAGTATAATTTAATAAAGTCAAGATAGCACTTTATCTGCCTCCCTCTCTTCAAAAGGTTCTACCATCTAGGAGCAGTATTGTGACTATAGAAGATAGAGGTGAAATTGACACATTTCAAAGACACATTTTCAAGGCTACTGGAGAACTGTTGGGCCCTATCCCTCCTATCCTTGCACAGGAGTGCAGGATCATCTTTAGAGAGCCCCTGGGCCCCCTGCTTACCACCACCTTCTATGAAACACCACGAGGCCCAGACCCCTGGTAAAATGGCCTCTCCTACTGCTGTAGCATCAAGAAGCACCTCGGATGCCCCAGAGCCCTCCTCCAAGCTTGTACTTCCTTCCAGATTGGCTGCTCCTTGGAGCAAAAGGGGACCCCACCATGGGGCCGGCAGATGAAACAGGCACTATTCAAAGGCACAGATTCAAGGCTACTGCAGCCTGCCATGCCCTGTCTGGCCATGGCTGCCGGGATGTCTGGGAAAAATGCTGCAAATATCCCTCCTCTCAGATCCACCAGGCCCACAGTTGTTACTGCTACTTTGCCGCATACACAAGCTGATCACCACCCTCTAAGCAAAGGTGAGAGGTGCTTCTGTACCGCATTCACACAGATTAATATGCCCATACACAATATTACGGCATCCCCCAACTGCCCCCACCTTCCTCTGACATACAATACACTTGCATTTTGCAGCAATGGGTCGGTGGACCACTGCGTTGGTCACAAGTTGAATTTTATTGTTCATCGAGACTCTTTTGATGGCCCCCGTCCACCTCTGCCCCCATTTCCACCTGGAATGTAATGCAATAGTTCAACGGTGCATTGTGTTGCACTGACCTTGATTACTGATATGTGCCGTGCCTCTCCTGATGGCCTCTGCACGCGTCCACCACCACTTCCACTGGTAATGTATTTTAATGGTGCTGTGGTGCATTATGCTTCTCCATCCTCAACATATGATATATGCTGGGGCTCCGCTGATGGCCCCCACCCGCCTCCGACTCCATTTTTAACTGCATTCTATTGTAATGGCGCTGTAGCGCACTATGCTGCACCATTCACAATATCTGGTATGTGCCGAGTTTCCCATGATGGCCCCCTCCAGCCTCTGACTCAATTCTTTCCCACATTGTATTGTAATGGGACCACAGGGCTTTGTGATGCACCATCCTTGACATCTGGTAAATGTTGTGACTCTGCTGATGCCCCCCCACCTCTGACACCATTTGTGCCTGTAATGTATTTTAATGGTGCTGAGGCGTACTCTGTTGCACCGTCCTCGGCATCTTGTAGTCATTGCAATTTTCCTGATCTCCCCATCCCGCCACTGACACCAGTCCTACCTGTATTGAACTGCATTGGCATTGGTGCATTGATCCTGATGGCTGACTCATGCCGAGACATCTCCTTTGTCATGCCACATCCACTGGTGGTTGGTACATCCATTAGTCAATGCATGCACTCTCCTAATGCATCTGTACTCACTAAGCACTCTAACATGGGTGGACGCCACGCTCCACTACCCTGTGACTCCTACAACCAAAAGGCCTCTTCCATAATCATGCCCACACCTCCCACTTCTGAGGAGCAGAGTGTGTTTGGCTGTCTGACTCCTAGGGTTAATCATACCATAAGCCTAGGCACCACACTTTCCCACAGCATCTCTTCACATGGCACAGCCATATTCAATCTGCTCAATGCACTAGCCACACATGCCCATAGCCTTACACCTTCCTCTTGCAACCAGATGCTAGGCAGCACCCTTTCAAGCCTTTGCCACGTTGCAGCAACATAGAGTCTGGTCTAGACCACTCAATACTACCATCACTTGCCATGCACTTCTAGAAGCGAACAGACTGGCAAGACAAGGTTTGGGGACACACTCTTCCCTCACCACTACCCCCTGACATTACACAACAGATCCCCGTCTCACCATTCCTGCAGTGCTTCCTAAGCAAACAGATTTCCTCAATGCGCACTAATTAATATTAGATCCTTAGGTGCTCATGCAAATAAATCCATGATCTAATGCACAAACTTCACTTAGACAATTTAGCCACCACAGAATCATGGCATCATGACGCCTCTGGCCACCTGCTCTCCCTCGACATCCCAACCAACTATACTATCTTCAGACCGCATAAATGTGATAGGAGGTTGAGTAGCCATCATAGCTAAAACCTCCCTCCAAATCAGATGATGCCCCTTACCTACCACCCCAGGGTATAAAATATTGCTCCTGAAGCTCACCACCAACCCTCAAACAACATTCAACCTGCTACTGATCTATAAGCAACCTAAGGTTCCAGCTGACCTTACTTAGACATCCGGCTCCTTATTATGCCCTTCATTAAGCCCTCTATTAAATGCATTATCTTGGGAGAACTTAACCTTGGTTACGACAATGCTACTGATCTCAAAGCCTCTGTGCTTTCAGTCGCTCTGTGCGAAGTAGCTTCACCCAACTAATAACTGGCCCAACACATTCTAAAGTGTGCATCCTGGATTGGATTCTTACAGGCAATGCCACCATCAACATCTCTGCCATCGACCCAGTTCCCTAGTCTGACCATTTCTTCATCCACTTTCATCTTTCCCTGACTAAGCCCCACAAAGCCCCAGTTGTGTCATTGAGCCCTATAAAATTCGGCAATACTTGTAATTTGAAGCATAAGGATCGTATGTCTTCACTGCTAGCTTCACTTAGTGCCAATGCGCAAGCTCTGACCTACTTTGCACATGGCCTTTGAAGAGGAAGTGTCGAGTATCGTCCCCATTCCAGTTGCCCCCCTCCCATTGCATATTGAGTTCACACCAAAGTATGTGACGTATGATGAACAGTTAAATCAGCAGAGAGCAGCACATGGGCTCTGCCCAGTACCTATCAGGATAACAGCCCCTGTTAATATACCAACACCTAAGAAAACCTGGACAGTAAGGTATCCATTAAAAAAGCCATATCTACATTCTAAACAATATGACGGTTGTTTGAATAAAATACCCGAAGAACCGAAGAAGATAATGAAGGAAGATGAATGGTGACGTCATAAGAAATCGGACTGACGCACGTATAGAAGATCTGATGACCTGAGAAAAACTGACAAGAGACAAAATACCATGGATAAATGACATCTTGAGCCTAAGGTGAAGAAGTTGATGTCAAGATGAAGAAACTTATGCTACATACATAATGCAGATATTTAGTTATTTTAAACGTGTACAGATGCAAGTAACTGCAAGAGGCAAAGAAATTATGAAGCTTATTAGAGTTCATAGATTGTGGAAAGTGCCAACGTTTACAAGTATATACCTCAAGAAGCACTTTATGTATGAATATATGTCCACTACGTACATAAGCAGAATTAAACAAAGGTTGCAAAAGGCCTCAGATGGAGTGTGTCGCAGCAAGAAAATCGAGAATCAAGACAAAACAAAACTCAGCTAAAGGATAACCATGCCAAGAAACCAAGCTCTTATCTGACCAGAATGGGCCGACACTGGCAGTCACATGACAAAGGCAGGCTGGAAGGGTGAAACTATCACACATATGCATGGATCCCCGCCAAGCTCATACTCCTTGAAAGTTCTCAGAGTGCACAACAGACACAAGGCCAAACTACAAAGCAGTAATTGACACATGACCACTGAGGTGATGATTGATTGTAGCATAATTGGTGGGAAGCTGGGCTGCAGACGAGCTTCTCTGCACCTGGATGTTCTTTCTGCGTGCTGCTAGTCGTAGGCAGAAAAGTATGAGTGGGGTTGATGCAAACCCAATCATAGTGGACTATGTACTTCAAGGTCATATAGTGAGTACAGGAAATGGGACGTCATACTTTTAGTGACGTTCATAGTGGCCATTTTGAAGGCAGGGCTTAGTTGCCCCACCTGATGTTTATTATCCAATCCCCTCTCCCCGTTACCATATACATATACAGATATGGTACCTATGTTAAGTTTGTCTTAATAATTTGATGCAAGTGTATGAATCTGCATCCCCATCTATCTCGAGGGTACTGCTACTCATCTTAAAGGACTATTTGGAGTTCATCCAGTACACTTGGTAGCAGAGATTAGATGGTTAGATTAGATAAAGATACCCATCATCGGTCGACATAAGTAACTTCGGGTCCTCGGCAATATCACACATCCTTTGCCATCTGGCTGATAGAACGAGAAGCTCCCCATAGATAGTAGATAGATTAATTAAAACCCCTGCAGGTTAGGTGTGATGGGTTCCTTGCTTTCCCCCAAAAACCCCTCCCACTTCTATGAGTAGCGAATAGCACGGAGAGGCGGTAACGAAGGACGTGACCCTGAGCATCAGTAGATGAAAGACATGCGAACGGTTAGTAAAAAAGACTGAACGTTTTGGCAAAGCATGCATGGTGTAGAAAACAAGTAAAGGGAAGGTAATAGAGGGAGGCGGGATAAAAAATAACGTCAGAAAGAGAGTGTAATATATATATAAGGGGAAAGAAGTTGACTTGAGTGTGTCCAAGGAATATAAAGAGTTATCGTGAGTGTGGCCACGATAGAGAGTATACGCCCAGTTCCTAGATGTTAAAGAATGCTAGCAGAAGCCCTTATCTAAGGTCCTGATTAGTAGGATGACGTAGGAGACCAGATCGATTAAAGACGATCTGAAAGAGATAGGCTTGAATTCCATGTCGGAATAAACGTAGGGGTAAGATGTGTCTGAGAGAGCAGACGGCATAAGTTTCATAGGGCTGGCCAGAGTTTGTCTGTTTGTTTTATGTGTTTAAGTAACCTCGTGGCATCATAATCAAAAACAGTTTTTTGTGAAAAAAGAGCATGAAAATTGTAGAGGAATTTGGTGCATGACATGGATTGATGGTTGTTTTTTAGCAAGAGTAAAGTAAAAAAATATTGTTGAAATAATGGCATTGGAGTTTGCGATGATTGGTGCTCACTCATATTGTTGATTATTGAGAAGTAATTGTAATAAAGTGTGAAGTGAAAAAAATAAGCAAGTGTTATATGAATAAAAAATAAACGAGTTAAGCATGGAAGACACCACTCCGTTAATACACATGTGCAAACAGTTGCCGAAACATGCAACTAAACTTAAACAGTACAATGCGGAATGGGTTAAAGGGACAGCGGACAAAATGTTTATGCCGTGGCCCCAGGGCGGATCATACAGCACATGACGACATATTTACATGCTACATACACTGGCAACAAGGTAAACAAGCGCCTGGCTAGTTTAGAACTTCAGAAGATGTACCAGGAAGAAAGAGAGGAGGAGCCGCCGTTAGATTGGATACTGAATATATGAAAGAGGGGGGTGAAGAGCCTTCTGCGCCACACCCCCGTCTGAAATAAAAAAACAAAGCTAGTAAAGACGAAGGATTGTACCCACTAATAGAACTTAAAGCAGCAACGGGATGTAGCACCCCACCATATGAGTTACCCTCGCAAAGCAGTGACGAAAGCCCAGAGCAAGACAAGGAAAGAAATATTACCTCCAAAGTCCCGAGGGACAAGGAGAGACAGAGAAAAGGAACAAGGTGATCAGACGCAAGCAAGTACATCTCTAGGTACAGGAAGAGAGGTAAAGAGATGGAAAGGAGATGAGGATAGAACTGATGAGATGGGATTCACACAGAACGAATGGATGGGAGGTCAGATTTTATTGAAACTCGATGGTAAAGGCATTTAGGACATGAGACAAATTCTTTCTTTTTTGGCTCAGTTTTTACGACTAAATGTATAACATCAAAAGTATTGCATAAAATGACACTGTCAACTCGCCAAATGTCATTATATTATGATAAATGCCAATAAAACTTGAAAATAAATAGGACATGAGACAAAGGGGAGAACGAGGCAAACAAGAAATAAGGGATAAGGAAAAGGCAGGACGATTGAGAGATGAAGGAGCGAGAAAAAAGGATAGGCAGAAACAAGAGCAGTTATACCATGATGAACAGGCTAGAAAACAGGAAAAGGTGGAAGAACTAAGAAAATGTGATAATAAGCGAAGAACAGCTGATGATCAGGAAAGAATAGAACAAAGGAGAATAAAAGAAGAAGAACAAAAGATACAAGAGAAGAGAATAAAAAGACAGAAAGATGAGGAAATATGAAGGGCAAATAAACAAAGAGATACTAGGAAAAAAGAGGAAGATAGGGTTAGAGAGGAAGCAAGTAAATGTAGAGAGTTTGATGACGACATAGAATGCAAGCGAAGACAGAGAACACGTGAACTCGAGTATCTGGAAAGGGAGGTTAGAAAACCCGATTTGAGGTTAATCTCATTTATTGGGTGAAAACGATCAAAAGAGAGGTGCCCCAGAGGATGATGCTGGCAGAAAAATGTCCTGAATATTTTGATGACGACATGGCAAAGGTGCCTGTCTCAGTATGGACTACAGGCCCTTATGACGTAGGCCTACTAAAAGGAGAGGAAAAGTGAAGATCAAATTGAAACCAGGAGCAATTTTACCAAGAGCACAACAATATCCCATGTGTACAGAGGCAGATGAAAGGATTTTTAAGACAATTTCTTCCATGATGGATCAAGGTATCTTAGTGACGTCAGAGTCATCATGCAATACTTCGGTTTATCCGATCAAAAAGTCAAAGGGAGGGTCTTGGCATTTAATACAAGATTTAAGACTGATAAACCAGATAGTAGAGGCCGAGTTCACTAAAGTCCCTAACACATCTACAATCCTATGTAACATACCTGTTGCAGAACGTTATGTCATGGTGATTGACTTGAAAAATGCATTTTTCTCAATCCCATTGCACAAAGACTCACAAGATTTGACATCTTTCACATTCAGGAAAGTTTGTCTGAAAAGCAGAAGGTTGCCCCAAGGTAATTGTGAGTCTCCTTCGATTTTCAATAGAGTCCTGCAGATGGATTTAAGCAACATTGCACTAGAGAGAGTTGTTTTGCAATACGTGGATGACATTTTAGTCTGCAGCTCAACAAAGGAAGAGTGCAGACGCGATTCCAATCAGTTATTGACTATACTTGCTGAGAAAGGATATAAAGTTGACAAGGAGAAGTTACAGTATTGTCAAAAGAGGTGTTGTACATAGGCCAATTGATTTCACATTAGGGAAAAAGGGTTACTCCTGCAAGAGCTGAAACTATTTTCAGAACAGCTAAGCCACACACGGTAAAACAAATTCAAAGTTTTCTAGGATTATGTAATTATGTTAGGGCATGGGCCTTTGACTACAGCTCTTATACCAGGCCCTTATTACAAGCCTTAAAGAAAGCGCAGGCAACAAAAGAAAAACATTGTTTGGAATGAGGCCATGGAGGAAGGGTTTGATGAACTAAAAAAGGCCATTTGCAAGGCACCAATTTTAGGGATTCCCAATTATGCAGAGGAATTCTACATGTTTTCACACACAGATGGTACTGTTATGACAGCAGTCCTCACACAAAAAACCATGTTGGGGTACAAGACCCTGGCATACTACAGTGGGATTTTAGACCCGGTAATGAGAGGTCATTTCCTGTGTGAACAAAGTTTGGCTGCCGCTGCGTTCACCATAGAGAAAGCTACAATGATTCTAATGTGGTGCCCGATGATGTTATTTGTTGGCATTATTTACCATTTTAGAAAAACCAAAAGGTACATTGACATCATAAAGACTTCTTCTTATGAAGTAGTCAAATTAGATCCAGCGATTAAAATAGTTTGATGCAGAATAGTGAACCCAGCTATGTTTATAGCAGAGCCAGTTACTGAAGGAGAGCCAATACATGATTGCGCAAACTATGAAGAATTCTATGATGAGATCCCAAGAGTAAAGGAAAATGCATTGGCAGAAGGAGAAATCGTCTTCATTGGATCAATCAAAGTGACGGACAAAGATATACAGGTGCCACTGTGGTGAAGCACACGGCAAATGGGGAATTAAGAGTACTTATTAGTGCACGTTTTATCTCTCATTATTCAGCAGAGGCTGCATAATTATAGGCTTTGATACTCGCGCTTGAGAATCATGCAGTCCAGGAAGTAACGGCGTACAGTGACTCTGCCTATGTGATGTCAACAGTGCACGCTGGCTTAGCACACTGGAAAAGGAGGGGTTACCTCCGAGCATACGGCACGTCAGTGCAACACGCCCACTTATTGGATAGGCTGATTAAGGCACTACAACTCCCAGTGGGCATAGCAGCCATGAAATGCGCAGCCCACGACAAAGGGACAGATTTGATCTCACGCAGAAATCAAGCAGCAGACGCTGAAGCCAAGTGTGTGTCAACTGAAGATGAA
Organism: Ambystoma mexicanum; assembly: GCF_040938575.1. NCBI lineage: Eukaryota > Metazoa > Chordata > Amphibia > Caudata > Ambystomatidae > Ambystoma > Ambystoma mexicanum. The sequence continues at coordinate 1,127,385,679 of NC_090930.1, read as the reverse complement.
ATAATGATGAATGTGGAAATATCTGATGTGTATGAGAAAATGATTGTTGTGAGAAGTGAGCCGGAGGTCTACAGTAACATGTCGAATATTCAGTTAATACAGCTCCAAGGGGAGGCACTGCAGGAGGAAAAGAACGTTTGGAAGCAAAGATGGTGTTATTTAAACCCCTCTGAGGCTTTATGGCGACATGACAGCACTGGTAAACCAGTAATTCCCCTACTGAAAATAGCACTGGAACAGTTACACTATCCAGCGCATATAACAAGAGAGAATCTAGCCCAACCATTGCCATAAACTGGTTTGTACCAAACCTAGTGGAGCATGTTACATTTTTCATGATAAATTGCATGATCTGTCAGAAATTTACGGCTGGGCATACACTTCATGTGATCAGAGGAGTCATCCCAAGGTTTAACCGTCCTCATTTTGTTAACGCATTTTGTTAACGCAGTATTTGAACAGATCAGCTTGTTGCCTGGTATAAAACAAAATTTTTTGTCAGCGTATCATCCGCAAGGGAATGGAATATGCAAGAAGCTCAACGGAAAGGATAGCCAAGTTGAAGCTTACTCTGAAGAAAGGATGGTTGCACTGCCTTCCACTGGCATTGTATTCACCCAGAAACCTGCCTATTCTGACTACCATCTTACACCACATGAAATTGTGACAGGCAGAAGAATGCGGACGCTGTTAATGATTCGAACTAGAGCTAGATGTGATTCTAAGCCAACAGGAGAAGTGCTAGGATTGCAAATGCAAAACTACCTGAACTGTATGACTTCCAGTTTTTCTTTAATTTAAGGACAGCTGAAGCAACAACAAGGAGGGTGTAGGGCAGTACAGAACACAGAAGGAGATACTATGGCTGACAGGGTTCCAGAGTTACATGTACCTCAACTATACCATTGGGATACCGTGTTAGTTCGGAATCACACAAGGAAAAGGTGGGACAAGCCAAGTTTCCATGGCCCTTTCATTGTAGAGGATATTACGCCATCTGCAGTCAAGTTGCAGGGAAGAATTGCTTGGATCTTCCTTGGTGACATCAAGCCATATATGGGAGAGTCCCCTCTGCCTGCAGCCCAACCCGGAGAAACTACAGACAACAGGGAAGAACCACAGCATGTGCAGACGAAATCTATGACGAGGAAGATGGAGCATGACCAGTCAAGTGAAAAAAGCAAGGAAACCTTTGTGATATGGTTGTGGCCCAGTTATAAGACATTTCCTTTGAGCTAAATAAAGGAAAAAAGGACACAAATATGAACACTCTGTGAACCATAGTTGCAGGATAAGAGAAGACGAATTGCATTTATTGAGCCACAAGTAGCTTGTTGACTTTGGACTGAGGCAAACTGAAGCCGTGATAAGAAAAGCTATGCCAAATTTTAATCAAGGATATATAAATGAAAAAGAATACAATATCCTGAGTCAGTCCACACAGAGTCTTTGTTTGGACTTACTTATGGTGTCACACAATAGTGACCACACTAGGCACATACTGACATATTTCGAATTGGTATTGAGGTCCTATCCATCATTGGTGGGGAGACTTACAAGCATAACAGAGTTTTTGCAAGAACCTGATAATGAAAAGACAATAGAAAGACTGCTCATAGTGATTGCAGAACAGTTTCATTTACTTCCAGAGTACAGCGAGGACCAGACAAATGTACCTATCACCAGAGAATCATAGACTGGCAAATGCAGTGTTTTTTCGTTTAATTGAAGACTTTCCAGACTTTGTTGGGAGACATGCCAATGTTGATGTGCTCACATTCATCTGTGATCCAACCAACACAACTAACTTGAGTATGCTTCTACATAGCATAACAATACAGGTTGCACTTTCTTCTTATCAAAATCACAGAAGAGTGTAGAGACCTTCATTCGAGGGACAGATCGTGGAAGTATTGATGAAAAATATACTTTTGCTGACAGGAAAGCAACATGTCATCTGGAGTGAAGCAGATACGAGGTATAGACAGGGAGCTATTCTATATGGAACACGTATTATAGACTTGCCAAGGTCATCGTTCATTGTTGGAACATTACATTGCAAACACAACTGTTTCCATAGACAAGAGACAGTCCATTATCCAGAATCAGAGGACAACTGGTCCAGAACTATTGATCCGTGAAGAAGAGACAACAGAATCCAGAAAAAGTGATAATGATAAAAATGTATTAAAAAACTGTTTTTGCTTCCTTAGATGATCGAGATGGAAGCCAGAGCAGCAGCATTGTTCTCCCTCAGGAGGAAAGACATTCATATTGGCCAAGAAACAAATGCTGTAAGATAACCTACCGATGCATTGTTTATGCTTACATTATATGCATAATTGTATTACTGTCATTTATAGGTGCACAAAGTGTTGTTCCCCTGCACCCACCTGAGAATGCACGCTTGATACCCACAAGAGCGCCCAGACCTTATATAGTCATTCCTGTTCCAAGAAAAAATGACAGAGTGACTGAGCTTGAAATGGATGTGGTAAGCAATAACAAACACACCACTTTTTTTAGCAAATGAGTTGAAACGCCAGAGACAGGGTCGGCAAAGTAAATCAGACAAGAGATCGATGAAAGTTACACTTACACAGATAATGGGCCTTGTAACAGCCAGAATACATCAGAGGCCATGGGACGCCATGCAAACACCAAATACCTGGAAACAACGGAGGGGCCCGCGGGAAGCAGTGAGGTGGACACTGGAAAAGAAAAACTCGTACCTGAACGTACAAGCCGAAAGGAGGAGAAGGAAGACACTGAAGGAAACAGTCAATTGTGGTCGGGGGCAGACCTGGATGCCATCCGCGATTTGTGTTGCCTGAATGCGGATAGTGGAAACCCTAACGCACGGACGGTAGCAGCGTTGAGAAATGGCAAGGAACCTACGGGCAAGGAACGCGGAAACCAAAAAAAAGGAGAACAGACGGAATAAGGGTCTGCCGGCATGTGCCGCGTGTTCCGCAGTACCAACGACCAATGGGGAGAGGTTGTTGGGCCAAGATGGCACAAACGGGGAACGGAACAAAGAGAAGCAAAAGAACCGTATAACCTCACCCTCGTAAAACAGAGAAAAGAGACCAAGAAGAAGGATATTAGAAGGTCTTTATCCTTACCAAAGCTTTGGACCTCTGACTGTAAAAACCCCAATCTTCACCTCGTGGCACATGGCGGAGAGACATCATGGCGACTGGGAAGGGGGAAGGAAGGAGGTAGGGCTAGGGAGGGTTTTTATATCCTCGGACAGAAGGAGAGTCCTGATTGGGTCAAGAGTGGCCGGCCCCTATATAAAGCAAAGAGGGACGAAGGAGTGATGGGGAGTTCTCTTTCTTATTTCAGAATCGTGTTGGAAGCAAGGAGTGCACAAGTCCATACTAGTGGGCTTACGAAGACTAAACAGAGATTTCAGCCTTACACTCGCAGAAACCCTGTCAGAGTCATCTCGGCTGGAAAGAGAAAAGATACTTGAATTAACGTTTTCCTTGTCATTTCTTAAAAAATGTATCAATAAAGACTGATTTTGGTTAAACTTATCTACCTAGTCTGAGTGGTCTGTCACAGGCCTCATTACGAGTATGTTGATAAGGGCATGGCTGCCTCCATACCGGGCACCAATACCAGATTCGGTGAATGAGAAATTACTGGGTCATTCCGACCTTGGAGGACCCGGCAATTCCTCATGCACAAAATCATTCCCCATTCCCATCTGAGCCCCCATACGGCTCAATGGGAATGGGGATGGAGCTAATAACGGGCCCGTTATTAGCTCCTTGGTCCCCTTGCGGGACCCGGAACGGACATCTGGTTTTACCAGACATTTGTGTTCTGGGTCCCGCTAGGGGTCCTTGTAATTAGGCATCCCGTAATGAACGGTGCAGATCCCGTACCGGCACCGTTCATTACGGTACTGACAGGGTCGTAATGGGGCCCAATGAGTACAAGCACACCTGATCTAGTGTCAATGAGCTCAGACTCACATTTCAGAGAATTTGGGAAGCTTGGACAAACAACGATGAGATGTTTTACAGCAAGAGAAGTTGAGAGACAAAGGAAGAAAATTGAATTTTTAAAGAAACAAAAGGCTTTAGAGAATGAGCAAAGAGAGACCACACATGCAAGCACACCTGTTCCTTCAAGATATTATATCAGGGCAGTGCCTGGAGGGAAGACAGATACAGAAATTATAAGAGACATTTTCATGCCTAGTTGGTATATTGAAAGGATGAAGCAAATTGCACAACCGTCTACTCAAACAGTACAAATGGAAACGACTGGATCACTGATGGAGATGCCTGAGAATCCTCCAGCAAGAACGAGGTATACAGAAGTATTATGTGACATGCTTGGGAAAGCTCATATCAAAAGAATAAGAGCCAAAAGAAGCACACAAGACAACAATAATGAATTTAATGATTACCTAGAAAGCACAGCACATTTGGGAAACAACATATGGTACCAACATATGAAGGAAGTGGGAAGACGAATTCGGATGAGGAATGCTTTGTATGTTCACTTCTGCCCTACAGCATGGAAAAGTCAAAAATCTTTGTAGCTATCGAGATATATGTGCAGACAGCACACTGTCTGTCACATATACCAATGTGCAAAACCAGAGGTTAATTCATGGGAAGTGATGCTTCTCTCAATGGGTGACTGAAAAACAGATCCAGATGAAGATGATTATGTCCAAGACATAAAGACAAGAAACAATGCCAAAACAAAGAATATTGTGATCAGATATGAAAAACCTAGAATAAAATAGTTCAGAGATCAGAAGAGAAGTGAACAAGAAATTGGAAACTACAGGAAAGACTTCAGAAGAATCTTGCAGATGGAAGAACAGAGGTCAAATGCAAATCTCTGGAATAGTGCTTTCACCAGACAGATGGGAGAAAGGAGTAGTGATCTGCAGAGCATCGGTAGTAATCGGTTGTTAACAGGCTACCATTGCCATAGTGCAAAATGGATGCAAGCCATTATGGCCAAAGCTTGTTAAATTACTGACATGGGTCGAGGACAGAGGAGGACCCTTGCAGATAATACCATTGGAGAACCCAAAATTCTTTTTCAGAAATAATGGCACAAAAAAATGGGAGAGAATCGCAATTGTAGTCGAGTCTTTGACGTTCCAGGAATGGTGCATGGTACTGCATTGATCATGGATCACTATTGGGCGTGTGGATCCCAGGCATACATGAGATTCCCGAAAAATTGGGGAGGCATATGTGCAATGGTGAATGTCCATGTTTCAGCATTGGTGATTCCAAAAAGTGATGTGAACATTGACAGTTTTCAGAAAGCAGATGCTCACCTGAGAAATAAGAGATTTTTGGAGCTTATGAGGAGAATAAAGAGTAAAATTGATTACTCTGCAAAATAAATAGAAGCTTTCGAAGCTATCCCATACGAACACAGGTTTTTCAGCCTGACCTCATCAGTGTTTACGACGATCCTGATGCCAAGAATTTAGGTTGGAGCAAATGCTAAATGGTTGCAGATAACCAGATGGGAGTTACTGCAGACCATCAGCACACCATCAAAGGATTCAATGCAATCAGAGAAGCATTGCGAGCAATCAGACTGATGACACTTCAGAACAGATATGTCTTAGACATGATCACAGCTATGGATGGAGGTGTTTGTGCACAAATCGGAGAATCATGTTGCACATTTATACTTTCACACGACAATGAGAATGGAACCTTAACAGAGGCCATAGACATGCTGAAAAAACTACAGAATCAGATGATAGATGAAGCTGACGAAGTTGATGATGACGGTTGGTTTGGAGCACTGTTTTCATGGATTCCACATTGGATGGCAGATGCATTCAATTTCCTAGGAGCCCTGTTGGTGATAATATTACTTGGATTCTGCCTGACCAACTTAATAATCTCACAATGCCAGAAGACTGCAAAGAAAGTCATAGGGATGAAGATCATGATTGATGTTGAGTCAGTATGGAAGCCCAAAGACCTAACTGATGAAGAAATAAGAGACTTTGTGAAAACCACCATGTATGCACTAGACGGAACCAAGTTACTGTATCCAAGAATTCATAGAAAATATGTGGGAAGACGGATATATTGCAGTCCAAGTAGAGAATGCCAGCTGATTAACTGACAAGAGAGGAAATACCATGGTTAAATGACATCTTGAGGTTAAGGTGAAGAAGTTGATGTCAAGATGAAGAAACCAATGCCACATACATGATGAAGATATTTAGTTAGTTTAAACGTGCACAGAAGCAAGTAACTGCAAGAAGCAAAGAAATTGTGAAGCTTGCTTTGCTTTATAGTTGATAGATTGTGGCAAGCGCCAACGTTTACAAGTATATACCTCAAGAAGCACTTTATGTATGAATGTAAGTCTACAACGCACATAAGCAGAATTGAACAAAGGTTACAAAAGGCCTCAGATGGAGTGTGTTGCAGCAAGAAAATCGAGAATCAAGACAGAACAAAACTCAGCTAAAGGATGACCATGCCAAGAAACCAAGCTCTTATCTGACCGGAATGCGCCGACACTGGACACAATTAAGGAGAGGAGAGAACAGAGGATACTGTTCAGAAAAGTCAAGATAAGCTACAGACGTCAGAAGACTGGTCGAATTAAATCAAATATACCAAGAGACACGGAGACAAGCCAATTTCACAGTGTCCAGTCACGTGACAAAGGCAGGCTGGAAGGGTGAAACTATCACACCTATGCATGGATCCCTGCAATGCCCATACTCCTTGAAAGTTCTCATAGTACAGAACAGACACAAGGCCAAACTACAAACCAGTAATTGACACATGACCACTGTGGTGATGATTGATTGTAGCATTACTGGTGGGAAGCTGGGGTGCAAGTGAGCTTCTCTGCACCTGGATGTTCTTTCTGCGTGCTGCTAGACATAGGTGGAAAAGTATGAGTGGGGTTGATGCCAACCCAATCATAGTGGACCATGTAATCTAAGGTCCTATAGCGAGTAGAGCCTATGGGACGTCGTACTTTTAGTGACGTTCATAGTGGCCATTTTGAAGGGACGGTTTAGTTGCCTCAACTGACCTTTATTATCCAATCCCCTCTCCCCGTTACCATATACAGATAAGGTGCCTATGTTAAGTTACCTTCCTAAAACCAATCACGTTGCATGTTAGGTTTTTAAGATTGCCACATGGGATGAAGTTAATACGTGCGCATGTTGTACGTCAACCATGATGAGTTTTTGATATAAATATTGTGGGTTTTTTTCAAGTAAAGAGACAAAGAGAAGATCGTGCGGTTGCTGATGTTTGTTGTACTCCCCCTTTTAGTAACTTGTCATTGAAGCGGACTCCCGTTGCCAAACTATTGAGTTGTCTTAATTATTTGATGCATGAGTATGAATCTGCATCCCCATCTATCTAGAGGGTACTGCTACTTATCTTAAAGGGCTTTTTGGAGTTCATCCAGTTCACCTTGCTACCCAATTCCATGCATGCCTGCTCCAGACCCTTGATCTGCATGCTCACATCCAAACAAAAATTCCAAAACCACACAAACCAAATAACACCTGGTCCTCAGAGGAACTAGTCATTCTACGTAGGAAAAAAGATCTCTAGAACACATATTCAAATCTAATAGTTAAAATGACAGAATCACTAATGCTAGCTCCAACAATATAGAATTATTTGCTATCCTCAGAGAGTGAAACTCTTATGCCCCCTATTACTGGCACGTGTTCTGACAAAGTCTGGAGTACCACGACACAAGACACCCTCTCTCACAATACTGGGACACTACTTACCTAGATCAGTGCCGAAAAGGCCTTGCTTGCTAGAAAACTGTCCTTGCCTGATACTCATGTCCACCACAGCGGGGCCCAGGCCTCTAATACCCCCCATTTGCATTTGCCAAGTCCCACAAGAATAAGTAGTTGCCACCTCTAGAGCGCTGAAACCCTCAAACTGCAAAGGAGACTCTTGCCTGCCCACAGTGAAGCTCTGTGCTCCTGCGCTAGCTCCCATCTTCACTGAGTTTGCCAATGCATCTTTCACAACTAGTTTGGTGCCCTCAAACATCAAATCTGCCTGGGTCACACCACTACTGCTGGACTCATAAATCCAAAATGGATTCCACTTATGATTCAGGCAACTGATCTATCCTCCTCTTGCTAGAACTCTCTGCTGCGTTGAACCTAGTCTACCATAACATACTATGCCAGCACCTCTGCCAACACTTCCACTTCTCTCCTGAAGTCTCCTCTTGGATCAAATCCTTTCTCAGTGGTCACAATATGCAAGGATTCATCGAGGAATAAGCAGCCAATCCCATCCCACTCCAGTTGCCATCCCGCAAGGCTCAAGTCTCTCTCCAACTCTGTATAACAGATTCACACACCCCTATTCAATCTGCTTGACTCCAGGGAGATCAGTTGCACCAATTTCGTGGATGACATCCAAATAATTGTTGTTTTTATGGGCAACTACATCCAAGACACAATAACAATCTGGCTATGGTCTTCAGCAATGGCCGAAACCCTCTCACTCGTAAATAGACAGATCCCCCCAGCCATGGCCTTTGGCCATGACCAGGAGCCATGTTGCAAAAATTAGGCTAAACGAATATGGCAATTGGCTGTGGCCTACAGCTCTGTCCCATTTCCCTCTCACTAGTAAATAGCAATTCCCCACCATCCTTCGGCTGTAGATACCTTCCATGTTGCAACTACAAATCTAAAAGACCACCTGGCCCCTTTTTTCACCCTTCCATCATTACCACAATAATGTTCTCCCAAAAGTTCCCACAAACATAACGATAATTACTGTGGTGCAACCTTATATTTCTGCGAGAATCGTTCCCATGTATATGCCATTTTTCCAATTAGCATGGTAATGCACTAAACAAATCTTCTCCATTCCCATTACCTACCGCCCACTTTGTAAATCCCTCTTGCCCTGCTACAATTACCATATTTGCCTGTTCTTTCCCGTGACACATTTTTTTTTCCAAGCACATCTTCCAATTGCACTGTTTAAAGGAGTTATTATATTCTACAAATGTTTGCAGGATAATGAATATCAATATGTTCGCAATGCTGCTGCCAAGTAGTATGTCTACCATGCTCCTAGAGCCCAGCCTCGAATTACTTATAATCCTCACATCTTTTTCATGGTGATCCTTAAGGTTTACTTCTACAAAATATGTGCGGGCACCTCGTTGTTTAATATATTTAAAACGCTATGGGCCTCATTATATCTTTGCCGGTATCCTGGTGGTAATTCCAATGAGTTCTATGGGACTCCATGGGGGTATGTGCCAGTATTACAGGCACTGGTAAAATCGGTGCTGGTAACACTGGCTATTTTTGCCAGTAGGGTGGCAGAATTACCTATAGCTGTAAGCTGGAGGTAATTCCTCTACCCCACCGGCAAACGTGGACTTTGCCAGTGGGGAAACGTGCTGGTATGCGATAATGCTGGTATATTTATTCCACACCAGCAAAGTTATAAGGAGGTCCATATCTGATCTTCAGGGGAATGACTGAATTAAAATAATGAAGTAAGGAATGGTGATTTTTTTAAAATCAGGATTATCCTTCATGTTATCGTTAGAGCATGGTGATGAACCAGTGAGACATATATTATAGGGCGGCGATAGCCTCCTTATAGTTAAGGTGAGTCGGACTACCACAGGGACCTCCCCAAAATTCTATCGTTAATAACTTTTGAATTGAGTAATGGTCTTGACTGAAATGTCGAATGTGATAAAAACAACTTGCCCCCGTGACAGTAAAGTTCCGTAAAGATTTGTTAAAAAATAAAAAAGTTATTAAGCGTAAAAAAACGATTTGAAAAGTGCGCCCTAGTTCCCAATCATTTTCACATTGACATATAAGGTCAATGTTTTCCAAAGCGCTCAGCCCAAACCACTGGATGGATTTGGACCAGGTCCAAAACAACTTGGGCACAAAGCATTGACTCGCAACACATGCATGGTTTGAAGTTATTCTGTGCAGCAGTTTTTTTAAATATTTGACAGAGAAGGGGGTGAACCCTTCCCAAAAATATAGATATTGATATCTCTGGGATTTACCCAAAAGTGGAGTTTTTTAGAAATTAAACGACCGCCATCTTGTTTTTCTCTCAATGTGAGAGATATCCACGTCTATAGCCGAGGGTATGGGAAAATGAAACGCAGGAAAGAGACTATTTGCAGGTACAAAAACATGCAAATGCCATCAGGTGGGAAGGTGGCTAGAGGGCAGCAAGTGAAATTTGAGAGTTGGAGGGGTCTAGGGACCAAGTTTGTGACACAAAGCTTTCTGTAGCCTCGGCTATAGATGACATCTCAAAGCAAACTGCATCACAGAAACAGTGTCTATTGTAGGGGGAAAGGGAGAGGGAGGGGAGTTGAGGAGTCATCTAGGAGTGGAGGGAGCTGGCACAGATGAGGGGGAACTAAGTGAGGGCTTGGGAGGCAGGAAAGCATTTTTTTCTGCCGTTTTGCCGATATTTGTGGCAATAAAGGACAGATAGCAGAGGGTATGTGTAGTTCAGTACCCACAGGAACAGTTTTTTGTTCTTTGTTTAAACAAGATTTTTACAGATAAAGTGACACAAGGGGTGAAAAATCTCTGCCCATGGCCAGTGTCACAATTGTCATCCAGGTTTCCCATCCATGCAGTAACCCTCTTAGCTTCAAAGTGATGAAGAGGCCAGTCTCCTCAGACCATGTTGTCCGACAAATGAGCACAATTTAGAAGACCACTTAGGGAAATGATCCGGCAATTTCCTTGCTTGGAAGCTAAGCAGTGTCAGTCCTAGTTACTGCATGGATGGGTAACCGAATAGGCATCCAAATTATTTACATTTTGTAACCGTGCTACTGTCAGTCCTTGAACGTTTTGCCCCCAGAGACATTTTTTGCATTTTGCAGAATTGCATTCTTCTAGTTGTAGTCTCCCAGTCAATAATACAAAAAAAGATATATTTTTACAGCAACATTGGGCCTCATTATGAGGAGTGTGATAAGGGGTTAACGGCGCTGGTAAAGGTGCCAGAGCCGTTAACCCCTTACCGCCCCATTACGAGGAGGTCCTTAGCGGGTCCCGCGACCGGTCCAGCATGCTAACAACGGGCCCGTCATTAATGGGCCCATTGTTAGCATGCTCCCCATTCCCATTGAGCCCTATGGGGTCTCAAATTGGAATGGGAATGGACCGGGTCCGTGTTCCCTGAATGGGGAAATACCGGGCCCTCCAAGGTCAGAATGGCCCAGTATTTTCCCATTCAGGGAACCTGGACCCGGACCCGGGGTTGGGGGGTAGCCATGCCCTTGTTAAGGGCATGGATACCTCCAAACTCGTAATGAGGCCCTTTGAGTTTTCCATCAAGCAGTAACTGAGATGAATCCTGCTTAGGTACAACGCGAGTAATGGGTCAGCCCCCCTAAGGCCATCTTGCCTAATAGAGGAGCCCACCTTTCAAGACCACTTATAGAAAAATAGCTTAAGGAGGCTGGATCTTTCCTCACTTTGAAACTAAATCAGGGTTGTTACCGGTTATGGCATGTGTTTTCTTAGTTTTAAATATCTCATAACATATACGGCATCCACATTACTTTTTTTTAAACTGTGCTACTGTCATACCTTGAATGTGTTGCACTCAGAGACACTTTTTTGCCTTTTGCTGAATTGCATCCTTGTATTTGTAGTCTCACAGTCAAGATGTGGGGGAATAATGCCACAATTGTACACTTTTTTCCTGACACAGTTCTATAAGGATTTAAATATTTGAGTGGCACTATGGTTTGTGTACTTTTCAAGTTAGCTTTATAAAGCAGAGTATTTTTGAAAGCTAGACATGGGGGTGAGGAGGGCAAATGATGAGAGTGAAAGTAAATCATGAGTATTTGCCCACAATGTGGCAAGAGAGTGTGCAATCCTGGACACTGGTGCAGTTATTTTCCCCTGATTGTGGCTGCTTTTTATGGCACCAGTAAAGGACACATGTGGGTGGACAGCATAACCCCTATATTTTTTTTTAGGTTGGCAAGCTTGCTTAAGAATTTGGCGAACAGGGTTTTACTCGGGTTGCCATGTTCCCAGTGCAGATGCTTACCCACAAGACCACAAGCACGTTGTTTTGTATTGGGATTTAGTTTTCCAGGGAATATTTCACAACAGATTGCTGGGTTTAAAAGTTAAGCACCTTTTATACTTGGCCAGCATATTTATTGGAACGTTTCCTTTCTCAGGTTATTTTTCTGGTGTTCATTACTTTTTTTTAAAGTCCAATGCTATTTTGTCTTGTGCAATTTCATCTAAGAAATAGGTCTATTGAACTACATTTATATATTGCACTTTAAGATATATGTTCACTTATTGTGCATATATTCATGGGTGCCAGATTTTGATTTTCGCTATGGGGGCAAAAGTACCTGGGCATACGTTATTTATGCATCTGGTCATTTTTTTGCCTTTTACATGCTGCTTAAATGTGGTAAGTTGGGGTTGTGTCATGTATGACCACAGTCACCAAGAGACCAGCCATAAAAAAAAATGCTTGTAGCACGCTGCTTAGCCAAAGTGGGTGATCCTCTGCAAATAATTTAATCACACATGCCATTAACTAAGGACATTGGGAGTTCTCAAAGCCTGCAATCTTTTACACATAATAAAACAAATATATATTTTTCCAGCTACATTGACATCAAGGATAACAAAAAATTACTGGTAACCAGGGTCTACCATCCATGCAGTAACCAGGACCGACCCTGCTAAACTTCAATGTAAAGAAAAGGCCAGCCCCTTCAGGACATGGTACCCAATAAGTGAGGCAAACTTACAAGACCACTTAGAGCAACAGGGCATGAGAGGGCCGGCCCCTTACTCACTTTGAAGCTATGGTATTGTGCATTTATTCATGGGTGCCAGCTTTTGATTTTCACTATGGGTGCAGAACGTACCTGGGAATTTATTATTCTTGCAACAGGTTATTTATTTCCCATTTCCATGCTGCTTAAATGTGGTTAGTTTGGGTCGTGCGATGTATCAGAACAGTCAACAAGAGACCGGTCAGAAAACAAGGAGCTTGGTGCATGTGACAGGACATTTCTGCGCATCCAGTTAGGCGCACGCTGTTATGGCGTGACTGTTTTGCCACAGTTCCCGTTTGGGTATGCCCAGTTAGACGCAACCAGATGATGCAGGGATATCTCACTGCAAGGATGTTTTAGCACGAGAGGTCCCAATTAGCATGCCATGAACCTGCAGGTACTTTGCATTTTGTACCTCTCAGCGCAAGGATATTTTGACGCAAGAGTTTGCAATTGGCATGAACCTACCGGCTGTTTTCATTTTGTAATATGCATTAAACATGAAAAACATTTTACTGCAAGATTATAAAACAGAATGGAACATGTATTACACTGTCTATAGAGCAACATTATAAAACGGAAAAAAACTAAATAAAGACACATTTGTGCTGAACATTGCCTTCAAGAACCCAGGCCTGCAGGAGTTTGAGACCCCGCACTTAACCATTATGCTACAATGATATTATTGCTAGGATTTCACAAGTTTTATGCTTAGCCTTTTACAATTGGACATATTAAAAAGTAGGCTAAGTATGAAATGTATGCACCCTGAAGCACTATGCATTTGTGGTGCAGTGGTTGAATGCTGGTCCTTGATCTCTGGCAGACCAGGATTCATGATATTTTCTTAAAATTTAAAACAGTTTATTTTGGTAAACACTCTGTTTTCTGGACTATGTTGTCTTAACAGGCATGCCTTTGAGCCTTGTGGACTCCTTCATGGTAACATTCACCCAATCAATGATTCTAAGAATGTATATTGAGCTGCAATACCAATGGGTTAATAATAGTTGTGCGTCTTCCATTGCATGTGAGCCAGCGCAAATTAGACTTTCTTTGCAGCTGAAGGGAGGGGCTTGCCAAACAGTCCCATTATTCCCTTAATATATTGTGCTACTTTTAGACTTTTAAAAGGGGGTGGAGGGATAAGTAGACACCACTCCTCTCCATCTCCAGATTCTCACTTTCCCTAGCTGAAAAAAACAAATTTGACTTTTTCCCCCCTCCTCTGATTCTACACTACGTACCTCCTTAAACATCTTACAGATCCCCTACTGCCATTGAACCCAGACAAATAGAGGTGCAGGAGAAATCATGAATATAGCCAAGTTACATGTCAAGTTAAAATATATATATTGATATTGTTATGTGCCACACGTCCCTTGTTATCTGGAATATGATCATTCACATTTCCTTTTTACTTTGCATTTTGGGACTTATAGTACAGGACACTTGATGGACAAAACTAAACTATAAGTCACAAAATGCAACGAAAAAACAAGAACTGGATGGGCATCTCTCCGAATTACATGGAGCCATCCACAAACACACACACCCACACCCACACACGCACTAACACTGAAAACTCACACTCAAAGCACAATCCCTCACACACATCTTCACATCATGTACACACACATGCTCACATCAAACACTCACACATCGCATGCAAACCATTTGTGATGACATGCACACCCTCACACCTCACATTCCCCTTTACACTGCACATATATTTAAATAGAGGACTACACCATCTCTGGGGAACATTATAAAATAGAAGAAATTAAATTAAAAAAAATACATTTATGCTGAACACTGCCATTGGAGAACCCTGGCCTGCAGGAGTTTGAGATGCAGCGCTTAACCAATATGTTACAATGATGTTATTGTTTGGATTATCACAAGTTTAATAAGAAACCTTTTATCATTGAACATATTCAATTATAGGCGAAGTATGAAATGTATTCCCTGTGCAGCAGCAAGCCATTGTGGCCTAGTGGTTAAATGCTTTCTTTAATTTAAATAATTACATTAAATTAAAAGAAAAGCGATGCAACTGGGAGGTGGGGAGGTTTGTTGCAGTGCAGTCCTGTGATCTGATTTGGCAAGAGGGCGTTTAGATGTGGCTCCAATGTCAGCCACGTCCAAACATGCCTTGTGCCAAAATATCGCTGTTGGAATGACTTTCGCGCTGAAAAGGGTGTGACAAAATGGGCACTGCAGTGGAATGAGCGCACCAAATCGACACGCACCAAAATGATAGCGCCGAAAAAGGGTGTACCACTTTGAGCATGCTGCTTAACCAAAGTGTGTGGTCCATGGTGTATAATTTATTTTTTTTTTTTAAATTTCTTTTTATTTTCAATTAACAACGTACATACATACAACATACAAACATACGAACATTCAACTGGCATTTTGGCTTTTTCGGCGGATTCTGCCGTGGGGTCATCGTCTTAGAGTGTCCAACAGCTTATCTGCCCAGTCTGTGGCTGCTTCCGCTAGCTGCCTCCGTGTCCATACAACGGTGTCTATTCTTCCATTCCTTGTGTCTCCCTGTCCTGGGCGCTCTGGTATCCCCCAGCCTCCTCCTGATCCTCCTCGTCGGTTTCCTCTTCTTCTCGTCCAAATAGATTCTGCACTAGGGAATTCCATGCCGCTATTTTCCCAGCCGTTTCCCCCTCCTCTCTTTGCACTGCTCTGATCCACACCGCAGTCTCCGCTAGTGTCCACTTTCGGAGGTCTGCCCACCATGCTTCTATGGTCGGGCCTCCTCTAGATTTCCAGGACATGGCTATCCTTCTTTTAGCTAGAATGCAAATCAGGTCTTTCATTTTCGCTAGGTGCACCCTGTCTCTGCCTCCTCGAGGGAAGAGGCCCAGTAGGTACCATTCGGGGTGCTCCATCTGTATCTGGAGGCCACTTTTCGCTATTTTGGTCCTGATGCCTTCCCAAAACGTCTGTATCACCGGGCATTCCCAAAACATGTGCACCATGTCGGGCCTCCTCGGTCGAGCACCGTGGGCACCCGCTGGGGTCACCTCCGCGTATCACTTTCATCCTCTTAGGTGTGAGGTACGCCCTGTGTGTCACGTACAACTGGGCCTGTTTGAACCTTGCGTTCCTGGACACTGTTTTGGGGTATCTCAGCACCCTGTTCCATTCATGGTCGCTGAGCAGCCTTTGGAGTTCTTCTTCCCAACTTTGTTTTATGTGTAGTTTTTGGTCCGTGTGGGGTCTCAGCATCTGCTCGTATAGTCTGGAGGTCGTGTGTGTCCCCTCTGAAATGTCGTACCACATGTCTAATGCTCCTGCCGGTTCTTCTTGGTCTTCCCATTCTGGCCATCTATCCTTGATTCTGAGGATCAGTCTATTATACAGGATGAATTGGGCCTCGTGTATTTCGTATTCTTCCCTCATCTCCTGGAAGTCTGCCCATCTCCCCTCTCTTCTCATGTCTCCGATTTGCGCTACCCCCTTGGCCTCCCATTGTGTTTGGAACGCTGCCAACAAGCTCATGTCTGTGCCCACCAGGCCCGCCAGGGGTATTTGCGCTGAGTAGGGGTCCTTCGTCCCTTGCAGCTTCCATGCTCTCCACCACAATCTCACTGCGAGATTTAGCATGTACGGTAAAGTCCTGAGTAGGGGTTTGTCCAGCCACAGTATTTCCCTCAGGTAATGTGTTTTCAGTGCGGGCTGGAAGTTGGTTTTGTCCATTGTTTCATCCTCCCCTAACCATTTGACCACAAATTGTAACTGTCCAGCCAGATAATACTTTTCAAAGTCCGGCAAACGAATGCCTCCTCCCTCATAGTCTCTCTGTAAAGTGCTCATTGCAACCCTGTTTCTCCCCCTGCCCATAGGTAGTTTCTTGCTATTGTGTTTAGGTTCGTGAAGAATGTCCTGGGAATGTTATATGGGATGTTGGTGAAAAAGTACAACAGTCCATGGTGTATAATTGTGTCTCACTGCTTGTTGCCTAAAAACATTATAAGTTCTCAAAGCCTGCAATCTGAAGGCCATGGCTAGTGGTCTGGTAGCATTTTAAAATGGATAGGGGGCACAGGCAAAAGCTGTGCCCACTGACAATGGCTGAATACCATGCTAGTAGTCTGGAAGCATTCTAATAATCTATAGAATAACAAAACCCTTGAAATTCAAGGAAAAAACCTTTTTTGCAGTTATGTTAGGGTGAGCAATACATTGTAAAAAAACATTTGAAATTCAAGGAAAAAACTTTAGTGATGTCATCATGTGGCGATAGGCTGCGCAACAGGGGCGCAAATTTAAGGTGGCTTTAGCTGAATTTCAGAGGTTTTGTTGCTTTAAGTTCTCACCTTAATGTCCATTCACTAAAGTTTTTTCCTTGAATTAAACTGCGGTAGTGGCCGTGTAGTTATAGTTAATTTGCTCAACTCATAGGAAGAGAACTTTTGGGCGGCTTATAAATTTGCTCCCTCTGGATGAATCCTTACCAAACTTTGCAAAAAAAAGTATATGGCCCGCTCTGAACTTTTTTGGAAAGTTTGGTGGAGGTTTCATCGAGCAGGGGCAAAGTTATAGGGGGGGTCGCAAATAGACGCAATGGAAAAAACATTTTTCTCACGCTTACAGCCCAAACCGCTGTGTGGATTTTGACCAAATTTGCAGCAAGAGCGGCAACTTGCTCCCAAAAAGTGTGCTTTTTTAAATTTGGTGTAAATCCGTCCAGTAGTAAAAATGGGCTAAAAGTAAGTAAAAATTGTGATATCTGGGTTCGGTGCACAGACTCACTTCCCTGTTCGGTCCATGGACGGGCCTCCGTTTGGCCAAGAGGACGACATGAAGTCTGCGGACATCGGACGCGCCCACTGATTGGATGGTGAACAGTGAGAGGTGCGTCAGATCTTTGGAAACACCTGCCATGGTGGATTAGCGGACATCCGCTGGTGTCCGTGGACATCGCGATAAAAACATATTAAAAAACACAACATTGCACTTGTCCAATTTATCAAACAATCTCTGGCGAGTTGAGGGGTGATGAGGATGGGAATGATAAATGGCCGCAAGAAGCCAAAAAACGTGTGTTTTTCACCCCAAAGTCAGCGAACATTCCGGAAGTTCAGGTGCAGTCCTGTGATGTTCGCGAACACTTCAGATGTTTGCAGACATATGTGCTTATTTCTGCGTTACAGGGTTGGTTAAATGCAGTTTTTGGATGGCTTATAACCGTGGTGCCACTCAATGAAACTGAATGTTTGGAATTATTTTCTAGACCTAATCCTGAATGGTTTTGCAAAGTTTGGTGGGATTCTGTCAAGATGGGGCAAAATTAGAGGTGGGGGCCCAAAATAATGTAAAGGCTTATAAATGTAGTGTCATTTGACGAATCTACACAAATGTTTTCAGAAAGATTTTAGATTGAGATATACATGTTTTTCTAAAGTTTGGTGGGATTTGCCAAGAGGGGGCAAAATTAGAGGGGGGTCTCAACATTTTTAGATGGCTTATAACTTTGTTTCCTTTTGACGAACCTGGACAAATGTTTTCAGAAAGATGATAGACCCAACCTTGAATGTTTCTGTAAAGTATGAATGGATTTTGTCAAGTGGGGGCTAGGTTATAGGATTATTGTATGTATATACATTTTGACACTTTTGAAAAAATAAAACATGAGACCATTTCCAGCAAACATGTTTAAGGAGCATTGGCAAGGACCTTAAAGCACGGTTTTGCAAATGTGCCTGTGTTTTATTTTTTGACAAATGTCATAATGTAGGTACAAAAAATAGTGATATACCTTTGTTGACTGAGGTCTAGCCTGCAGCCACGGGCAGTGGCAAGATTGTCCGGGTCAATTACATAAGGTCATGACCCGGACAATCTGGCTACTGGCCACGAATACGAGGGAGGACAAATGGGGTTAAAGTGGCCATGTCCACCTGGGACCCGCTATGTGGTAAAGTTATTCCAAAGTGGGATAGGTTTGAAAGGGAAAAAAAATCTGCTCATGGTAAAATGGACATAGGGTTCTCGCTTCGCCTTCTGCATGCTGCCATGGAAAGGGAAGAGGGGCTCTGTATGGAGTCCCGCCTTCCCTTTCCATGTTAGCCATCTTGGAAAAGGATTTTTTTTTAGCACTACGGGTTCCTGATTTCGGAACCCGGGGGATAATGGCCTTCATCCCCTATCGTAAGGGCTGGAACAGGGGAATAACTGTCCGGAGCCCTCATTGTCTGACCTTGCTTCGCTTGGGCCGATAACTTGGGCTGCCGGGCCGTTATCCCCATTCCAGTACCTGGAACGGGGGATGAACGCCACATTATTTTCATTAGTATAACACAAAATGCTAATGGAAATGTGGGAAAATCGTATTGAGTCTATGTACTTTACTGAGAAATGTAAAGTAGATGGCGTCTATAAGATTTCTTCTTTGAGTTCTATTTTTTAACTGTGAAAGGTGGTACCTAAAGGAAGCTCTCTTTTGTTTTTTTTGGATGAATTTTCTTTTGCAGGAGAGGTTAGAACGTAAGGTTGGGGGGAAGGGAGGGAAGAGGCTCCAAGCACTAATATGGAGGGGCATGTGGACAGGGCAAGATGTTGTGTTTGTGTTAATTCTATGGTAGGGTGCAGAATTTCTAATGCTCCTTGATTACAGCTTCAAAAGCACTTCAAAATTGCTTCTCCCTGCAGAGTGGTGTGTTACAGTATATACAGATGACTGTTGTCTTTGAACAATATGGATCAACAGCCCCTTTTATTGCTTGCAGGGTAGCTGGTGGGATTTTGTGTCCCTCAGAGGTAGGCTGTCTGGTTACAGTATTGGTTGAGGACGATGAGGTGGAGGAAGACAGCCTACTACTTGCTAAGAAAGGAACAACCTTTCTGAGAGCATTGCAGTGGTTGGATTTGGTGTGGCAATGCTTGGAGGTGGTCCCGTAGAAGTACTGTCCAGGTAGTCCGTGACTGAGTACTCAGTGAATTTCACTTTGGTAGCTGTAGCCTTTAGTACATTCCCAAATGTGGTAAAGAACTGCCACACCCTTCATTCTCTCTGTGGGCTAGAGGTAGGCACTTCCTCTATGTTATCTTCTTGGTCCTCTTCATTGTCTTTGTAAGTACTGTGCTTTTATTGTTGTGTAGGTTCTCCAGCTGGCGGTGGCTCTTGGGAGAAGGGATGGTAATAGCTGATGCCATTTTAAGATGAATAGCAATTTTGCTAATATTCTTCCAATTATGTGCTTTGTACTAGATTGTTAATGGATAATGAGTAAGTATAGGTGTAGGAGCTGTGCAAGGGTACATTTTGAGCTTGAAAGTTCCTAGATCAGTAGAACTGTCCTTGAAGCAGGGACCCGATCGCAAAGTGTGGATGCCTTCACGGACACGTCATCATGCCACGTGTTAGCGCATGGTCACGTGCACTGTCCGAAAGGTCTGTGATGATGTCAGATATTCCCGGTTGTGGACGGATGCAAAAACATTGGAAAACGTTGCAAAAAGTGTATAGAAGTGTTAAAAATGATGCTAGAAGGTGGGAAATGGCAGTGTTTTAAGGTGAAACATGGTAAATTGGACATACATTTTGCTATATTGTGTAAGTATGATATTAGTAAGTTGTAGGAAAATAGTATGCACTGGTAAAAACCCATGAAATTCACAGAAAAAACGTTAAAAGGATGTTATGGTTAAGTTGCACGAATAAAAACCTATACATTTCAATGAAAAAACTTTGTTAAAGGGACCCTATGATTAAGTTGCACTAATAAACACCTGTGAAATTCAATGAAATTTGTGATGTCATTGATGATGTCCTGGGTGTTAGTCTTAGCAGTGCACGGTAGTGGCATGAGTTACGGTCGCTTAGCTTACCATAACTGGGGAATTTCTGAGGTTTTTCGGTTTTACTTGTAACCATAATGTCCCTCTTTAACAATGTTTTTTCATTGAATTTCATAGGTTTTTATTAATTCAACTTAACCATAACGTCCCTTTAACAAAGTTGTTTCTGTGAATATATATATTCAAGTTAAAACTTTAATTGCAGGGACATTAAGGTGAGAACGTAATGCAACAAAACCACTGATGGACCAATAGGTTTGATTAAAAAAGGGGGGGGTCTATCTGTAAACCTATTATATATCACAAGGGGACAGGAACACCAACATCTGTTACTAAGACAACACAGAGACATGTACTACTGACAAGCTTGTTGTATTTAGACACTATGGGCTCAAGAAGAGTGCAACTGATCAGAGACAGAAAGTAATTCTAGCTGTCCCTGTTCCCACTTCCAATTCTCCTAGGGACTGGTGGTGTGTCGTCTATCTACACATGGACAGAATAAGGAAAGTATAGTGCACACTAAGTCTGTCAATACATGTGATTCAATCTATATCTCTGAAAGGCAGTTATACAGCAGTCATACACACAAATAAATGTATCATTCAGCCACATTTGAAAGGTGTCTTAGCTCTCAGGTATTGGTACGTTTAGACCTAGAGTGTAAATCACTGTGTTAGAAAGTGCAGCAAAATCAGCGTTAAAGTTGCTCTATTTACTACAGAGACGTAGTAGTGTGATAAGGCAATATGCTCAGTGTGGCCATCTTGGAAATTCCACTGCCAGGTGGACATTGGACCAGAATGTCAGAAACATCTGTGTTCCTATTAGAAAATGGATTGTGTACCTTTAAAGGAAGGACACCTGAATCCATCAATCTACTGGCTTGAACCCTGTGGGATTATTCCAGCAGGGCCTCCAGGGTCAGATCATTTTTCTTAGAGTCAAAAAGAGATGGAAAACCCAACACAACTATGGTGGCCTGGAGTGAGGGGTGCTTATAGGCTGTGTGTGTTACAGCAGTAGGGTAGTAATCGGCCCTTAGCAAGCATGGGCAAAACCATTCTGGGATCCAAGATTGGTGGACCAAACTTTGGAGGGGTCTGCCCACGCATTAAGGGATTCCAGCATTGCCCATATAGGAGCAATGGTACTGGAGACCAATCCCCTGGCGAGAGATCAAATGGTACACACATGCTATATTTTAAAACAAGTCTATCATGTCTGATGCAAGAGGCCCAACAAGTTATGACAACGGCATTAGATGCTCAAAGCTATTTTATATCCTTATGCAAACTGAAATCTGAGTCCCACCAGCCACCACATTCATTTACAGCTCAGAACTAACTGAGTCACACAAAGAACATTCATTCTGCGAAAGCAGAATCAAAATATCGAGGCTGAGTACCCCAAAAGGAAATACACCGAACACGGGTTACAAAGGAACATACAAAGTACTTTATTTTAAACTGAATCCAGTTACAAAAACAGAGCAAAATCAGATAGCTATCGGCCCTCAGTACAACACAACGAACTCCAGCGTGGTTCAGTGTGTTCAATGAGAGACGTCATACATTAGAATGCATTCACTTTTTATACACTTGGTGGGCGCGATGTCCAGCCCCACTTCGGGTCAATATCCTTATAATACATCACCGATCCAGTGTTCGTGCCAAGTCTCAAACAACCGCATATAACTGGTTTGCCTTTAATACATGTATCAACAAGCCTATGCAATAACTGTGTATTCTAAGATTTTCCATGCAGGCCTTCTTAAACATTAATACAATGTAGTTAAACAGATGTTCTTCGTTCAGTATTTGAATACATTGTCTCAACATATGCTCGTGGATTAGTTTCATTGCACTAGTAATCCTTCTACACATAGGTCAACAAAGGACAAGGTCTCAGTTCACAATCTCAACAAGTGGCCTGCAGGCAAGTTACACATTAGTTATGTACAGAGGTCAAGACGGCCATGTTGTATTCTGGAATGACATTGTCCACCTTTTTAACTCACAGGGTGACTTTTACACAACAAATCCTAAAATGGCGGTTTGACCTAAAATGGCGGCTTACATGATTTAAGGTCAGGACCTTGCAACACGGATTTCTTTCGCAAGTGACTTTCGAGCAGCTTGGCGTAGGCCAATATTAATATATTTATTACAATAGAAGGCACGCTATACTTTCTCTTTCGACAAACCCTCCTTTTGGCCTATGCCAAGTGCTAAAAAACTACTTTGGAACTCCATGCATCATCGTCCATGCACCCTGAATCACTACCGGAAATATCTATTGCCATTAGGTCATTTGCTAAAATATCCTTCAACACATATTCTTTGGAAGTCTTATCTGGGGCATACACTTTATGTCCTATCGAACCTATCGCTTGTGTGCAACATCCACCTAGCATCGAACACATAACAGGTAGACACTGAATACAGCAACAAAGAAACAACAGGATTCCCAAAATAATTAGTAAGACCGAAAGTACCTTCCAACCCCAAGATCGCAAGAAGTCCCAGAACCAAGCACTTAGATCCCAGTTTCCCTCGGGAACATGCACTTCGGAACTAAGGACGTGCAGATTCTGTATTGCCTTGAAGATAGTTGGGGAGGAATCTGGTACGAAAACACAGCAAGCGGACCCCACTAATTTGCACACTCCACCACGCTCAGCTAAAATGACATCTAATGCCATTCGGTTTTGAAGTGCTACTAATCTTATCGCCTTTTGTTCTAACCTCATATTATAGATTATGTCCGTGGTCCGGTTGATGGTTCTCTCCAGTACTCTCGCTAGTTTTCTGATGTCTTCTGAATTCGATATCTGCCCCAAAATAGCACAACTGATTTAGCTATATCTCCCAAGACTTGTGCTGGGGTGTCACCATTCTCATCCCGCCGTGAACAAGCCTTCGACACTTCTTTTGTACTAGCTATAAACACCCCAGGTAACAGGATCCCTAAATAACAGGTTCTCTGCCAATCCCTGGTCAACCAATGGAATGCTACATTACCGCAGACAAAGTAGACAGGTTCAACTACATACAAAGGTCTGTTCTCCCCAGTCAAATTTGCAACGTTGGCACAACCTAGAATAGTTCTCATTGACTGAGTTCCATTCCTCTGTATGCAAAAAGAAACTGAATCGGGGCTATGGTTAACAGTGTAAGAAGGAGGCATGGCGTCCTCATTGCCTATTGGAGGCATTTTGAAGGAAATCAAAGATTGGAAAGGATGAGACAGTGTATCAGAAGGCCTAATAGAAGCAACATTCGGTTTACTCCTATTTGCAAAAAGCGAGCATCCCAGGGGAGTCAAAACACGTTTCTCAAAACTATTCAAATTGGTGCCATCAAAGTTCCCTGAGATGCTATCATTCCATCGGCCAAAAAACAGTGCTCTAAGAGAAGCATAGCAAGCAGTTGTCAATGGTAAAGGATGAATATACCAACCTAGCCCCTTATCCCCGTGTTGCGGTAAATGTGAGCAGACCCAACAGTTAGATTTATTAAAAATGGCATGTGTAGCACTCATGATAAGCAGTAAAGTGTTATTGTGATACCTTTGTCTGTACTGGGAATCCCGAGGGGATAAAGTATGCAAATGTACAAAGGGAGTAGGAACAATGGGTGTACTTTCAGTAGGCAACAAAAGTTCTAAAGAGTGAGTTTCCTCGAGGTACCACAATCCTAAGGCAGCGACTATTAAAAAAACAAATATCATTATAAGAATACAGCAATACATTTTCGGGGTTCAGGCATTTTGTCCATTGTCCCGGTTGGTCACCCCTTATTTACAAGTCCCAAACGAGCGGTAGCGGCGGCGGGCATCGTAGTCTTCAAACGGATACTCCAAAGTTTGTTGCTGGTGACCTCCCTGTCGAGCGACTTCTTAGTCCTTCCACTACCCTAGCCAACAGAATCCCCTTTCTCAAATTTGGGCAAAAAGCAAGCCCTCGATGACTCTTTTCCTTCTCAGAATGCACAGCCGAACCGTGCCGTAAGTCTATCAGATGCACAGCAAAACCCTGCCGTAAGTCTATCTTCGTGGTCGCAGATTATATCGTACTTTTCCTGGTACTGATTGATCCGGAAACAATATGTCTTCACTTCCTGCTGGAAGAAACATATCGGAGGCAAGTGAAGGGGCTGAATTCGAAACAGCAGTTTCCGGGTGCAAAATTTGGGGAGAGTGCGGAGACAAAATGGCAGCTTCCCCAAGCCTCCCGGGCTCAGAGAGATTCTCCAACACACTCTCAGTGCCGCTTACTGCTTTGGGATCATTGGTTGCAGTGTCAGCGAGGGGTTCTGTTTAATCTGTAACGTGCGGCACAGGGTGAGGAAGTTTCTTGATGTGGGACGCGTGGATCCAGTTCTTTCGCCAGCGACCCGCACACCTGTCTGGGTGACCAACAGGACTTAGAATGGGCCACGCTAGCGAGGCGCAAGGCAGGAGGTGCGCTCAAACGATTTGACGAGCACCCAACTCCCAGGCCGTATGCCTTGGCCCGGGCCCTCGTATCGCACAGGTAAAGCTTCTTGTACCTGGTGATAAATCAAATACAGGTTTTTAGTCAATTGGCTACAAGAATCTGAAAGTAGTACATTTTCAACATTTCTTAACGAGTTACATTTAGGAAGGTTCCAAATATTGCCAGGCATCCCCATTACCACCTCAAATGGAGAGAACCCAGTCTTAGTTTGAGGGGTTGTACACATAGATAACAACACGATCGGTAAGGCGTCCGGCCATTCCATTTTAGTTTGGTGCCGGCACACGTTTTAGCAAGCTCGTTCTTGATGATACCGTTGTGTCTTTCCACTAGTCCAGCGCTCTGGCCGAATGGGACCGTTTGTCAATTCGTAATGCTGTACATATCTGTAGAATTACAGCAGCGACAAAATGTGGACCATTGTCCGACCAGAAAACACTTGGCAAACCGAACCGTGGAAAGTATTCTTTTAACATGATTTTTGCAGTAGTCATAGCTGTAGCATCTTTAATAGGGAAAGCCTCAACCCATTTACTAAAAGCACAGATAACCACCAGTACATATTTCTTATTATCGCATCGTTCCATTTCAATGAAATCAAAGTGGATCACTTCAAAGGGGACAGAGGGTGGCCCAAAACTACCCCTTGGAGTTACTGTCCCCTTTCCCACGTTGTGTTGCAGGCAAATCATGCACTCCCGGGGGAAGTGCTGGGCAATTTCCGAAATTTTGCCATTTACCCAAACCTTCTCTAACATTTTTGTCATTTTCTGGGCACATACATGCGTAGGACAATGGGCCATGATGACCATCATCATGACATACGCGTCAGGGAGTAGCCATTTCCCTTCTACTATGTCCACCCAACACCCGTCATCATCAAGTTTCACCAGGCCTTCAGCCAACTTTTGGATTCTTCTAATGTGGCATTAGCTTGGATATCCCGTACAGACCCAACACCCTCATCTATTGTATAAGCATCTACAGATTCCCTTGAAACATACATCTCCGTAAGGAGATCAGTTGCAGTTTGCCTAGCTATCTGATCAGCGAAAGCATTCCCTTTCCCTATATCATCTGTAATCTTTCGATGTGCTGCACATTTCATAACTGCTAACTGAGTAGGGAGCACAAGCGCTGAGAGTAGTTGTACTATTAGGGAGCCATGTTGAACTTTGGTGCCATGCGAAGTTAGGAACTCTCTCTCTGACCAAAGTCTCCCAAAGTTGTGGACCACCGTAAAGGCATACTGACTATCAGTATACATATTTACTGCAAGCCGTTCAGAACGTTCACAAGCTCGGGTCAATGCTATAATCTCTGCGACCTGTGCAGAATTATGCCTGATTCTCTTTTTTTCCACAACCGTACTTAATGTAGTGACCGCATAAGCAGCTGTGGATGTACCATCCGGAAGTTTAAAGCAGGAGCCGTCACAAAACAGCTCTCCTTGCGGATTATCCAAGGGAGTATCTTTCAAATCAATTCTACCCTTTGTCTCTTGTTCAGTCGTATACAAACAGCCGTGTGGCACTTCATCCCGCAAGTAGGATCTTGCGGGAAAGGTAGGAGTTCAGCCGGATTAAGGACACAACACCTCTAAATTTGAATGTGAGGAGCAAACAAGATCAATTCATATCTTGTCAACCGTGCAGAAGTGAGGTGTTGCATTTGAGTTCGGTTCAGTAGAACATCTACAGAGTGAGGCACCATCAGGGTTCGATCATGGCCTAAAACCATTCCCTCACTCTGTTTTACAGACGCGGCAGCAGCAGCGACAATGCGCAAACATCTTGGCATAGCGTATGCTACAGGATCAAGGGCAGAAGAAAAGTAACTGCACAGCCTATTCTTCCCTCCATGTTCCTGCTTTAATATAGCCAAAGCACATCCATCACATTCATGCACAAACAACACAAAGGCCTTTTCATAGTTTGGTGTGCCCAAAACTGGTACAGAGCATAATGCAGTTTTAAGCAAGTCAAACGACTGCTGGTGTACCGCGTTCCATGGTAATGGCGAAGAAAGATCACTAGTGAGAAATTCGGGATCCACAACCTACAGTAAGAAGCCATACCTATCAAGGCTCTGACTTCCTTCTGTGTATTTGGGTCAGACATACCGGAGATGTGTTTTATTCTTTCAGGTGTCAATCTTCTTCCCTCCTTTGACAGGAGATAGCCTAAATAGGTGACCTCCTGACAACAATATTGACATTTTTTAAGCGATGCTTTGTGACCATGCTTAGCTAGATGAATAAGTAATGACACAGTGCCCTCCTTACAGGCACTCTCAGAGTCAGCAGCTAGAAGCAAATCATCAACGTACTGAAGCAAAGTACAGGTAAAGGGCAATTCAAGGGTATCAAGTTGTTCTTTCAAAGCCCTACTATAAATGTTAGGTCTCTCTGTGTACCCTTGAGGTGCACGAGTAAATGTAAACTACCGTCCCCCTAAGGTGAATGCGAACAAATATTTACTATCCTTGTGTATAGGAATACTAATGAACGCATTCTTTAAGTCCACAACACTAAAGTAAGTAGCTGTAGCTGGAATCATGGTTAGGATTGTCGTTACATCAGGCACAATTGGAAATTGTGGTGCCACAACTTTATTAATGGCACGTAAATCAATTATGAAACGGTATGGAATTACATTATCACCTTTCTTGTACATGAGTAAAATCGGACTGTTACACAAACTTCCTGAAATTTCTTCAATCACCCCGCAATGCACAAAATCGGAAACAATACATTTCAAAGCTTGCTCGCCCTCAACCGAAATCTAATACTGGGGAATGCGTGGCAGCTCAATTCCATGTTTCAAGACTATTTTGACAGGCTCAATCTGTAAAACACCGACATCATTGTCGTTGACAGCCCACAAGCTCTCTGGTACATCACTGAATTCTGGAGGCAAAGGTCTAGTCAAGAATGGCGAAGCAGAAAATTGCTGTGGTAAAATCGTCAAGCGCACCCCATCAGAAGAACAATAAATTACTGCATTTAATTCTTTTAACAGATTCAACCCCAGCAAGTTCTCTCCGCAATCCAAAGTCAACAGAAATGGACAATGGTCCGTAAAGGAACCCAAAGAAATAGGTACCGGCATAGAAACCGGACAAACTGGTGTACCAGAAAACCCAACAGAAACATTGGTTTGCCCTGACAGTGGAATGTTTGGAACCCGCGAATGATCAATGGAACACTTCTGTGCTCCAGTGTCTATCAAAAACTGATGTTTCCTATTTCCCACCACCATTTCAATGTAGGGACCTTTCTGATTGACGGGAATAGGTGTAGGTTCCAAACCCTACTTCGGGCAATCATAACGAAACAGAATATCTTCAAAAGGAGGTTCTTCAGATAAATATGCAGCGGAAGGATGATCAAATATGTTCCTCGTGTCCACACTCGGAGTCTGATTGTCCTGAGAAAAAGGTTGCAGAGGGTCCTGTGTAAACTGACCTCTACCAGGGCCCCCTACGCCCAGGCGACCTCTAAATCGCCTACCCATATTACCAAATGTATTATTCGATCTTTGTTGAAGGACGGGGCATTGTGCTTGCCAATGACCCTCTCGACGACAATAAGCAAACTGGTTAATGTTCACAGGACCCAAGAGCACATTCCCCTGTGGGACATACTGACCTCTAACCTGAGAACTACCCCCTCTGGGGCCCCTAACAATTTGCTGCAATAGCACTTTAGTTTTTAAATCACCTTTCTGTTTTTCAATCCTATCTTTTTCATTATTGACACGGTTCTCGTAGTACTGAGCCATGTGCAGTACTTCTGATTTTGATTTCGCCTGCCAAGCGCTCTCAGAAGACATAATTTGTGACTGGATGTCAGGCAGCAATCCACGTACAAATTTGTCTACAAATAATCTTTTCCCAGACTCTGTGCGTAAGTCTTGTCCACTGAAATCCGAGAATACCTGCTTGAACCGATTAAAGAACTTGGTAGCACCCTCAGACATTCCTTGGACACAGGCCGTAAGCTTGTCCCAAATAATTCTCTTTTCGGGAATTATGGTTTTTAATTTAGCAACGATTCTATCAGGGAGAGTTATTATCACCTGAGGTGGTCTTTCGCCATCTTACCTTTCCCCATTGGGTCTAGTTATGTTCACCCATGTATCTCCCAACCGGGTATGTTGTCAATAGTTCTAACTTGCTTCCATAAATCTACGGGCAGGAGCACAGGAAACAACAAATCAATGTCAACTAAGTTGAACACTGAGGACTGCAAAACGGATTCTATCTCTTTATAGAACCCTGTCGGATTTTTCCTAATATCAGGAATAGATTGCCTAATAGTATTCATTTTCTGTCTTGAGAACGGGATGTGAATGAACTGTGATACATAATGTATGGGAATGTTCACAGCGACTATACCCTGTGCAGCATCGGCAGCAACCTCAACTTTCGAGACAAATGTCGGAGGAACCTCTCTCATAGGCAACTGAGAAGTAGGTCACTCCGAACGCTTACTAAGCAACAGAGTCAAGTCGAGCGCTAAAGCAGTCGAAGAAGTGTCAAGTGAAAAAGCTCTCTTATAAATGCTCAATAACTCTGTGGGACAACTAATCTTCCTTTTTACACACTCATCCTGCAGGTACTCTACCATTACCTGTATCACTTTCCTATGCATTTCTAGCATATATTGACTATATGTGTCATATACCTCAACTGGAGTTATCGATATATATCTGAAATCCATCTAATCACGTCATTCTTACAAATTCGCATTTCCTCCGATAACGGTTTACGACACAGAAGGAACAGTTTCTGTACATACATATTTTCCTCTTCGTCATCCTCATTCTGTAACTTTTCTAACTCCTTTCTATACCCAAACAACCTCTCGAAATGCTCATTTACATTCTCCACAGTGTCTCTAGAAAGCACTAGAGTATTTAGATCCCTTAACCCTTGCGGAAAATCCGCATTATTTAATCTTCCCCACATTATACATAACTGAATCCCTAAACCTTCAATAAAAACATTTTTCTCAGGAAAATTATCCGTATTACAAAGTGCGGCAAAACGCTAGCTTGATCATCCTTCTCCATACAATGCTTAGCCCATTCAATTAACTCACGTTTCTTCTCCGGTGGTACGGTATAGTGAGTGACAACCTTTGTTCCTGTACCTCGATCGATTACAAGTGGCTCAGGACCACTTGGAAGAGAGGGAGCAGGCAAATTTGATGGAGGTACTCTAACCGGTGCAATAAAAAGAGGTGGGGTGGCTGGAGGAAGGGGAACATTAGGCGGAGCAAGAACAACGGGAACAACAACAGGTGGAACAGGAATAACAGGAGGAAGAGGCAAAGCAGCAGGAAGAGGAACATACGGAGGTGGCGCAGAGGCACCAGGCCTTCGTTCATTTAATATTTTGTCAATAAACTCAGAAATATGAAGATCTTTAGAAGGATAGATTTTCTGAATACAGAGTGAAAAAGTCCTATCCATATTTTTAGTCGCCTCAGACTGTTTGTCCTGATCATAAAACAATGCTTTTTCAGCATTCGTTTTATGACGGCGTGCATGTTTCTCTCTACTTTTAAGTTGTTGCAATACTTTTTTTTCCAATTCTGCAAAACATCAAATGCTGCAGGTCTAGCCTTTTTCTTTAATAGAATTGACTCTAAATACTCAATATGAGGGATTTCAAAACTACCATTGATTGGCCACTGAAGTTCGGAGGCATGTCTGGTTTGTCTGTGCCAAATGTTATTAAATACTATGCTTCCAATGCCATGCTTACAATACATAGTACATGCCGGCGACCCCTCCTGTGGTGCGGGACGGCTAAATTCCAAAGATTGTCTATCACTGTGGAATAATGCCCTAAAGCAGTTAGACGATTTTCCAGGCATATCTCAAATTCTTGGTGTTACCTGGTCAATAATTGTGTCTGCAGATACAATGCGCCAAAATTCAAATTGTCAGGGTTAAATTAAGAATCGGGTCACGACTAACCTGACCAAACCTAAGGAAGTCCGATCAGATTTCTAAGAATCTTACCTAACTAATCTTACCTCGTGTATGGTGATTTCAGCAAATCTGCCCGCCTCGATAAGTGGACCCTAGTCAAGATGCGTCTCGGACCACACGCTTATCGTCCAAGGATCGGGTCGTGCAGCGCTGCTGAGGTGTTGCGTCTCATTCAGGGGGCCCCTTATATCACACCGTTCAATCCCAGTCCGATAGCGTGCGTCAACCTTCAACAATCCGGCATCAATCTTGAGGGTCCCTATTCGGGTGCCAACTGTGAAAACAGAATCAAAATATCGAGGCTGAGTACATCAAAATGAAATACACCGAACACGGGATACAAAGGAACATACAAAGTACTTTATTTTATACTGAATCCAGTTACAAAAACAGAGCAAAATCAGATAGCTATCGGCCCTCAGTACAACCCAACGAGCGCCAGCGTGGTTCAGTTTGTTCAGTGCGAGACTTCCGTACATTAGAATGCATTCACTTTTTATAAACTTGGTGGGCGCGATGTCCAGCCCCACTTTGGGTTAATATTCCTTTTAATACATCACTGATCTAGGGTTCGTGCCAAGTCTCAAACAACCGCATATAACTGGTTTGCCTTTAATACATGTATCAACACGCCTATGCAATAATTGTGTATTCTAAGATTTTCCATGCAGGCCTTCTTAAACATTAATACAATGTAGTCAAACAGATGTTTTGCATTCAGTATTTGAATACATTGTCTCAACATATGCTTGTGGATTAGTTTCATTGCACGAGTAATCCTTCTACACATAGGTCAACAAAGGACAAGGTCTCAGTTCATGACCTCAACAAGTGGCCTGCAGACAAGTTACACATTAGTTATGTACAGAGGTCAAGACGGCCATGTTGTATTCTGGAATGACATCGTCCACCATTTTAACTCACAAGGTGACTTTTACACAACGAATCCTAAAATGGCGGTTTGACCTAAAATGGCGGCTTACATGGATTTAAGGTCAGGAACTTGCAACACGGATTTCTTTCGCAAGCGACATTCGAGCAGCTTGGCTTAGGCCAATATTTATATATTTATTACAATAGGATGCACGATATACTTTCTCTTTCGACAATTCCATGCAGTTACCTGACATTGTCTAATCTGGAAATGCATACAGCATTCACCAAGATGATGCCTTCAGTCCTCATGGCCAGCAGGACAAGCAAACAGGGCCTGACAAACTTTCCTCTCTTGCAGAACACACACGATGCAGCCATTCAATCACTCAGGCTTTCAGACTCACCTCTGCACTCAAACCCGCTCTCAGAAACAACATCTACCAGTGGGAGTGACCATGACCAAACATCCCACAGAACTGTGGGATGAGGGAAACACACGCCCTGCGCTCCAGTGTGATGTAGACATATGAACCACACATATAACAAAAAATAGTCATGTGCAAGACAACAGAAACCGACCACATAGTCCAAACCCTAGGGAAAGCTGAAATATATGCAGCCTCTGAGGCATGCTCACTGCACCTACGGAACTGGAAACCAACCACTTCAGTGATCAACACTTAAACCAGAAAGAAACTTACTTCCAGCTCACCATTCCCACACATAAAGGTGAAAAAGGATTCCGCACCCCTCCAACATCACTTACGTAGACAGGTTCCAACCATTCCCTCATGAAACCAGGGCAAACCAAGCCTCCAGCTGTCCATGACAGTCCCACCTAGAACTTGGGCCTGTCACACCTGAGCAAAAACCACACTCTACAATTGGATCAAAGGTAACCACATATCAGTGAACTATTCCAGGTATCAGGTAATAATATCCCCATATACATGGTCGCCGTAAATAATATCGCCGGGAAAATGGTGTAGCGATATTATTTGGGTGACCATATATATGGGGAAAGGGGAAAAAAGAAAAAAGAAAAACAAAAAAGTTTGGAGGTTGCGGGGGTGTCCCCTGCATGTTCCATTCAATAATGTCACCACAAAAAACAGCCATTTTTCGGCGATATTTTTGCATGGCGAGATGTTTGTGGCGACATTATTACATGGAACCCTATTCCATTGCGCTGTGCACGTGTGGGCTTGTGTCCCATTTCCCGTGCCAGTGTTCTATTTTAAGATGTGTGATTTATGTATGACAGGCCACATGTCATCCCCAACTGCCAGTCACATTCATTCAAAACATTCATCCAACGTTCCCTGAGCTCCACATGCATGCAGCATTCTTCAACATCCTACCTTCAGTAAGCATGGCCAACAGGAAAAGCAAATAGAGGCCAATCTAGTATGCCCAGCCAGTTGGGAGGAGGAACGTGTCAATACAAGCACCAAGGGGGAAACCTGTGGTGTGGGAGTTTGGAGAAGGAAGAGGAATTTCATAAGCAATTTAGCTGTAGAAGGTGGAGGTGGGGAAAGCAGAATGAGTTAGAATGAGGAGTAAAGAGATGAACGACAGGAATTGAAAGAAGGAGAGTAACAATGGGCCGAAGCATATGAGGCGAGGGAGAAGATGGAGTTCAGCGACCAGAGGGGAAGGAAGTAAAAGGTGAAAGGAGGAGTTCAATGGGGGTAGAGGTGAACAACAGGAGGTAGAAGGAGAAAGGTTGTGATGAGTTGAAGGGGGTGAAGAACAAGGGGTTTAGGAAATGAACATGAGGAGGTGCAATGAAGGAAAAGAAAAAAATGGGGTAGGTAAATTAGAGCAACCAGATGTGGAAGATGGGAAAGAGCATGGAGGGGGCATTGGAATGGAGGAGGATGAACGCAAACAATATGAGATTGAGAAGGTTAAACAGCATCAGGAAGAGGTGGAGGAGAAGCTTATAAGGGGGAGGATGAAAGAAGTAGACATGGAAATCAAGACGAGTGAGGATGCCCAATGCAAAATGTGTGTGGTTAGAAGTACAAAATTGTGGCAAAGCTCCAAGAGGGTGGATAGGAACCAGGGGGCAAAAAACAAGAGAAGTTTGCATGAAGGAGCTGGACGATGTGCGACCCAAAGAGGGAACTTTAACAGTAGAGAAGGAAAGAGAAAGGCACATCCAAAGCTACCCAGCTGTAAGTGGCTGGAGGTATGAACATGCATTGGGGCACCAAGGAGGTGAAGAGATATATGATCAGGGAAATAGCTAGACAAGTGCCCAAGCAAGAAACGTCACTTAGGTGCAAGCTGTTAGCAAGCAAAGAAGGAGGCATATTGAGAGACTGGAGAGGTGGAGGGATAGGTAATCACACTCAAGAAGCATTGGTGGCAACTCCTTGGCTTCCCCCGGAAACATCTGAAAACTAGCAACTGGCAACTACCATCTTAAGAATACCAAGGTGTTAGGAACCCAAGTTAGGGATCGTGAGAGACCTTAGACAGAGCAACAAACATTGAGAAGTGGAAAAACAAAGACCAACCAACACTTCCGAAGACATGAAGTTCAGAACAAGTAATGTCATTTGAGAAGACTAAGAACAATACTTTTCATGTAGACAGTCAGTTCGGAGTTTTTAGCACTGGTGCAGATATTAGATAAACTGGCACTAGAAGAGCTCCATTTGTCCATCTCCCTCTTCCGGGTTCTTGTGCGCCTCTTTCCAGGGTCAACACATTGTTCACCTTCACCCAATAACATCAGAGCGTATGCACCCTTCATCTTCAGAATGCTGTTAAATGTCTTCCTTGTTTACTTCGTGTAAATGCACTTTGTTCTACACCGTCTCTCCTATTTGCTGACACAGTTTACTAAAGACATCTGCGTGCATGTTCATTGAGCAAAAGACTTATAAATTAGTAAATATCAATCTAAGAATGGCAAACGGTGAGACCGGCTTATCTACAATGCACATTTCGAATGAGAGGGGACACAGATTAAGTAGGGAGGAGCAAGTGAACATGGAAAGGAAAGCTATAGGGGAAAGGATCTGAAAGAGATGAACAGAGATTGCCTGAGCTCTGGATTTAATGAAAAACTGCCATTGCATTACTTCTGGTATGCTTAGTTCATTCATGTCACTGCCACTATCATGTTTATTGTTGATGTATCACTGGAGTTGTGAAGTATCAGGACAACAATCTAATGCATTTAATGTGAACTCTTCCTGGAAAATACATTCCTCACGTGTGTTACAGATTTCCATATTCTCGCCCCTTTGTTGTTCCGGTCTTAGATGCAAAATGTGTTTTACCCGGATGTCACTTGTCTCTCGAAACTTGATGTCCATCGATTGCAACCCAATCTAAACCTGACAAGCGACACAAAGGCCAAGCTGAAGCCATCTGTGTGTGTTGGAGAAAAGCCGGAGTTCAAGTCCACCTTCTGTCTCCGGATTTGTGTTGCTTTGTGGAACTGTCCACCCCCTCAGAGGATCCACCATCCATCATTCTGAAGCAGAGAAGACGTGGGGCATGGATTGCGTGGATCTGCTTAATAAGAAGATTCTCTACATCTTTTCCACCCTCGCCATTCCTATGGACTGGTATTTGCAACGGCATTTGCAATTAGAGAGTAAAACGTGTGACTAAACAGAAGCAATGCCTCTCTGTAACCAGCACCCCATAATTGTAAAAATGTGAACATATTAATGGACAGATTAGCAAAGCCCTGGTGTTCCACTTTTCCAGCAGAGAGAAGCATTGCGACTTATTCCAGAATGAAACTGTTATTCCCAAAGACACTCGAGCAGCATGATTCGCATACTGCGAGCAGCGTCAGCATCTAGAATGGTGCTGGCAAAGCTCGGACATGCTCTCAGTTTATGCCAGGGTCAATGCGAGTACGCTTGATAGCATTATGGCTGCGTGTTCTGTAATAGCATTCTGGCCCTTTGCAGGGTAATAGCATAATGGGACTCCTTGCAAGTACAGTGGTGCAGTAAAAAACACTGGTAACGTAGTGATAATTCTGTTACCGCTGCATTACCGCACCGCTGTAAAACATATTCCACAGTGCAGTGGAGGATTTACCTCCAGCAAAAAACTGGAGGTAAATCTGCCCTTTTATTGCTGGTAATTGGCAAAATTGGTGGAATTACCACTGGCGGTAGTACCTCTGAAATCCCATGGAGTCCTACGGACTCCAATAAATGGGACTAACACCACCTTCCACCTACCACCATTTGTAATCTGGTAAAATCCACTGGACTAAGTGGTGGTAATGGTGATTCCGTTTGGCAGTATTCCAACTGATTTACCACTGAAATACTGCCAAACTTGTAATGAGACAAATTGTTCCGGTTGCGCAGAGGTGGCATTTTGTATATTGTCATCCAGATGATATTTCAGAGTGGCGGAAAGTGTAAGTCCCCATTCCCGGGAATGGGGACACGGAAGCACCGGCAATGTTGCTGCCCATGCTATGCTCCATCAATCTCTTATCTACCCAATGCCAATAATTTGCAGAATTAAATATGTAATCATAGATCTTCCTTGTGAACCCATACATATATAACCGCGCAGTATATCCTATTTCACACTTTTTAAATGTACAAACCTCAAGTTTCTTTAATAAATAACTTTATTTGAATTATACAGCACAATTAATTACAGTAAAAAATAAATACAGGATTCAAACAGGATAGTTAAAGAACATCAAATTTGAACCGGGTCAATCACAGTCATCAGACATATGATGCTACCTTCAGCTCCATAAATCGCAAAGCCCTTTGTAAAAAGGTGTTCTCTTTGGATAACATGGGGCCTCATTACGACTCAGGCGGTAAGGGTTTTACGGCGGCGTAAACAGCGCCGACCCTTACCGCCTGAGTACGAGGTCCCTTAGCGCCATGGCGGACTTAACACCTGCTTTTAGCAGGTGTTAAAATCCATGGCGCTAAGGGACCATGGAGTTAATTACGCCACCGTAATTTACGGTGGCGTAATTAACGCCTTCCCCACTCCCATTATGCCCTATGGGGCAAAAATGGGAATGGGGAAGGGTAAATGGGGATTGGGGACTTACCGCCCCGCCAAACTCGAAATGGGGCGGTAAGTCCGCCAACCACCATGGCGTAAACCTAGTTTACGCCATGGTGGTAAAGTCACGGCCCAGGCGGTAACTTACCGCCTGGGTCGTAATGAGGACCCATGTATCTTAAGCAAACAGAAGGCAATTACCCCATTTCTCAAACTCAATTTCTTAACAGTAGTGCACCATCAATGCACTACTTACACAGATTAGGAATTTTTGCAAGTCTTTGATGGTGCACTTACTTGCAAAAATTCCTAATCTGTGTTGAAATGCCATTGGAAGGACTTGAAGCATTGAACCTAAGATACTAAACACCTTGTTGAACATCTTGATTACTACAAGGATAGTATTTTCCAACTCGCTTTCTTACAATTATTAAGGTTGGTGTTCACCATCGGCCATTGCACTCTTTTTACTACCCATCCAATTTTTGATTTTTAAATTATCTAGCTTTTTGGATAAGATTGTCTGATTAGTGGTCTGAAAACTAAACATATACGCAAGTATGGGTATTGTTAACACAACATAATTAAACCAGCGTGTTTTGTCATGAAGACGGCTATACCAGCAACGAAAGACATTAGAGATAGTGTCTTATCAAACGCAATATGCCGAAACATATGTCGACCATCACATAGGCCAGAAATATCTAAAGCCTAATTGACACAGTTAGATTAACTATATACCTCTGCTATTACCCTCCATCTGATTGTGCAATAACTAATGCACAACAAATGTGTTATTTGTTTATTTTCTCATTTAACAATTTGACTTTATGCAGACTTTGGAACAAACAGTTTCACATACTAACCCCACCTTTTGCGTTTGTTTTGTTTTTAGACTATGTTTACATTTGTGATTCAGATACCTTAAGTGGT
Source organism: Ambystoma mexicanum (assembly GCF_040938575.1). NCBI lineage: Eukaryota > Metazoa > Chordata > Amphibia > Caudata > Ambystomatidae > Ambystoma > Ambystoma mexicanum. The sequence goes on along the minus strand of NC_090930.1, from coordinate 1,127,347,669 downwards.
TCTTTTTAGATTGTGCCTTTAATAAGTTCAAAATAAATTGAAAATATATTTTTTATAATCTCTTTGGTTTTGGGTAAGTTATTTAATAGACTCTTTTTTCCTAATAACACAGAATAGGAATTTTTGCAAGTCTTAATAAATTGAGTTTGAGAAATGGGGTAATTGCCTTCTGTTTGCTTAAGATACATGTTCTTGTCCCTTCGAAGGCCCTACCCCATAAACAAAAAATAGGGTCCTCTCATTTTTCTATACTCTTTGGATAACAGCCAGGGTTCATTACAACTTCTTAACAGGTTAAAAGCAGGAATACATTTCCTAATATTAAAACATTTCAGAATAAGAATCAAATAAAAGCATGAAAGTTAACATATTTAGGACAAACAAATATAAAGAGTAAGCTAATTTCCTCCTTGTGTGGGTAAAAAGTGGTACAGCTTTTAATTATTTGATCCAGATTTTTCCAAGTGTCAACAAAAGATTTGAAAGAAAATAAATTGAAATGAATCGTTGTTATAGCCTAGCTTTGGAACATATACATATGACAACCTATGTATGGCTGAATACCTTAAATAGAGACAAACTGATGGTTTGCAATGTTCACATTTAGGACAGCATCAATCTCCCCGAGCTCTCTTAGGGTGACACATAATTTCGAGGTAAAATATATATTTTTTTCTTAGTATACCCAGAATTTACAGACCGTAGAGTAGTGTCGTGTACCACTGCTAGGGATCTGAAGGGTTTTATGTGAATATACCTCTTTTTAAAGATCTCGAGAGAAAAAGACCGATTTACATTGACCGATTTTCTTTTGAATGGAAAAACGGCATTAAAAAGGTCTTTTTCTCTTGAGACATTTAAAATGTGTTTTCCCTTTTTTTAACACATTGTGTCCCCTCCCGCCCCCCAACACCATTCACCTCCCACTCCCCCAAACCAAAACACATACATACACACAACACACACACCAACACACATGCATCCACAAACCCCCATCTCTCAGCCCCAGGACCCTTCCACCCACCTCCCCACCCCCCACCTCCAAACCAAAACACATACATCCACACAACACACACACCAACATAAACACACACATACACTTACCCGTTCTCCCGGTCCTGCAGTTCCGGGTCCCGACCTGCCTGTCATACCCTGCGCGCATTCGTGTTCGGAAGGGGTGTGAAAGTTGGATTTAGAAAGACCGCTCTGTGCGGTCACAGAGGGGTCTTTCTAAAATCAGCCTTTTAGTGAAAAGATCTTAGGACCATTTGAAGACATATTTACACCACAGAATCTTCTCGGCAGATGGACTACAGCTAAGAAAGTATAATATTATATTTGACAATACTGCTTTGGTATTAGAGTGCATCGAAAACCACATCTTAAACACTGCTCTATACCAGGGGTGAAAAAAGGTAAAGTGCTAATGTAACATATCATTTGTATCTCTGGGCACAATTTGGAAGGCCCCAAATCCTGCAGAAAACATCATTTTCAATAACCTGTACTTTGGAGAGGTTTTCAAAGCCCCAGAGCTCAGCTCCATAAATCCCAGTTGCCTTAACTCAGGCTTAATAAACACTCAAGATCATAAGGACTGGTTGGAGTCCAAAAATGTTTTCTAAATTGTTCACTGCACCCACAAATTCAAGTTCCACTCTAAAGAGTACTTTTATAATGTTACGTCATCAGTATCATACTTTTGTTCTCTACAAATATAGACAGAAACACTGTAAGCCACATCATCTTCCAGGTCTTTTTTGTTGTCCTCGAAGTCTTGAAATATCCACCTCTTATAAACTGATGAGATTGTTCATCAATACCTTTATGCACCTCTGAAATTCAACAATTCAAATTTCTATAAAATAAGCCAGATTTCTTAGGCATTGATAAGACATAATCATTGAGCAAATACAACCAGGGCATCAACTTAAGTTCAAGTTCGACTATCATGTAAATTAACCAAACTTTCCTAAGTGACTAAAATATCCAGTTTAATACAGCCAGACCCCAGAGTCCTGCCATTATGGCCATGTTTAGCTGAGGCACACATCGAGAAACATCTATGCAAATGCACATCCTCCAATTGCCATGTTTCCTGAAGACATGTCATACAGCGAGAATCAATGGTCGCTCATAGTTCAGGTTATTCAAACTTCTATCCCAACCCAGCTATATTCCATCAGAGAACTCTCAGATGGAACATGGGGAAACCCTGACCCATATCGTTAGCGTTGCAAGAAATATTAATCCAAAAGTGACATGTGGGAGTCATGCAAGTGGAATTACAGGATGAAGAACTGACCATTGTCCATCATTTTTCCAGAAATATTGTACGCATTTTGGGTTAGTGAAGTAGAGCTGTAGGGATTACTTGGAGGAATACCACCCAGTCAATCCAGGAACCAGGAGGATCAAATTTCAATATTGTCTGATGACTGGGAGTGTTCGTGAGCATGTGAGTCCATGTGGTATGGGACCCATGGCGCAGAACAGGGGTTACAGGTAAGTAACGAGTTCCTTCCTTTCCTTGCCTTGAACTGCCCACCATTTATGGTTTCCCACCCAGACCCACCCCATCCTCCTCACACTCTCTTCCTGCTTCCCAACCGTGTGATTGGCTGGCCTACATGGAAGCCAAATGTCCTTGTCTGCCTGAGACCAGGATGGTTTTTTCCAGCTGCAACAGGCCATGAAAGCAGGTTATGCTGCTCTGGCCTAGCCTAGGTAAGTGCCCCTCAGCACACCTCCATTTTCCATTTGCTTTTTTTTTACCCCTTTTTCTTGTGTTGCCCTGAACTGCTCCACATATGTGGTTTCCCAGCCAGACCCCTATACTGTCCTCCTCCTTCCCTCTCCCTTCCTCTCCTCCCTGTGATTGGCTGGCTTTCCTCAAAAGCTGCCTTCTTAGCAGAGGAACCAAGGGCAGCATTGCCCGGGCAGTCAGCGTAGGGCCAGGGGCAAAGGAAAGCTCCCTTCTGGACAGCTCCCTCCCTGTTTGCCCCGTTTGCGCATGGACGTCTGATGATTGTGCTCAAATAAAAGCGTGCCACTTCAACATTACCACCATCATGTTATACCACTGTGTAGATTACCAGCTTCATACACTAGATAGCCCAGTAGATTTACTAGGAGTTAACTGTGTGTTGGAATTGGATGGAGTTTGGGGCATAGGCAATGTGCTGATCTTAGCTGTGTTTTGGAGGCAAGAATTGTGTTGCACTTAGATCCATTTCTGGGGGTGGAGATGTGTCTCACCTACCTGCATTTTGGGGTTAGGAAATGTGTTGCTCTTAGGTGTATTTTGGAGATAGGAAATGCATTGCACTTAACTTTGCTTTGTGGGTAGGAAAAGTGTTGCAATTAGATGATTTTCTGATGTAGCGATGTGTCACACTTATTTTGAGGATAGGAAATGCATTGCACTTAGCTTTGTTTTGTGGGTAGGAAAAGTGTTGCAATTAGATGATTTTCTGGTGTGGAGATGTGTCACACTTTGCTATATTTTTGGGATAGGAAATGCGTTACACGTAGCTGTGTTTGGGGAGTAGGAAATGTGTCGCACTTGGATAGATTTTTGGAGGTACGAAATGAGTTGCTCTCAACTAACCGTACTAAAAACTCAATATTCTGCATGCTCACCATCAAACTAAACTAAACACAACTTCTACCATAACACAAACTGCACACACTTCACAACACCCAACATGAAACAAAACATCTATACACAAAGGACCCATGCACAATCATACCTCAATACCACATGACGGCAACCAACGATCAGATGTGATGCTGCCAACAGCACATCAAAGGTCTCTTGCTCTACTACCTCTCAATCCCACAAAAAAAAACGTCCTATTGCAGAACCGCCAGAGCACCAAGTGACCATGCAAGTGGCAACAGTATGCGGTACAAGACCACATAAAATAACAGTAAGTGGAGGTTGTCTGCTCTGAGGCTTACTCGATGCGGGCAAGCTGGTTTACTTGAACATTGTTAGGAAGGTCTGATCTGGTTGCAATTGCTCGGGACAAAGGATCCTGATGTTTCAGGACTCATTTTCTATTCGTCTCTTCACCCTGATGCCCAATCCCTGAGTTGAATAGATTGATCCGAACCCCCGTGGACACTGTTGCAAGTGCATGCAGGGTTCTTCTGGGATCTGACTGCCACCTTTGGTTAGTGCAAATCATATTCAGCAAGGATTCCTTGCCTTCAAACACCTAGACCTGGTGGTGTTGATCAAAACCAGATAAGAATGTTTTGTTTTTCTCCTATTGTGTTAATTTTTATTTTTATTGTTACATTGTTGGCAGTGTTGCCTTCTCATACATAATGATTAATTTCTGCTTATGATATTGTGGCTAATGCATGTCATATGTCATGTTGGTTTATATTCTGTGAGACAAAGGTGGCTTTTTTTACTACCTATTGCAGGCCAATGGTATGCTGGTTTCTGGTGGTGTGTTGTTTCTGGCTGCAGATAGGTTTCTATCCACATAGAGCCTGTGCAATTCCTGTACTGTGAGTTGTTTTACTGGCCTCACATGCAGGATTGGGATCCTGGATGCCTCATTAGAGTTACACACCGTCATGTGGGATGCCATGTTTTGTTTTGGTGGGTGTGGGCCAATTGTCATATGTGGAAAGGTGTGTGACATGTTGTGGGGGCAACTGGGTCCAAATTTTACTATGTATCATGTTGTGGTGGATATTAGGATTTCATTTCTAGGAGGTCTGGGCATGGATCAAAGTCGATTGGGTCACCTTGTGAATTGTTTGCTGTGTTTCTATGAAACATAACCCATGCTTAATCACTGTTTTCTGTATACACTTATGTTTTAATCTTTGAATCTTCCGTTTGATATTTGGTTAAATGAAGTCCACCTGCTTCTCCCTTCAAATCATAGTTCATCTGTACATGTACAAGGAATATTCATGCATCATTAATCTTTCATGTAAGTGCCAGGATACCTGCATCTTACTTAGTAGTCTGCCTACTGTCTACTATCCATACACATCCTCTGCCTTATGCTATTAACAGTATTCACATTCTTACAGGTCCTAGTCTTGAACTGGGCCAATTTTGGCTCTAGTTTGGAAGACCCAGAATTTATTTTAATGAATGTACCTGGTAAATAAATAATCATCCCTGGTACTTAAGCCTACACGTCTACACGCATTGCCCAAGCAGACTATTGAGCCTCTAATGCATCCAATACTATACTTGTTTTACTTGTATCCTACTCCAACGCTACCTTAAAAACACATTCCATAAATTACCACAACACATTCCTCATTGTGTTGCATCTCACTAGAAGTTAGTCTTTATAAATTGGACTAACCCGCATCCATAATGATACCACACATTATGCCCTATCATGTGTCTACAACTTCTGTTTGTGCTTTCCAACACTCTTATCCCACCCTTTGACTCCCTCTGTCTTTCAGCATAATAAGGTCAGGCACTTCTGGAGGGGGTAAAATACCCCACTTTACTGAGAGCAAACGGTGCTTTCAAACTACTGTTGTGGTTATTCAGCACAATACAGAGCATATCAACATAACATAAGAAACATTGCAGGAGGTATTATACAGATGTATGTGTATTCCAGTAACATATACCCTTCTTTATTTTCTTCACCTCCATACTCATTGATTGGTTATTGGATCAGTCAATGCATCTTGTATTTTTCTTGTTAGTGTAGGATTATGTAGGGAGATTTAGCACGAAAAAATGTAACCAATGTATAGCAGAGTGCAGGTTGTGAACAACCTTAACATGACTAACTGCTAACACTGCTAACAATACTCATTGCACTACTACTGACATTAGCAATTTGACCCGGTCCAGAGTGGGTTTGCTTAGGCCTTGGGCCATGTTACAGGTGCATGAACATTCACACTGCAATTTTAGTTTAGGAATTAAATGCAAACATTGAAAACTGAACAGCAGTGTGTTTGGCAGATGCTGGACTCAGAGCATAGTGAGATAGCAGAATGTGCAATGGAAAGAATAATGCCATTGTTCATGATTGTGCAAGCTAGGAATCAAAAAGGAAGTTCTGTTTCACATTTTGGTGGTGTGTTGGGCAACATTGCTATGTAGAGGTCATCATAGGAAAGAGAAGAAAAGACGGGAAAGTTACTGGGGGTGTTTGCTAAAATGGGGGTGGTGATTGACCAGAGGCATCATTTATTACATCACAATGGTGTCTGAGAATAGGTGGAGAAACAAAAAAGAATCCATATGAAAATATAGGTAGATGGGAGGGTAGGAGAGAGAAAGGGATTAGATATACAAAAAGCAAGAACTGAGAGAGGAGGCAAAGGAGAACAAGAAAAAATAAGGAATTTGGATCAGTGGCTGAGCTGTGAGAGTTCAAACTGTGGGTAGATGAGAGAAGCTGCATAGGCTAGAGCCATGCTGGGACTTGCTGGGACCCTGAGAGAGCAGATCATGGCAGAGAGAGAGACAGTAGCTGAGAAGGGGGGAGATCCAGGGTGACAAAATACACAGAAGGCAGAGGCTTCAGTCACAAACATATTGGTGATTTTATGTAATTAAAAAAAGAAATAATTTATTGGGGTACATCCCACAGTCTAATAAGTGAAGTGTCAAACTGGGCATCAAAGGCATCAGAGATCATTTGTTCTTTAGGTACCGAAGGACAAATTAGTTTGCCTGTGCGCAAATGGTAATTTGTTGAAAAAAGGGGTTGTTTTCAGGAGTGCTAAAATTTGCCAGTTATACTTCCAAGGTTGCATATAAAGTATGCATTTCATCTGCCAAGTTTGCTAATGAGTACTTAATTTTGCATTAAGGGAAAGTAAAATCACTGTTCTTGGGTGGGGGGTTATTAAGGGAGTTTAAAAGCATGTTGCCAATATAAATGTGAATATAAATGTGATGATGATTAATGAAAGCTGCATATTTGCAAATCTGTGTTTATATGTTTTTCCCTTTGTTGAAATGTTCTTCTGTAAGTGTGCTCATGTGTGATAAGTAGTTTTTACATGCTGGTTGTTTTTGCTGAAACCCAATATAACAAAAAACTCTAAACACAAGAACAGGATTGTGATTATCATTGCCACTAAAATGATTTCGGTTTCTGAAAATATTGTGTAAGTATTTGTTTACTGATTGGCGTAACACCAACCCTTGTGGATGAGTTGCCTGGCATGGTGCTAGGCCTGGATAATTTAGCCAAGGATCCCAAAATAAAAAGTGGAGTGGCTAAAAAATACTTTTAAACATTAGTCACTCATGTGTGGAATGTTTCCACCAGACCACATAGCCACTTGTACAAAATGTCTTACAAAAAACTTTTCTCCATTCAATAAATTCACACCAGCTAGAAATATGAAACATATGTGCTCGAGAGGTTCAGATATGAGAACTAGCCAGCAAGTGGAACTTTAGTGAGAGAAGCTGAAAAGTGAAACCTGCTAGAGCAAAAGCAGGCTGTACCTCATCTCAGTCCAGTGGAGCACTGGCTCTGCAAAGATTTAAATTCTGCAAGCTTGATGTGATACCTGCTGCAGAGAAATGAGAGCATGTCAGGTGTGAGGGAGCTGTTAGATGGTGATAATGGGTAGTTCTTCTGATGTCTGAGGATGTGAGTCCCTCTCAGGTCAAGTAGGGAGTTCCAAGAATGTTTGGAAGTCTTTGATCTGGTTGATGTTTGGAGGAATTCTCATTGGAGAGATAGGGAATTTTCGTTTTACTCTCTGGTACATGACTCGTATTCGAGGCTTGATTAGATCCTTATGTCAGACAGATTGGCGGAGACGGCTTGGATGTGAGGATAGGGGAAAGGCACCTCTCAGATCATTCAATCGTGACTGCAAGGTTGTCAGATGTTTCTGAGCAGAAAAGTATTTATAGATGGAGGATGAAACCATTTGTGCTCAAACATGAGACTGCTTTGGTAGCGTTGAAAATGTTTATTACCACTTATTTTCAAGAAAATTGTGGGTCGGCAGATAGCATGATAGTGTGGGATTCCTTTAAAGCTTCTGTTAGGGGAGAGTTGATGAATTGGACTGCTAGGGTTCGAAGGGTTGAAGAAGCTAAATTAATGGAATTAGAAGAGGAACTTGGGAAATTGCAGAGATGCTATGCATTGACAAATGATGTGAAATTGAGGACTAGAATGGCGGTGATAAAAGAAAAGTTGCAAAGTGAGTTGAATTTGCAGGCAGAAAAAGGTTTGTATTATGTGAAACAAAAATATTGGGAAGGGGGAGATTGTGGAGGGAAAGTTTTAGCTAATAAACTGAGGAGTTATTCTGAGAGGGTATACATTCAGAAGATTGTGAATAATTGTGGTGAAGTCCTGGTCAAAAGGGATGAGATTGGGGATTGCTTTCGTTTGTTTTATGCAGACCTGTATAGGGAAGATAAAGACCCACAGATGGAGGAGTTGGATAACTTTTTTGAGAAAATTGTTCTTCCTGTTGTTTCGGAGGAAGGCAGGGAACTTTTGGCGAACTCGCAAAAGGGAAGTCGCCGGGAGTGGATGGTCTGACAGTAGAATTCTATCAAGAATTTGAGGAAGTGTTGTTGCCTATTTTGTGTGATCTGTATAATTGTATGCTAAAGGAAGGGAGGTTATGTGGGACAATGAAGGAGGCTATAATTACAGTGATTCCGAAGCCAGGGAAGGATGCAACCAAATGCTGTGATTATAGACCTATTTCATTGCTTAATGTTGATATGAAGATTTTCACTAGGATACTGACCACTCGACTTAATAAATATATGGGGGAATTGATTGAACGTTCTCAGACAGGATTTATGAGATATCGACATGGATATGATAATATTAGAACGTTGTTGGATGTTTTGGATTTACTGGAGTCTGAGGTCAAAGATGTTTTACTTTTTTTTTTTTAGATGCTGAAAAAGCATTTGATAAGGTGAATTGGAGATTCTTAAATTATACATTATCAAAATTGGGGTTTGGGCCTTTGTTTATTAGGGCAGTTCAGTCTTTGCAAAATGGGATAACGACTAAGGTATGGGTGAATGGTGGTTTTTCAGAACCGTTGCAGTTGTTTAGGGGCACCCGACAAGGTTGTCCTTTGACCCCCTGTTATTTAATTTGGTGTTAGAGCCTTTACTGGCGTATATTCAACAGCATATGGGGATCAGAGGTTTATGTGTGGGGGATGGAGAAGTTAAAGTATTGGCTTATGCTGACGATGTGGTGGTTCTATTGAGTAATCCTGCTGAGGGAGGTGTCTTATTGAAGAGTATTTTTGAAGAGGTAGGTACATTGTCGGGTTATCGGATTAATTGGGGGAAGACAGTGGTGTTTCCTGTAAGGTACTCATCACTGCAGGAACAGCTATTGGGTTGGGATTGTAAATGAGAGAATGTGAGCGTCAAATACTTGGGTATACACCTTATTCGTGATATTGGTAAATTGGTTAATTATAATGTAGATAAGATCGTAGAGACTCTACGTAGAGATATTAGGAAATGGGAGCAATTTACGTTGACTGCTTGGGCTAAAGTTAATGCAATCAAAATTATTCTATTGCTGAAGGTCCTGTATATTATTCAGTCGTTGCCTTTGCTTTTCACCAGGAAGGTGTTGCGGTGGCTGGATAGGGTATTTCAAGATTTTCTTTGGGGAGTAGGGAAAAGGGCCAAAATTCCACGTTATATTATGATTCGTAGTATTAAGGAAGGGGGCTTTGGTTATCAGATTCTGAAGAATTACTGTGATGGTTTTCTCTTAAAAAAAGTGTCTAGCTATTTTGTTGTTGATTTGCCCCAGGCGCCTTGGTGGGTGCAGATTGAAAAGCAGAAACTACTATCTTTTGACATTCCATGTTTGTATTCATTTGGAAAGTTGCCTGGGAGATTGAGGTCACTGAAAACAATTTTGGCGACAAAGGCGGCACTGACATCGCTAATAGTGGGAAATGACGGCTCAAGCCAGGTCTCCAGATATATAATAGACCTTTGAATTGGAGAGGCTGGATTAGTAGGGGCATTTTGAAGGTTGGAGATGTTTGGGGGGAGACTGGAATAGTCTCATTTGAGAGGCTGGTGGAAAAGTTTGTGATACGCTCACCTGGCTCCCACAGGGGCATCGGTCGGACCCGGACGGCTGTGGTCTCCACCAACGTGATGCGTAGTGCAGAGATGACTGACTGGACTGGCCCTCCTAATCTTGTCTGCTTGACCCATAGATGTATTCTCCTGCAAGTGGAGAGATGGATTTAGCCACCCGTGGATTCAAGTGATGGCACCCCCCACAGTCCTCCCCACTAATCACCTCCGAAATGCCCTCTCAGCAATCACACCTTATACTCTTGAAAGATGAGCTCTCCATCCTGCATGGAACGCAGGGGCGCGTTGATGCCAGTTACTTCACTGGTTTGAAGGCGTGGCAGAGTTCAGGAGAGTATTGACTCTGAGGTTCCTGCCGAGGACCAGTAAGTATCAGGTTCATAGAGTTCAATATGCCCGATGTTCACTCTTGTTCCCCCATTCCTTCCTTGTCTTGCAGCTGAGTTCGTGAGAAGGTGCTCTCGTGGTAGCTGGTGGTGCTCAGGTAAGAGTCTGTATTACTCGACGCTGTCCGGTAAATGTTGCACGTGTTTAATGTGTTGTTTTTCTCTCTCTTTGCAGGGGCGGCACATGAAGATTTGGAGAGTTATAGAATAATGCCTCCGGTGGTAAATGAGGTAAGTCTATGGTGATAAGAGTTATATTTGTTGGTTTTCTCGGCTCACCTTGTTGTTTTCTTTTGTCCCCAGGTGCCGGAGTTCGGTGAAGAAATGATGGAGGCAGTGCCGAATCGAAAGATGCTGCGAGGACTGGTGAGTATGGAGCGGCGCTGCAGCTGGAGATGCAACACGTACTGAAATGATGTTCTTTCCAGGTTCAGAGGCGAGATAGATCGGGAAACAGGTGAGGAATTCGAAAATAGTTTGTTTTCTAACCTTGTCCTTTTCTTTCCTCTTTGTTTTAGGAGCTCCAGATTCGAGGCGGGCGTGGCAGAAGACTGGATGCTGACTGCAGGCACGGTGAGCATTACGCTGCTGGATGCAGAATAACGCGAAGCGTGTGCTGCTGTTCGGGCGTGGTTTAAATAGCCTCCAAAGTAGTTCCAGGTAAGAAGTTCCCCAGAACCACGCCCGAGTAAAAAATAGTCCCTGTAATAAAATAGTCCCGTCCAGGCCTCACGTTGGCTTGGACTCACTTGCAGCATGGTCTGCATCAGGTAAGTAAAGTCGATGATCCTGGCGCCTATGGCGCCAGGACTGATTTCTATGATGAGCCTGGCGCCTAAGGCGCCAGGACTTAACCCAAACAGCTCCCAGCCAGGGCTGTTGGGGTTTTAATAAATATCTGGATGCCTGCTTCCGGAGCTGATGGGCTTGGTCCTGAAGCCCAGGGGTAGGCATCATGACAGTTTGGGTTACAAAATAGAGAGTTAAGGAGATATGATATATTGGTGGATTTGGTATCGGAAAGGGTTTGAATGTTGGAAGCGCTGATATTGCAGGAGCCTGAGGTTCTTAACCTATTGGTCTGTGGACTGCGTAAGGTGTCTGACATTTTGAAATGTATGAAGTTAGATGTGCAGTGGACTGATTCGTGGGATAAATTGAGGTTAGCATGGACAGAGCAACTGGGTAGAGAATTGACCCCAGTTGAATGGGAAAGGGTTTGGAAGGTCCCGATCAGGGCTAAAGTAGATATGCAACTGCGATATATTCATCAGAGGATTTTGGGTAGAATCTATTGGACTCTGTCTCGTATGTGTACTCTGGGTATGATTGATAATGATAGTTGTTGGGGTTGTGGGAAGGAGAAGGGTACGTTAATCCATATGTTATGGAGCTGCGAGAGAGTCAAGAACTTTTGGTGTGATGTGTTTGATAGGATTGATCGGGTCTGGGACATTACTTATCCAAGGAACTCATCTGCAATTATTTTGCAAATATTGACCGCTGGTTATAAAATTGATTGGGTAACATCGAGTTGGATCGCCAAGGTTTTGTTGGTGGCTACAAAACAGATATTGAAAGTCTGGAAGAGGAGGAAGAAACCTTTGGTAGAGGACTGGATTTTTGATGTGCAAGTTCTTTCTGCCTACGAAAAGACTATGTTCTGTAAATTGCACAAAGAAACATTTCATGATGAATAATGGGGGAATTTTAATGATCTTTAGGGGTGAAGGTTGTTTGATTTGATGGGGTCTATAGAGGTTGTATCTAGTCTCAAGAATTATATTGTGGAGGTGGGTGTTTGTGTTTTGTTCTGTGTGGTTTTTATGGTTGTGAATGTGGGGTTGTTATTTGTGAATAGGCTTTAACGGATATGTGATTGTTTCTTTGATCGAAGCTCTTAATGAAACGTATTTGACAGTGTATTACCGATCCATCTGCTGTTTATACATATGTAATGTTTTTTTTTTATTGTTGAAAATGGAAATAAAGTTAATTAAAAAAAAAAGAATGAAGTATTAGGTTCCAGGTCAGAAAGGCTAATTTATTTTGGGTGTAGAAGCATTCACAAACGATGCAGAACATTGGTTTTGTGGCCTGGGATTGGGAGAGATAACAGTGGTTCCGGACAGGAGAAATAGAGACTACATGATTGGAGACAGGTAGCTGTGGACCTACTACAGAACTGTCATGTGGTGGGGATTCACAGACCCCACCAGATGTTTCCCAGCCCTGATGGATGCTGAATAGTGACCACCACCACAAATGCATTAGCCAAAGGGCCATTCACTATGATACTTCTTAATGCAGTCTGCAAACTGATGTCACTGTTATTATTTGGGCATGAAAACATTGCTTCCAAATGAACACATTGCTCCTCAACAATCCCATTGAGTTAAGTGTCCTCTGTCGCTGGGGCTCTTGCTTCAGTGTATATTCTTCCTGTATCATTTTTATTGTTCCTGACACTTGGCCTGTCTGTCTATACCATCTGCTGCTCTTTGTACACAGCATTCAGTTCTTTCTGCCACTCCATGTTTCTGACCATTGGCGTGCCTAATTATGACTCTACCTGCCCCTTGTATGTGCTGCTTGGATCTCTGTACTCCAATTATGTTGACCTGTCTTTCTTACTAGGGGCTATGTTTGTCATATGCGTTAGCTTTGCCCACTGTTCACTCTGTGCTGTTGGGTGCTCATGATTACCGTCCTTGTATTCCTGTCTCCTTCCTGTGCCAAACACTCTCATCCTTTCCTCCTTTCCATGTCCTGGGTATGACTCCTCGCCATACCACAAACCTTGTTTACTGTTCACATTGCACTGTTTCAAGCACCCCCCCCTTTGCTCATGCCTGTCCAAGTTTTGGTTTTATCCCTTAGGTGTTGTGCACTTGCCTTTGGCTTAGTTTCTTCTACTTCCTGCTCTTGTGTTTGTCATGCTGCATGCTATCAAACATGAGTGATGTGTGGGATCAAGGGATTACATAGGTGTACAATGGTTACATTGTTTTTCTAGGGTACATCCTTTACCTAAACTTAACATACTATCTGTCTCCTGTGGGCCCTGTACTCACAACTTCCCTTTTTCCCCATTACACCTTGGGAGGTTTGCTGTTAACCCAACCTTCTATGTAAAAGGTTCAGGGAAGACCTTGAAAATTGGAAGAATTTGTATCATATGATAGGACTGAAAATATGGTTATGCATAAGAACTCTCATTGTGAACACGGAACTGTGCAGAAATCTATTTAATGTCCCCAAATATTTTGCACTGTTTACATTCAATAACATGAAGTAAGTTGTTCATGCAGGTGTACAAATTATTATACAGTGAAAGTCTTGAGAGGCACTTGTTAATGATGTCGATAAAAAAAAACTCAGTTGAAGGGAGTATGATGAAAGGAGTCCTCACTATCAACTCTTTGGTGGAAACCCTAAATAAACATGAGCAAACACAGCTAGCCTCCTTAAACGGGCGAAGTAGAGAGGTGGCATTTTCTATATAATTCAGTCAGTCAAATCAAGTTTATTCTGAAAATAAAAATGACAATACATTAAAATGATCTCATTAACAACATAAAGACTCACATTTTCATCAGTTACAAAAACAATAAGCAAATGTACATACAATACTGATACAATACCCTCATTGTATTTAAATTTAAAACATGTTTTTTTTTTCAAAGTATTTTATTGGTTTTGTGGTAAAAGTGAAACAATTCAAGCTTATAAATTAAAACAAACAGAAAAAATAACAACATAAACAACAACAGTCTTCGTGTGATGTAACATGTGGGGTTCGAGATAGTGGTTCAAACAAAATTTTGACTTCTCAGGAAGTGGAGGGGAACAGTTTCAGGGGGCATCTGCATTGAGTTATTGCAAGGAATCTGTTACTACAAAACACTATGGGTGCTCAGGGGGGCTTATGGTCTGCGTCGAAGTGCATATCCCTCAGGAGAGCCTTCCAGGAGTCCAGAGTGCCACTTGTGACGTTCCCACTGGATATGGTTCCTTCCTGCCAGGCTCTGGTTTCTGCGGCTGTCCATCTCACCATTTCGTTTAACCAATGTTCATGCCTGGGGCCTGCAGGTGTCTTCCAGGCCATCGCTATGGTTCTTTTAACAAGTATACATGAAATGTCCATTAACTTCACAAGGTGTTTGAGTTTGCTTGGTCTGGGGTATGTACCTAGCAGGCATTCTCCTGGTGACCAGTCGTACCTTTCCATTCCGGGATCTCTACAGGACTGCTTAGCTTTGGACCAGAGTGTCATCGCTTTAGTGCAGGTCCAGAACATGTGGATCATGTCTGCCTTGTCGTTCCCGCACCATGGGCACACCGGTGAGACCCTCTCGTTGAACGAGGCAACTCTGTGGGGAGTCATGTAGGTCTGATAAAGGACATTCAGCTGTATTTGGCCAAATCTGGAGTTTCTCGACACTTTCTTGGGGTATATTAATGCTCTTTCCCATTCCTTATCAGTAAGTGGGGCTACGGGATCTGCCTCCCATTTCGCCTTCAGCGCCATTCCTTTGGGGTTAGGTTTGTCGATAAGCTTGTTGTACAACCTGGAGACTGGTCTCCATCCATCAGAGAGGTCATGCATTTCCTGTAGTAAAGGGCCAGGGGTGGGTTCCTCTGGCCAGGAGTGCCACTGTTTCTTGGCGGTTTGTTTGAGCCTATGGTACCAGAGAAACTGGCCTTTGGATAGCCCTTCATTGGCTTGTATCGACTCGAAGTCCATAAAATTCTCCTCCTTCAAACAGGTCTCCCCATGTGTATATACCAGCTTCCTCCCACCTCCTTGCTATGGGGAGGTCTGCCTCCGTTTTGCACACATCTACCATAATGGGGTTGTCTGGAGAGTACGGGTGTTGCACCTTCCTAATGTAGCAAGTCCTGGCCCATATCTGTTTGCCAAGCTCCACAACTAGAGGGGTTTCCAAGGAACGGCGGAAAGGGTTCCAAGGGTTTCTTTAGGAATTAGGTTGGTGTGAGATTGCTTCAGTAGCCCCAGTTTGGCTGAAGGTTCGTCTGATAGCCACTTCGTGATGTGACTGAGCTGTGCAGCCAGGTAATAGAGCTGGAGATCTGGGAGTTTTATTACACCCTCTTTATGTAGCAGGGTTAACATGACTAGTGTTAGTTTGTGCCTGTGGGGCCCCCACAAAAAGTCCTTAATGATGGCCTCCAATTTCTTGAAGAAGGGAGGCCGTACGTAGTGGCAAATGTTCACAAAGAAGTACAAGAATCGGGGGAGGATTATCATCTTGGCAATCGCCGCTCTTCCCACCATTGCCAGTGGGAGTTTGGACCAGAATTTTATAGAACGCCGGAGGTTGGTGATTGCGACTTCAGAGTTGTGCTCGTGTGTGAGCTACGGGGTGTGGCCGACATTGATCCCCAAGTACCTGAACTTGTCGAGTTGCCATTTTATCTCTGTATTTGGGAGGTCTTCTGCTGAAACGTCTCGCAATCCGGCCAGGGGGAATGCTGAGGATTTGTGTCTGCTAAATTGGATTCCAGAGTATTTCGCGTAGTTATCGAGTAGCTCCAGTGCTGTCGGTGCGTTGAACTCGGGGTCTTTCAAATACAGAAGGACATCATCTGCGTACAATGATATTATGTTATATACATTGCCCACCTTAATGCCAGCGTCGAAGAGCTGTTGACGGAAGTATATGGCAATCAGTTCCAGTCCCAGTTTATACAGCATGGGCGAAAGTGGGCATCCCTGTCTCGTGCCTCTCTGTATTTCCCAGGGTTCCGAGACTATTCCGCCTGTCTTGACCCTGGCCATTGGAGAATTGTAGAGGACCTGGACCCAATCTGATGAAGCCATTTCCAAAGCCAAAGCCCCTCAAAACCTCCACTAGCCACACCCAGTAGATGGAGTCGAAGGCCTTGATGGCGTCAAGCGACAATATCGCTAGGTCTTCTTCGGAATCGTAGGTTTCGGCCATGATGTGTTGAAGCCTCCTCAGGTTAGCTGTGGTGTTCCGTCCTGGGACGAATCCGTTCTGATCTTCATGGATTATAGACCCCACCACTCTAGCAAGTCTGCCGGCCAGTATTGAGGTGAGAATCTTGCTATCGTAATTGAGCATGGCCAGAGGTCGGTATGAGTCACAATCAGTGGGCGGTTTGTGGGGCTTAAGCATGGGGATGATTATAGTTTCTTTCATGGTGTTAGGCAGGATCCCGTTTGCGTAAGCTTCCTGGTAGACTTCGTGTAGGATGGGGGTGAGAATAGCTTCGTATGTTTTATAAAATTCCGGCGGAAGTCCGTCGCTGCCAGGGGTCTTGTTGGTGGCAAGCGACCTGATAGCCCCTCTTACATCGTCGAGAGTAATCTCCATGTCCAGTTTGGTTCTCTGTTCGCTGGATATTTGGGGTAGGCCTATCTCATCCAGGGTATCTATTAATTCTGTGGTGGGCATCTGGGCTTCATGTGCGTTTAGTTTTGAGTAGAATTCAGCGAATGCTTTGTTAATCCCCATTTGTGTCCTGTGGGATACACCTTCTGCGTCTATTATTTCCGTTGGTAGGTGTTTAGGGTGCTCTCTTCCGCACAGCCAGGCCAGCAGCCTACCTGGTTTGTCTGATTCTTTGTGGGATCGGGTGGTGTGCGTAGCAAAGTCGAATTTTTCCAACCTGTCCCAGGACAGCTGACATTTTTCACGGGCTTCTTTCAGTTTCGTTTCGACCTCTGGGGAAGTGTCAGAAGTGGACTCCAGACGAGTGATCTCTGATTCTTGAGCCTCAAGTGTCGTCTTTAATTGTCTGCGGGTGCCACCAGCTCTTGATATAATTTCTCCTCTGGTAACCACCTTCATGGCTTCCCACAGTGTGCTCCTTTGTTGATTTCGACGTACTCCTCTAGTCTCTCGGCGAGGTCTTCCCTGAACTCTGGGTCATCTAGTGTCGCGGAGGGCATCCTCCACATGGGGATCGGGGGTCTGGGTCCCCTGTGCCGCCATTGCATGGTTAACAGAGAGTGGTCGGAGATAGATCTCCCGAGGTACTCTGTAGCTATCGCCAGCGGGATCTGGTCCCGGTCAATGAACAAATAATCTATTCTTGTGTGGACGCTGTGTTGGGCTGAGTAATGTGGGTAGTTCCTGTCAGCTGGGTGTTGTATCCTCCAGATGTCCACCAGATTGAGTTGGTCGAGTGTTTCCGTCATGGTGCGGGTTGCGGGATTGCTCGGTTGGGGGGGAGGGAGTGATCTGTCCATAGCTGTATCCATGACACAATTAAAGTCTCCTCCCCATATGAAGGTTTGGCCTCAATGGTGTGCCAGCTTGGCACTCAGTGCACTGAAGTATGACGGGATTCCATGTTGTGGAAAGTATGTGTTAGCCAAGCAGATCGGGGTCTGTTTTATAGTGCCCCACATTATTACGTATCTTCCGTCCTTGTCAGATTCGCATCCATGTAACTGGAAAGGCACATTCGGGTTTACCCATATTAGCACACCCCTTGCGTATTTGGAGTATGGGGATCCTCTCACAGTCCCTTCCCATCGGTCTGCTAATTTGGACAGAGCGTCCCCCGTGAGGTGTGTCTCCTGTAGCATCACAATCGAGACTTTCTTCCTCCTGAGATAAGACTGTATGCGAGTCCTCCTGAGGTACGAGCCCATTCCCCTCACGTTCCATGTCATCACGTTGAGTTGTGATGCCATTGGTTCAGTGTTCTGGATTTGACGTGAGGTACAATCACAATGGCCTGGTGCGACGCCAAGCCGCGGATGGTGGGCTGTAGGCGATGGGCCTCTGATTCGTCAATTCTTGGAGCATATCTTGTGACTATCTCAATTTTTTCAAGCATCAGTGGGACGAAGACTGTGAAACTAACGGAACTAATAACATAACTCAAACTGTGCGCCCAGCGACTACAACACTGTCGCGGTGCTCAGGCGCTCCCGTGCCGTCTGAACCCATCCGGGAATCGGGCGCGAGTTGGGTCGGGCAAAAAAGAACGAACTGGCCCGGTTGAATTTTTCGCTGGGGGTGGGGCTGCTGCGAGGCGGCGAGGCCGAACGAGGGTCGTTTCCATACGATATACTGTTGATTGGATTACCTTCTTGGGTCCGGCTGGTTATGCTTCATGTGTGGATGGTGTGAAAGGTCTCTGGGGTTCAGTCTTCCTCCCTTAGGGTGTCCCTGCCGTCAGCGAGGTTATTGTCTCCTAGCCACATGTTGGCTGCTTCCGGGATTTCAAGAAATATCGCTCGCCCCTTGTGGATGACTTTTAGGCGGGACGGGTAAAGCAACCTATATTTGAGGTTCAGTTGACGAAGCCTTGCTTTAATCGGAACTAATGAGTTCCTCTCCCTCTGCACTTTCTGGGTAAAGTCGGGGTATATAGAGATCTTAGAGTCTCCCTGTACGATAGGGCCTGTTTCCCTGTAGTGTCTTAATATAGTTTCTCTGTCTTGGAAATTTAGTATCTTAGTTATTATTGGCCGTGGATGCGAGCCGGGGGGGAGGTCGTTTCTGGAGGGACCTGTGGGCCCTTTCGACCGCCAATCCCTGAGTCAGCTTACCGGCCCCAATTTCCTGTAGCAGCAGGGTTTCGACATAGGACGTGGTATTCAAGCCTTCATTTCCCTCTGGAATACCCAGGATCCTGATGTTCCCCCGTCTAGCCCGGCCTTCGGCTTCCTCTGCCCTTTCTTCTAGGAATGCGACCTTCCTTTTCAGGTTCGAGACTTCGGATTGCAGGGCTGCGGTGGCCCCGGACTTTTCCTCTGTTGAGTTCTCCATGGCCGTCACCCTCTCCGTTAAGTTGCAGGCATCCTGGCGAATGAGTTGTATGTCTATTTTAAACTTGTCTATCTTGGAGTCTATATTAGTCTTTAATGAGGCAATAGCGTCCATTATCTGAGAGTGATTATCGTTGGGCTCCGTCTCATACGGGCGAGTGATTTCAGTGGAGCTAGCCCTGGCTTGGGTGGGAGTCTTTGCCCGGGCTGAGACGAAGGAGTCCATGGTGGCAGCTCTAGTTTTATTTTTGGTGGCCATGTTGGAAGCGCAATAGCAGTTGCCCTGGAGCTCTGGAGCTGGTGGTGTAGGAGTCAGGGCCACTCGCTTATGTGGCCTGGAATGGGGTTCCAGAGTCGACTGTGCCCAGAGAGTTTATTACCAGTGGTTAGGAGCTATCCGGGGCGCAGCTCTCTAGTGTAGTGTGTTCCACTGGACATGCAAATAATTCAGCCTCTCGCATTCGCCGCTACTGTGGCGCCTATGTTGCTGCCCCTGGACCCGGGCGTGTTGGTGTTGGAGCGCTTGGGGCTCAGCAGTGGGCCGCAACCAGAGGGCAGGAGTTGTCGCCCCTTAATGTGTGAGTCTAATTTGGTGACCCGGGTGGTCCAGCCGCGGAGTTAATGCAGGCTGTAGCAGGAGGGGGTTCTGGTAACAGGGGCCGCGCTCACGGGTGTTTCGTGGTCTGACGCACCTTGTCCTCCAGGGCTCCACCGTCGCAGCTCTCCGTGTCGCTTCTGGTTTTTGAGCCGGGATCCGATCCTTTGGATGAAGCAGCGGATCACAGTGACTCAGCGGCTGCTGCTCCTCTGACTCTGCTTCCAGGTGGTGGCCGCATTGAAGTTGGATGTGGGCCCGGGAGCCAGAGGCTAGTGGTGCCGCCGTGCGATCTCGTCCTTGGGATGTGTGCCGTGCATCAGTGGAGCAGAGCTCCAGGGATACGGCGGCTCCCGCGTGTTGTGTAGATCACCGGTGCGTAATGTCAGCCGGAGCAGTCCTACGCGGTGAAGGGGAGGAAGGACGAGAGTCTGATGCCGACTGCCGTCAGATGTCGCGTGGTGGCCCTCTCCGCCGTCCCCAGGATGTGTGCTGTGTAGCAGTGGAGCGGAGCCCCGGGGATGCGGCGGCTCTCACGTATTGTGTGAAGTTCAGGCGCACAGTGTCGACCGGAGCAGTCCTACGTGATGAAGGGGAAGAAGGGCGAGAGTCTGGTGCCGACTGCAGTCGGATGTCGCATGAAGGCCTGCTCTGCTGTAGAACACCTCCTCAGTGCTCCCAACCGCCGCCAAATCCCAAGAGTGCACTGGTGGAGGTACTCCGCACGGAGGCCCTGCTAGGCTGTGTAGGGTACCATCTTGGGTCCAGGCGCGGCGGGGGAGGGAGCGCGTTCCGGGGCCTGCGCTGCCGTCCAGGGGGTCCGAGGTTCCGACCCCTCGAGCAGGTTTTGTGCGGGATCACCTCTCGCACCGCTGCGTCCTTCTCTGCGGACTGCTGTTCCACTTAAGCCGGAGAAAAAGGATTCGGAAACAGCGTCTCAGCCGGAGCTCGGCGGAACAGCCTCTGCACGCCATCGGCTCCAGGCCACGCCCCCCAAACTTAAAACATATGTTAACTCTAATCTGTTGCTCTTAAAATGTTGGACATATCATAATATCGTTTAATGTATTTCCCATCCATGTCGCAGTAATCCTATTTAAAAGTTTCTGATTGCGCCTTTGGCAGCTAATCAGAACCCTTTGCCAAACAAGGTACTCCGTGAGCAGACTCTCTGCGAGAAGTATGTAAGTTTTTACAGATTGCTTTTCCAATACTTTTCTTTCTCTATTCAGATTGTAACTTAATTGGAGTGTGACAACACTTGTGTCAGCCTTCGCTTTGGTAAGAGATATGTTGGCAAAATGAGGATTAAAGTTTACTGTATAGAGAGATTTTCTTACAAATGCTAACCATGGCATCTTCAAATAACGATTTTCACAGCACAACAATGATGAGATGATTTCTCTGGTCACTACTGCTTTCCCATTAGCCCAAATGCTTAGCCTGAGTTTAACTGGTTCTAATTTCAGCACATCCTTGAATTCAGAGACATTAAGTTCATTCTGGACAGCATCATTTGGTGCCGATGTTGACGATCGCCAGATGTATTTAATAATGGAGTTTTCCACCTCCGATGTTGAGGATACATTCTTACCATTAACAGGAAAATGCAGATTCTTTCTCGTTGTTCTTTTACCTATTGTGTTAGCTCTTAGAACTACAGATTTCAAAACATAAAATTGTAAATCTACCATATTCATAAATTCAGCATAGGTATTCATCAATTGTTGTAATGCTCTTGGAGTCCTTGCCAGTACGTCTGTACTATTTGCATATGCAAGAACTGGGACTTGGCATGATCCAAAGTGGGTAACATCAGTGTTGTTCATTAATAGAGCATTTTCAAGTCCATGTGTGTAAAGCGAGAGAAATAAAGGGGCAAGGCCACATCCCTGGCATACTCCAGACTCCATGGGGAACCATGGGCTGCAATGACCGTTGGTTCCCTTGCAAACACATGCAGCATTGGATGTGTGTAAAATTAAGAGGATGTTATCCAAGTCCAGCAGACAATTCAAGGATCTGAGCCATTGCCATAATGTCCTCCTATTGACCTTGTCAAAAGCAGTGCTCAGATCCATGAATGACATATATATTGGCTCCCTTTTTAGACATACAGAGTTCACTGCATTGAAATATAGGTTCAGAGCTTCCTCGTTAGTCTCAAGAGCCTCTTGGAACACCAGCTGTCTATTTACAAGATTGTGGTCCTCTTACACCCACTTCAGCAGCACCACTCTTCCAATTATTTTCTGCATAGTTGGGAGATTGGTCTATACGCTGTTGGAGAGTCTCTAGACTCTTCTTATGAATATGTACAATAATGGCATGCTTGCATGAGACTGGTTATGCCTGTTGTTCCAATACGATCATAAAAACAGTTGTAAGAACCAGAGCTCAAAATGTATGATAGGGTCATTATACATCTGAAAGGATGCAATCCGGCCCAAGACTCTTTCCCCATGACTCTGCTTGCATGACCTTAATATCTTCCTTCTATTCAAATGGTGAGATACTGCACTGTTCTATTTGCTGGTCTCCACTAGCCTGTACTGTGTTTTCCTTATTTGTGGGCTTCATTTGTACCATCAAAAAGGGGGTACAATGATTTACCCATGCACTATCTTGAACGTTTGTCGTTAACATATTCTGAGAGAAATGACTCAGGCCAAGATTCACTTTTTCCCCAAAACTTCTTGAGTTGGGGAGCAGAGCGGCTGATAATAGCTTTTCCCAAGCTTCATTGTCCATTTCAAGTGTCCGAGATGAAATTGCTCTTTTGAAGACAGCTCTTGCTGTTATAAATTGCTGTTCAACTAGGGAGAAGGTTTTTAGCACTTTCAGCAAAGCATGTTTTGCTTCCTTATTTTCCTCATTAAGCCACTTGGCTGTTCTCCTCCCCTTCTGTTATTTGTAATCTGTTAAGAAAGGAGACACCACACATAAGTTGGTGGTAGCACTCTAGAGCCATCTCTGGTTGTGTTTCTTTTTTAAAACCTTTTTGTATTGTGTTATAGTCAAATAAATGTGACCTTCCACATTCAAATTACAAAATGTACACTACATCAGTTTACATAACTACCTACACTTTAAGATTCATCAACACACAAAATACACCTTACACTTAATTAATTAATTAATTAATAAAATATACCCAACAATACTATTAAAATTAATTTCAGTAATCCTACTAACTTTAACATCCTCAAAACTTTGATAGTTAAAAAGGTTTCACTTAATCTATTTCAGAACCTATCCAAATTATTTTGATCAATCACATAAACAAATTGACCCAAACATATCTGACGCAGATAATGCAAAACCATGCATACAATCAGAATATGTTTCAACATTTGTTTTGTATCCTGACTAAAACATTTACAACAAGAGCCATCATGGCCTAATGTACTTTGACAGGCATACAGAATCTCTTCTGTAAGTAATAAATATAAGCAAAATCTCAAGAGTTGTTCACGCCAGAAGGCATTTGGAAATGTTCCTAAGTACTTTGGAACAACTCCCACAGGTTTATCTAATCTGGAGAAAGTAGAATGCAAGTGATTGCTGTGCATTCTATCAACCGTGGTGATCCAGTCTGCTTGCATGATGGATTGTTTTACCATGACTGGATTTTCCAGTCGATCAGATATGAACCTGCCACAATTTTCCAGTATCAATTCAGTCACTGATTTTGACTTTAACAGTGTGGGTGCTGATTCTGTAATGATTGCTACTTTGAGATGTTTATACAAAGATGAATACAAGGGGGATATGATCTTCCCATATAATGATAATATCCCCCACTGTAGCTGTGCATTGAGAGAGGATAAACCGAGCTCAAAGTGTAGTGAGGCCATGGGCAAAGAAAGAGGAAGGTTTAAAGCTTTTCTCCAAATTCTATCCTCCAAGCGTTCCCATGCCAATTCATATGCCTAAGGTTCTATCTCTATAGCATATTGGATGGCCAGGATCACCTTCTCTTTCTAAAAACAAAATATTGGTAGAATTGAAAGTGTACACTATTTTTGCATAATCCTTCACATCTGGACCACAAATTGATCAATTGTCATCTCTAGTCTTGTTTGAATATTGGCACGGTTAGGCTGCGCTGTTATTTCAAAGCCCAGATAGGTTACCTCTTTCACCAGGGCCATTTCTTTCCAATCCACATACCATTAATTTGCAGTTTGTGAAAGTAGTTGATATGTTACTTTTTGGGGTTTATTTCGAAATCATTAATTGAAGGCTATTTAGGGGGGCAGTTAGGAGCCACTGAATGGTGGTCTATGTGTTTCATCAGTCAATAGTGTGGATAGTGCCTCTCTATTATTGCATATGATTATCTGTTGTATTTTTCCATTCAGGGTGGCAACCCATCAGATTCTTCTTTTGTTTTCGTAGGTTTCCATATTAGG
This sequence comes from Ambystoma mexicanum, assembly GCF_040938575.1. NCBI lineage: Eukaryota > Metazoa > Chordata > Amphibia > Caudata > Ambystomatidae > Ambystoma > Ambystoma mexicanum. The sequence goes on along the minus strand of NC_090930.1, from coordinate 1,127,323,413 downwards.
CAATGGGGCTGCAGTTCCTACCCTAAAAATGATGATCCCTTCCCCCAATATTAAAGATGCGGCATTACAGTGTAGGGTGCTGATTTCAAACAGCAACACGGCAAACCTCTTCATCAGCACCGGAGTGCCTCCAAGGGTTACCATAACTCCCATGTCGCTTTCTCTCTGAATGGCCCCAATGCACTATTTCCTGCCAATCTGAAGCCGGCAGGTGACTAAGCCGGCCCCCAGCACCGAAGGCCCTTAATCTAAGGCCCTGTCTGTACCTGTCTGGGCCTTGCAGAGCTCGGAGGGCCCTCCACCATTTTTTCCCCCTCATCAAAGTATGGAGCAGCCTCCTGGTGTACAGCCTGCCACCCACACACATGGGCCCTGCACCTCTACGCACTCTGCAGATTTGCCAATGAGTGATGCCTGAACATTGTCACTGCCTCCTCCACTAACAACTTTGAACCAAGTTCTGCCTATATCACTCTGCCTTCCTTGCCTTACCTAATCTACTTCTTCTATCACTGCATTGTGTGTCCCTTTTTAGAATGTTGACTCCTGGTGTGTGTTTTTAACATCTTTGCACCCAATTTTGAATTGCAATTTGTGTCATTTTGCAACTACTAGCCCACCTGGTGAGAATGTGCTAGGACAGTGATGTGCAGCCACTCCTCTTTCCTTCAAGTATATTCTGCCGCCCCTATGGCACTTACCATCTCCCCTATCTTCTCTAACTGCTACACTATCACCTATCCTCCCTCTCTCACAAAGTCTGGAAGACAAAAACATACAAAATATTTCCTCACCACTAACTCTGGCCTTCCCATCACAAATAACTATGTCAGTAAAACTTCCAGACAGGGCTGATATCCTCTTCTCTGTCCCCTCTGCAGATCTATGGACTCTTCATCTCACCTCATCTGTACTCTCTCTCCTCTCACATCCTCTCCCATTAATGGTGGCACCAAATGGGAAGTCCACTTGGCGGGCTTTGCATCATCCAGGTGTATCATTAATGTCTATCACACTGGCGCTATTTTGGCTCAGGGTCCTCAACCCAACCTCCTTCTCTTTGACCAGTGCCTGCCATCACTCATTAACTTCCTTCCTATATCTGCTACTCCCTCGTCCACTCTCCTTGACCCCCATGACTGGTTTACCATGCCCCTGGGCCCTAATCTGAAAACCTTCAAAGGTGGAGACCTCCTGCGCCTAGACACACTTACTGCCTGCTCTGCCATCAAACACTCTGCTGACATCTGCCTCCTTCTTGAAGACATTGAGCTTGATATCCTTGCTCTTAACGAGACGTGGTTCAATGCCAGCTCAGTCACTGCTTTTGATTCCCTTCTGCCGATGGCTACAAGATCATCTCCAAGCCTTACCCTAACTGTGCTGGCCATTGGGTTGCTCTGATTTTATCTGATTGTTTCCCTTCCACACTCATACACAACCAGCCTAACTCTTCTTTCGAGAGCCTGGTTTGGAAGCTGGTAATTTCTCCCAACTCCTCTCTGACCATTGCCACTATCTACAGGCCACCTGGCTCTACCACCTTGTTCTTCTCTGAATGGGCCGATTTCTCATACCTCCTCACAACCACCTCTAAACTCTTTCCCATGAGTGATTTCAACATCCATCTGGACTCCTCAATCATGGTACCCACTCTCTTCCGTGACCTTCGCACCTCGCTCTACCTCTCCATTTTCCCTTCTGGTCCGACCTACTCAGCTGGACACACTCTTGATGCCTTCATCCACTCTGATCTTTTACTCTCATCCCCACTGATTATCCCTCTCTCCTGGTCAGACCACTCTCTCCTCTCCTTTCACTTGGGTCCACACGGCCCTCTGACTGCACCTCCTCCAGCCCTGCCAACCTCGTTCACGAAAATCCTTCTGATGAAACGAGTGTCAGTTGCTTCCTTGCATCCACCTTCATCCCCCTGCCCCCCACCATAGACTCTACCTCTGAATCTGCTCTCAGCAACCTTTATCTTGCCATCACTAACAGTCTGGACATTCTTACCCCAGTCATAAAGATCTGCCTGAAACCTGCCTCCAAGCGTAACACCGTACGTCTCTGGTGCATCCAACAACACAGCTGACCTCTTTAAAATCTGCAGGGATCTAGCCAACCTTTGTGCATCCTCCTCCTACCCTCTCCGGTCCCAGGCTCTTTGCACCGCGTTGGCCAAACACTTTAGTACAAAAACTCAGGACATCCTTAGCACACTTGCATCCAGCTCCCCCTCCCCCTCCACCACCCAGGGTGTGTCTGGCAAAGCCTATGAAAACTTGGATCATACTTGTGCAATAGCAACTGGTGCATTCCCACAATAAATTATCTCAGGCCAAAATAACCGGACAGACTCAAGGAAGATAGCAAAATACTAATTTATTATCAGTTCAATAAAGTAGGGAAACCTGGTGAATTAACAGATTGCAGCTCACACACGTTCAATGCATTTCAGTTACACAAAAGGTTTTATACCTTGACATACGTGAGATTTGATGTCATCCTGCATGGCTAACAGTAAAAGCCTACTGGGTGGAGGGATTGGCTAAGGGAAAAATGTACATATAGTTTGTATGAATGTTAGTACCATGATTGGATGCCCTGTATCTGCTAGGCACCCCTTTACCCACATCTAACTATGTAAAATACTGATAAAAGCATAACAACAGCAGCGGATAGAACCGTCAATCAATGTAGGGTGCACCATTATATAGACCCTCATGATTAATTAGCACTCTTGTACCAACCTTGGACATTCGGCTTGTTAGCAGCATGTAAGCAATGAAACACAGGTGCAAGGGAACAACGTCAGACAACTGACTTTCTTTTCTCATTAGCCTGCCATCACTCACCAGTTAGCCCCTAAGCCATGGCTTCTTCTTTGTAGTTGACCTTGCTGACAGTTCTCTTCCTCAGAACATTAGAAGGAGTGAAGGTGCATTGCTATCTTTGTCTGGAGCTGTTTAAATCGGCTTTGTTTTCCAGTCTTAACACACGTGTGAGGAGACCATGATTTTGGTCCATATTGCGCTTCGATTTTATGCAATTTGAATCAATTATATGGGGTGCTATTACTCTCTTTGGCCTCTGGAGACTTGGTTGCTCAATCCTGCATGTCCTTTCTCCATCTTTAATTGAACAATACTTGACACTTGCAATTGTTCATTCCTTTACTTAATCTGAGAGAAATATGTTCTGCGTACATAGCTTATCCTCTTCAACTCCTTTTATGCTTTGGTGTTGCTCTTGCTGTGGCATCCTTGATTCTAAGTAAAGCATATACCCTTTGTTCTTGCACATACATGTATTCCAGCACCTGTCAGCATTGCAGCCTTTGTTTCCCTTCTCAAGGCTTCTTGCTTACTATTATACACTGCCGACTTCCATTTTCTCAACATTCCTGCTTTACTCACATCCTATTTCCAACTTTAACAAGCTTCTATGTTATCTTATCTACCTTGCGTTTCTGCATATATACATATACTACATCTCTTGTCACTTATTGTCTTAGTGTGCATGGTTTTCTTCATATTCGCATATATGTTTACTTCGTCACTTCAATCACATCATCATTCTTTAGATATCCATACATCTGTCAGACTTCAATTATAGTTCTTCTATGGCAAGTGGTGTCTGCAGGCTCATGACTACCGCATCCGTTCGAGGGTACATTCGATACCGTTGTCTGAGAGCATAACGTCTCACATATCTTTGATGTGGTATTAGAAAGATACCAGGTGTCAAGCACAGTGATTTCTTGCTGTACTTCCAGTATGAGGTGAGGGTGTGGGCTCTATACATGACGTGGGTTCTACATTATTTTGCCGCAGGATTTTTCGTCACGGGACCCAAACCCACCTTTATTTATTTTTTTTAAATTATTCCCTTTCACCCACAAATATTTATTTAATTTTTAACCCCCCCCCAAAAAAAACGTACACCCATGACGTGTACATCTGCCTCTCTACACACTCACAAAGGTGTAATTGACTCTTATGTGGATTTACATTCGTCAAACCCATTAAAGCCTTCACCTCTTTGAAGAGGATCTCCTTGATTGGGAGTCCTGAGATTTAAGTCTCTGTGGTTGTCCGATGTTTGGTACTTCAACAACGATTGCATGTCGGTAACACTGCAGCTTGGTCTCGGGACACATTGATTCGCCTTTCACAAATGATCACACAAGCAAGACAAAGTTGACCTGCCAATTCAACATATACTTTTTCCAAGCTTTTTTTAGCCACGAGGAAGAATGTCCAAGTAGAGAGCAGGGGGCTGCTGATTTTCTTATGTCTCGGGGCACAAGGAAGGCTACTTGTTTGCGTACGAGCTTTTCCAATGTTTCTTATTACAAATTTAAGAAATGCATATATTCATGATTAACACAGTGTGCTTACCATCACAAGATTACATCGCAATGAGCCCCTCAAGCTCCCATTACTGATAGCTTTCCTTTTATCCCCATGGAATGTCAGACCTGAGATTATATAGTTTTTACAGGATCATGCCTGCTCTGCAAAACAAATCCCTCCGCCTCTCAGTGCTGACTACATTACATAAATGATGGCACCCAATAAGGCAGAACACTTGTCTGGGCCTGAAGTTTTTATTCTTGTTCACTGGAAAACATGTCTACCATATTGGTCCGGAGCTATGAGCAGGACCTCATTGATATGCAAATGGCTCTTTCTCCTCTGGTAATGTGCAGTGAGTTTAAACATTATTATATACCCTCCTCAGTTAGTTCTCACAAAATGGGTTTTCACAAATGTGGTTTCTCTTTTAATGGCTCGGGGTTTCATCCGGTGTTATGAAGGGTAATGCAGAAATGGACCCGGTGCTCCCTGTGCCAAGAGGGACATATCTTCACTTCACTTCACTGATGATGCCCAGCAGCAACGCAGAAACATGAGAAACACCCTCTGATCTTGGGCCCAGGTCCCTCCACTGCCAGCGTCACACATCCACTACCCACCTGGGAACCACCGCACTTGGGGACTGTTTCTGTATCCCTACAGTCCCCCTTCCAGCCCTTGACACCTGGTGCCTGCACTTACCTATGCACTTACCCTTGCACTTGCCACTTATGGCTGTTACTTTACTTATTGTTATATATTCCCATGTACTGCACTGTCCCTGTACCCTTCCCAAGCACTTGCATGATCTGAGTGACACCTGGCCTAGTAGGATCCTTGTCCGTCCTCCCTTTGTTCCCCTCCCTTGCCTCGTCGCACCTTCAAGCACTTGTTTATAGTCGCGTTATACATACCATGTCATATCATATCATGTGCTTGGGGTTGCGGTTGGTACTATTGTTCAGATGTGAAATTGCCTACCCTTTTGCCTTTAGATGGTGGTTGGTCCTTGTGGATGGGACCGGACTGATATACATATAGACATTTCTTCTCTTGGGGGCCAGGGGGCGACACTGTGGAATACAGTCTTCCCACAGAAGGGGCTATTTAAGCCATATTCATTCTCAGTAGAGGGGCTGGCGAATTTTCATCAAGTTTTATTTCACCTAGGTTGAGGCACTGAGGCGTCGAGCCTTAACATCTGCAATTTATGATATGTAATAACCTTCAGCAGCCATTACATTTCAGTATTATTCCGCATGATATTGGCTCCAGTGAAACAAAAGAAATCACAAGCTTTCAAAAGGCCGGGACCGAGCAATATGCAAACTGAGAGTATGCAAATCTGTAAATTCGATCAGGATGGCTTTCTGAATGCTGTGACTGAAATAAAATAGAAAAAAAAAGTCTTGGCAGTAGGAATTATCTATGTGTTAAAAGCATACCATCTTTCATAAATGAGTGGTGAGGAATTAATGCATTTGCAAGATAATATCTCTGATGTAATGATTTGCTCGTGCACAATCGGAGAAGAAAGACTGTACTGGAACACAATAGGTACAACATTTTACTCATTTGAAGATGTTTTCTCGTGATAGAGAAAAGAACTGGAAAACACATGCAGCTTTTGCGGCGCTTCCGTATTAAATCAAACGGGCTTTTGAAAGACAATAGGCAACTGAGAGAACAAATTATTGGAATTCACCTTTAATTAGAAAGATAACAATCTTTGCAAGGAAGAACCTCTTAATGAGATAGCTTTGTTTTTATCCGCAGATATTTTTCTTTTTCATACGGCATAATGTATCATGTGTATTAATATAATTATACTAATACCGTATTCCTGTTAATTGAAGAGTATATTTTCTAGCTAAAGCTACCGTTTATTAAGATATAGCAGATATAGCAGATATAGATATAGCCAACGTTTCTTTTGATAAATGCTGGGTGTGCAGAAAAGTTCCCCCAGGTGGCCACCCCGGAATGGGAAAGACAGTGGGCCTCATTACGACCCTGGCAGTATGGTATGGATGGTGCCGGTATAGCACCGGCACTGTCCATACTGTACCGCCTTATTTCGAGTTTCCCTCGTGGGTTCCTGACAGCCCGCCAGGTCTTACCTGGCGGACTGTGCGGCACCCGCGAGCAGAACTCCTGATTTCACCGGCACTGTTACAAACGGTGCCGGTGCAACCATGCTCCCGACCCCCATTGTGCCCTATGGGGCAGAATGGGGATCGGGAGCACGGCATTACCACCTCCCGCGAATTGGCAATTGCCGGGCCCTTCATCTCGTAATGTGCTGGTTATTGCCCAATCGCTGGAGGCGGTGGCGCTAGCAAGCATGGCGGTAGCCGTGCCTGTCATACAGGCACGGCTACCGCCATGCTCGTAATGAGGCCCAGCGGGCCTCATTAGGAGTGTTGCGGTAAGGCAACAATGGCACCGTTGTTACCTCGCCGCATCATTCCGAGTATGCTTGCGGGTGCCGCTCAGGAAAGCCTGGTCAGTAACGGGACTGTTGTTGCCATACTCCCCATTCCCATTGAGCCCTTTTGGGGCTCAAATGGGAATGGGGACGTACCGGGTTCCGGGTCCCACGAAAGGGAATTACCGGGCCCTCCAAGGTCAGAATGGCCCAGTAAGTCCCCTTTTGCAGGACCCGGACCCGAGCTTGGGGGTAGCCAGGACCTTATTAAAGGCATGGCTACCTCCAAACTCGTAATGAGGCCCAGTGTTTTGCTTTTTTTGAAACTCTATGAGCTGGACAGTTGTCTGCGGACAAAGTGGTCAGGCTGGTGCTTGCTCCAGAGGACGAGATACTTCTCAGAAAAGCCTTAGCAATGACCTGGCTGTGCTGATTCATAATTCTCTGCAGGCTTTTCCAGACTCCTGCTGTTGGGGATTGGTTGTCTCTGGAGCTGCGCCTTATTCATGGGTCGCTACGTCAATGTAATCATCCCAAATAACTAGGAACAGGCATTCTCGCTCTAATCCCCAGAGACTGCAGAATCTCAGACCTCTCATCTTTGGACTCATGCTCAACCTCATGTAAATCTGAAAGGTCCTTCAGGTCAGGTGAAGAACATGCTCTTTACTGCTTGTGTTTCCTAACTGAACTGCAACAAAGCACTGTTGTACATTGTGCCCCCTCACTGGTATTCCTCTGAACACACTAAAATACAACACTACACTCCTTCGTGAAGCTCGGTCCGTACTCAATAAATAAAATACAATAAAATAAATAATCATGTTCCAAAGTATGAACAGCATCTGTGCTAATGGGGACAGCCAAAGTTGCAGCATAGGAAAGTCATTTGACAGTGCCATTGGGGAGAAGCTGATAGATGGACATGGAGAGTGGTTTACACGTGTTGTGACTGATAAAAGGTTTTTTGAATAGCCAGTGGTATGAGAACTGTTTTTATGCTGAGCCCCCTCCAACCACGTTCCCCCAGAGTACAATTATTGTTGCTGCCCCAACGCCATATTAGCTTATATTTTCAATTAAAAGCTGTCACTGTACCGACGTTTGGAAGAGACTCAACATCCCCGCCCCCGCACATCTTTTGGGCGCCGCTGGGTGGGAGGTGGGGGGGATTGACCACTGGAATAGATTACATTATTAGATGCACGGATTCAATTGTCTTCAAATTACTGCATATTTAAGGTCCTGTAGATGTGCCACCGCCAGATGAACTCTAAGGCATTATGAGAGAACCAGAGTAACCTCTCACTGACACACCAAGGGGCAACATTAAGAAACAGAGTAGGCATGGTGAAAATATTAATAAAGTACATAATTATTCTGTTGCAATCAGAAAATATATATTAGCAAACATAGTCTGTATATAAGATTGCAAGGGACAATACATACTCATTAATAACAGCCATTTCCATTTTTGACAAACAGCTAGAGTAAAGTCAAACTTTCCAAGGATTTACACTCCTCTCCTCTCGAACTAGTTGAAATGTAGTTACAACAGTTCTGAATAAATGGCATACACACAAAATAAAAACAGACACAGTGTTTGGTTTGCAGTGTTATTAACTAAATGGACTGGGGTGTCCGACCCAGCCCTTTAAGACAAGGCAGCAATACTCAGAGACAGATGGAGATGCAGAGTATTATTCAAACATCAATAATCAAAACTGACTCAGGAAGTTGGCAAAGTGCATCTGTTTTAATATCAATTATCTAAAACAGGGAGTTACAACGAACATCAACGCGTTCGCTCCATCTTCACACTCAATGCAACACATAAAAAAGCAGGTTATGTAATAAAAACTCATTATTATTGATGTCAATCTGGGTTGCAAACTACAAAAACCTACTTGGGATGGTGATAGGCTTACAGGGAACATCTAGTATACAGTCCGTACTTGTCAGGGAAGGTGATTCGGTGTCTAACATCAGGTGGGCAACTAAGCCCTCCTCTAGTGCAGGTTTCTACGAACGTCATCAAATACACAACGTCCCATTGGTTATATAAAATATAGGGCTCCTATTACGTGGCCCTCTATAATTGGTTGGCAGCCTTGTACCCCTCTGTTATATTTCACCTACGCAAGCAGCACGCAGGCTGGCACACAGGTGCTGGTGGGCTGGTCATAACGATAGCTTCACAATTTAGCCCTTGCATCCATCATCACTCTTGCAGTCTACTACTCAATTAAGGTTTTGAACTCAGCCTTGGAAATGTTCTCTGTGCTGGAGAATACGAGGGAGTACAGCATACCCTGTCTTCTTAGTTTCGATAGAGCTCATCATAGTGTCCATTTTCATCTGACCACGTGACTGTAGACCATGTTTTCGAGTCTTACTGCATTTAAAATATTATTATTTGATGAACCTCTGACGTCTTCAACGTTCTCGCCCCTCACTTAAAGGCAGAACGTTTGTCATTTTTACATGTTCTGTAATTGTTTGTACGCACATCCAGGCCCACGGTGGCCTTGACTTCTTGGCCTTGATCCAACCAAGCCTTTCTTTGATTTACATCCATGGTTACGTTTTCTGATTTCTAACTGTGACACACTGAAAAAGTCTTTCTGCTCAAGGGATCCAGTTCTGCTAAAGTGCGTTGTGGAATGATCCATAGTCTTTCCATTTCTTATGTATATACATCGGCGCATCGCCGCAATCAATTCACTACTTAGCCAGCCTTTAAGAATACTTTGTCTACTTGCGTTACTGCTTCTGTACAGTTATAAAATGACTTGATATTGTCTTTATTTGTTCTGTTGGATGAGCATCTTCATTTCGAGCCCAAAATGTTGCTCATCTTTAACACCTCCTCCTTAGACCTTTGGAATGTCTGAGTCTTCTCATCTCTGCATCTCTTCTGGGTGCGTCAGCTCTATTCTTCGTAACGTCACCAGCTTTCTCTTTTGCTCAGTGTTCCCACTTCTTCTGGGATTTCATTCAAATGGCCATCATACTGTCGTGTTGCATGTTTTCTCAATGGGAATCTTACTTCCAGGATTCTCTTTGGTATAGGCATTCTCACTGGTAATGCATGTGTCTCACACTCTGGGCTCCCGGCATATAGGCAGCATGGACATATAGGCAGCATGGAGGAAGAGCTTTGGATGAGTGTACTTGGCTCCACCTATACAAAAAACGAAAATCCTTCAGTGACAATATTAGGCTATGTGAAATTATGGGCAGAATAATGACATGAGAAAAGTTCAACCCTACAGTATAAACTGCAAACTGGGAGGTCCTCAATGAGTCAGAATCCGTACCCAAGCTTGGGAGAGATTGTAATAGGCCAGATGGAAAATACTTAGGCATCATTTCTTCACGTGAGGTGGAATTTTGCATACTAATGCTGCAATAAGACTGCCATGCATCCCCGCAGTGCTCAGCTGAACTGGAAGTTGCAGAATGGACATATCACCACTGTGTGGTTGAAGCAAGAAATTAAGCATTTCTTCAGTGAATGACAAGATAAGTTCACTCTCAGGTGGGAGCTGCCTGCTGTTGCTCGTTGCTATTCAGCATGTTTCAGATTTCACATGTTTATGGCCTGTGGTAAATCCCAGTAGTATGATAACAGCTAACAGCTCTCATATGTTCAGTTGAGGTTGCGTAGAGGGTCTGGGATTCTAGAGTCAGTCCCACAGGAGGTGTGAGTCCCCTAAACAAGAAATAATTGGAAATATTTGTTAAAGAATGATAATGTTATTAAGAAAGCAAATAAACACTGTTTTTGGCCTAATCCCATTTATTTTCCCATAGAGAAAAAGTCAGATTTCTTGTGCACCAAAGCAAAAATAATGCTGAATGGAATGGGACCAAATAAGAATCAACTTGGGCATGAAGCATTGACTTAATTTCCGGTACAGGTCTGGGGTTATTCTGACCAGTAGCTTTTAAAATATTTGACGGTTTGGGGGTGCCCCTTCTCCAAAAATTATAGCTGCATCTACCACAGGGACATCATTTCACCAAAATGCCAGTGGTAGCCGAAGTGACATCACACGCCCCCTGATGACATCACAGGAAGTGATGTCATCTGTCCCACACAAAGCGACATCACGGGAAGCAAAGGAACACAACCTTTTACCCCTTGACAAAACAGGAAGGGGCATCACAAAGGATTGTTCCTAAATACAGAACGAAAAATATGGTTACGATATCACTATAATGTGATATACATTTCCTGCAAGAATGGATCACCATATGTATCGTTAATATAGGCCCATATTACCAAACTACTGTGAATACAAGCAGACATCCAAGGTCAAATGATAATGATGTGTTATTATAAAGCACTTGCGCTTAAGCGCTTTATATAGAACAAATATGCATACAATATCACCCGACTTGTGCTGGTACTCAATTATCAACCTCAGAAGTATGAAAGGCTGAGTTGAGGTGTTTAAGAACAGACTAAATCAGGGACTCACCCCCTTGAAGTGTGCCTGAAATAAACCTTTAACGAGTCTAGCAATTATTTGATAGAATTCCAGAAAGACAAAGTATTTGTTATTCCTATTTTTTCTTATTTAGGGTTTATGCTCAATGTGTTACGCTAATGCAACCCCGTTTTTATTTTTTGAAAGAGGCCTAGACAAGAAAGCCAGCCACTCCAGAAACAAAGAGCCACATTGCACTGGCCACACCCAGTCCAGGAGCTAACAAAAAATAAGAAAAAATGGTTAGGGTTAGCAAGGGATACCTCAGGGGTAGCAAGGGAGACCTCAGGGGTTGCAGTTGAGACCCCTGCCAAGCCCCAAATGATGTCCCTGATCTACCATGGTGCTTTGTAGAAGAGAGGCTTTTCAGAAATGAAAAATATGCCTTTTTTGTGTTTGCTCGATACGAGCAATAACCACATTTATTCCGTGGTTATGCGAAAACAGAAAGTGAAATAAAGTTATTTGGAGGAGGAAAAGGGATGAAATGGGATCAGGCTAGAGGTGGGGTGGGGAAAAAGGACACCATGTAAAATTGGACAGTTGAGTGTCGTCTAGAAACCAAGTTAGAGTTAGAATGTGTAAAAAGATGTTGACTAGCAAGTCGTGCTGTCTCCTGAGACTAAATCATGATATTCAATATCCATCAAATCTTAAAAAGTCCAAAGATAAGTATATAAGTGAAGTTCATTGACACTCCCAATCAGCCGACACGTGTTTCGACATATGCGTCGTTTTCAAGGCCTATTCCTTTAGTCTCTATGTCGATCACAATCAGTCATGTTTTGCATAAACTAAATCATCCATGAGGTATTCTTGCCCATTGAATCCTTAAACTGTAGTGATTATTCCATTGTTAAATAGATTTGTTCTGACGCTTTGGATAGCCAAGGGAGCGATGTCCTTCAGGTAGGTTATACCGTTGCAGAAGTATATGCAGTTCCTTTTCATGGGTTAAATCCCTGGTCTATGAAATACACGGGCAACCAAGAGTCAGAATGTGTTTGCATTATTGTGGTAATAACACAGACATTCCTCAGGATAACCGTGGCTCGTGGCTACAATAGAAGTGTATCACACAAAGCAAACAGTGATAGCGGGATAACAGCAGAGGGCTAGGGGGGTGAAAAGCACTCGAGGGGAATGGGAGAAGCATTGCAAGAGGAGGTGGGTACTTGGTGAGTGCCTAGCAGGAGAGGGAAGAGTTGTGCATTTTTGGAACAATATCGGATAACCACGGGTGGATCAGTGATAACGACGGGCATGGGTAGATCCAATAACCGTGGTTGTGGGAAAGGCGATGAAAAAAAGAAAATGGGGTCCCTTTAAGAAATGTATTGGTACAATATGTAAAGTGGCCACGGCCGAAGGCCATGGCTGGTAGTCTGCAAAGAAACCATTTGGTACAAGGTGGAACATGGCCACTGCCAAAGGCCATGGCTAATGGGCCCCTTTAAGGAACAATTGGTGCAACATGAAAAGTGGCCACAGAATTCAACCATGGCCAGTGGTCCTCAAAGAAACCTAGCAGTGCAACATGTGAAGTGGCCATTGCCAATGACCATGGCTAGTTGGCCCCAAAGAAACCTATTGGTACAGCATGTAATGTGGACACGGCCAAAGGCCATGGCTAGTGGGCCACAAAGAAACCTATTGGTGCAAGATGGCAAGTGGCCACAGTCAATGGCTGTGGCAACTGGCCATGGTAGAAGTGAGCCCCAAAGAAACTATTGGTGCAACATGTAAATTGGCCACAGCCGAAGGTCATGGCTAGGTGGCCTGAAGAAACTATAGAATAACAAAACCATAATAATCAGGTTACAGCTAATTACTCCCTGAAGCAGAGATAAGGTCCCTGATAGGTCGCAGGGCCTAGACGATGCCTCCTTGTTCTTTAAACTGCTGATGCTGCTCTATGCAAATATCTCTCAAAATGATTTACAATTGCACTTTTAACGCTGTCATTTCTCAGATCTGGATCACATTCACACATGAAACCAAGTTTGAATGATTGGTGTGAGTAAGTGCATGGTCTCAATAAATATAATCAAGACAATATACATTGTTGTTTCGATTTATATTGAGTGTGCATGCACCTTACTTATTCTGGGCATGTATTTAGGGTTCTGAGTGTTTGGGAAGGAAAGCTGGATGTTATCCTTAGGTTTTCATATGTCCAGTGTTTTAGTGTATGTCAACTGTAAAGAAGAATTTTGGCTAAAATGCACAAGATTAGATTCGGAATGCGTTGTGTGTAAGTGAGCTAATACATGTTGCAATAATATGAAATTCATCAAGAGTTCACAAATAAATCGACCTATGCATCTAATGTAATATTCATCACAATGCATTTGCATAATTTACATGTTACAATAATACACTATTCAAATGTAATATAGTCTAGCAATTTGCATAAAACAAAATTACAATAGTCAACAGAATCATATTGTTATACAATATTTACAGCGTCTCACCATCTTATGTTCTCCAGCATTACATTGCTGAAAAAGTATTACGCCTGGGGCAGCTGTTTGAAACACGAATTGGTCTCCCCTGCATGTAAAATAAATAAAAAAATACCATTTAAAGCACGCATGCCCCTTCGAAGCCCGTTGACATTATGTCCACTGAGTTAGTGGATGCATTTTATAAATGTAATATAAAAAAATAAAAAAATGAAACACTCCCAAGCTTGGAAATCTTAGAGTAATAAAAAGGTTGAATCCACAGATAATTTAAATGTTGTTATTACAAAGGCATGAAGGAAGACATTTCTGAAAGAGAATAGATTCTGAATTTGATAATGTGTGAGTTGGTGTTCAGATTCAATATCCAGACCCCCTACAGTATACAGTAAAACATAAAACATACTTTACTGATTCTTTGTCAAGACCGGAGGAGAGAATTATGCTTAACTTCTTTAATTACTGCTTCCAAAAGCTCATTAAGACTTTTAATGTATCTCTTTTTTAAAATGTGTGTTTAACATCAGCCACAGACTGCATAACAAAAATCAACAACTAAACCAAAAAAGAGAGAGGAAAAACTACTAATCACCATGATCCTCTCCTTCCTCGCTCGCCTGAGGGCTTTGGGCTCTGGTCTCAGGGCTCAGGTCTGCCTGCATAATTTTATCAATAGATACCGGCATTCTACAGCACACACAGCCCACTGGGGGAGAGGCCAGCGCACGACGTGCAAAACGCATACTGCGCATGCGCGGTAACAGTCTCACTCGCGAAGGGTGCCATCAATCAGAGCTCCACAGGGGATCATTATCCTGCACTGTAAAGCACCCAGAACGCCAAAAGAAATGCTCACGGCACCCTTGAACATCTCGAAAGGATTATAAAAAAATAATTTAACATTTTTTTACTCACATACTTTCAATACGGAGGTGTGAATAAAGCCACCTGACCTTAGCCTATCCCAATAGAAAGGACATCTGCACGATGGCCTGTGATAGGGAAGACTGCACATAGAGCTGAGACAGTGACCAAGAGCTAGAGGAAGGGGACGCGGACCTCTCCCAGATTTTCAAGAGGGTGCTAGTGGAATCCTTAATGCAAGCAGTCACACAAGGAGTAAAAACCCTTCAGGACAGACTACAAGTCCTGGAAGACATGTTGGGCAACAGAGCTGGCAAAAGAGACTACCCAGGTGAGGGACCTTCCACTAAAGAACCCATAAAAGTGGGTGATAAGTGGAGAAAAACACCCCGGAAGAGAAAAGTCTTGTCTATTTCCCTGGGCACATTGAAAGGCATTAAAAGAAGCCCCAGCAGGTGAAAAAACAGGGGAAGCACAGACATCCTCAGAGGAAGATGATGAGGATGATGATGCAAGTTCTACATGCAGGGAAGCCAGCAGTGTGGGGGTCACCCAAGATGAAGATGACATGTCAGACATGTTTGAGCCAGAGACACTGAGACACCCCACATTACTGGGCCACGTTACCGAGAGTGGCCCATTATATGGCACAGATGATGTGCAAACTCCTAGAAAAGGAGTCCAGATTAAGCCTGTGGGTAGGGTATCTCAGACCAGAGCTAGCAGGAAAAGTTGCTGAGATGCCAGAACTCGATCAAAAGATGCTCACCTTCATGACAAAGGTGAGTAAGGATGCCAGAAAAGGCATGGACTGAGCATGGAAATCCTGCCAGGACAAAATAATAGTCCTATGCGGGCCCAATCGAAGATTATGGACCTTGCTGAGTATGCAAAGGATACAGATAAGCTATTGGACCCACAAGTTCTTGTGAACTGGGCCCAACGTTCAGTGTGTATGTTAGACCATGCAAACTGCACTATTTCATCTGAGAGACGTAGAACCATGCTCCTGAAAATAGACAACAAACTAGGTGACCTAGCATCCTATAAAGCAGGAGAAGGAACCCAAGGATTAGTCTTTGGCGGGGCCTTCAGGAAAGAGATGAACACATTTGTAGGAACTTTCATAATGCTAGAGAAAGCGCAAGACTCCATCCGGAAAGTTTTTCCCAGGAGAGTTCATGCATGGGCCGTCTGACACAGGGGTCATTCAACTGGCTGTTTCAACTCGCAAAGAAGGCCCCAAGGCCCGAGAGCACAATATGGGGAATCAAGACAGCAGGATGCTTTTTTCCCCAACAGAGGATGCAGAGGTCATGGATATTATAAGCAGCACGGAGCCCCCTCAGGTGAGAGCGCGCTGCACACGCTAACCATCTGCAGGGGAGGACAGAATTTTTGGGGAACCGTTGGCGCGAGTTGTCTTGTGACGCGTGCGTGATACAAACTATAGTAGGTTAACAACTCGGATTCGTAGAGACACCCAGGCAAGGGCCTCCTCCCCCACGTATGTGAATATAGTGAGAGGACAGCACCTTGCTAGAGGCAGAATTAGAGCTATTAGCACAGAAAAAGGTGATAAAAAGGTCAGACACCTGAGTGCTAGGCTTCCAGAGCAACATGTTCTTGGTGCACCGCAAGGACAAAGTACGTCCAGTGATAAATCGGAAGGAGTTAAACAGCTGTCTGCAATACAGGCATTTCAAGATGGAAGGTATCGATCTTCTGGGGGATATGCTCAGGAGGGAAGACTGACTGGCGCAACTAGACCTTAAGGATGCATACCTTGCAGTGCCAGTAGCAGCAGAGCACGTCCCTTTTTGAGGTTCACCTGGAGAAGGCAGTCTTGGCAGTTCAGGAGCCTCACTTTGGCCTCGCTTCAGCCCCCTGGGCCTTTACCAAACTGATGAGGCCTGTAGCAGCAGCTCTCAGGGAACAAGGGATTCAAATGTTCATATATTTAGGTGACATCTTGTTTGTGGCAAGCGACAAAGTGTGACTGGTCAAACAAGTCCAAAGGGCAATCTCAACCATAATAGGTCTAGGATTCCCAGTAAACAAAGAGAAATCTGCCCTTATTCGCAGGAAGAGGACGAAATTCTTAGGGTTCATAATAGCAACCCAGAAAGCGACATTGGAGCTCCCCGGACCCAATATGAGCACGATAAGGAAAGAACTGAGAGTAGTTCTCACAAGTCCCGTTATATCGCTTTGGAATCTAGCCATGGTAGTGGGACTGCTTGCGGCATCCATTCAGGCAATCATTCCCAGGCCCCTACACTATCGAGCTATCGAGCTCTGCAGAGGCTCATGATCAAGCACCTCTGAGAGGGCCTGCAATACTATCAGCTGGTGCCGCTAGACTAAGAAAGCAAGTCGGACCTACTATGGTGGCTCCACAACATGGAAGCATGGAACAGCCAAGCCATTTTTGGGGATGTTCCAGAACCTGTTATAGAATCCAACGCCAGCAGGTCAGGCTGTGGTGCAAGGTGTGGACCTCGAGAGACAGGTGGGAAATGGTTGCAAGCAGAGCTCGAGCTACATATCAACTGCCTAGAGCTGTTAGCAGGCTCATTTTCAGTAAAAGCTTTTGTCAAGGAAGAAGCACGTTTTTGTGTCCTTCTACAGATGGACAACTTCTCAGCAGTGAAATATATAAACAAGCTTGGGGGGACCAAGTCCAAGATGTTAGTGGAGCGAGCCAAGGAATTCTGGCACTTCTGCCTGGAGAAGAAGAACTCAGTCACGACGGAATATCTACCAGCGGCACAGAACACGTCCGATTGGAATGCCTGCTATTTACAGGACTCAAGAGACTGGAAGATACACAAAGCCGGGTTTGCATAATTACAGCGAGTGTAGGGACCGTTCAGTATGGATCTCTATGTGTCGAGGCTAAACACCCAGCTGCCGGAGTACTTCACCTGGAGATTAGATCTTGGAGCATGGGGGACAGACGCCCTCCTTCAAAACTGGGCAGTGCACATCCATTACACTTTTCTTCCCTTGACAATGCTGGCGAGGGCACTAGCAAAAGTGTGCAGAGACAGAGCAGAAATAGCAATAGTGACACCAGAACAGATAATGGTTCCTTGCACTAAAGTTGTTTTAAAAAACAGCTGTGTCAAAGCCAGCAGTTTTGTCTTGAGTATCAGCATTAAACAGGCTTTTACCAGGCACTGCTATCATACACCAAACAAATCATACTATGCTCTAGCCCTTGCCTTCTTGTGGCCAGGTAGGACCATTTGGATATTGTCTACCAAATGCCTCTCCCATGCCTACTTAAAAGATGAACCTGCTGACTTTGCCAATACTTGTTTTACAGTGCATTACAAGCTACACACATCATGTGGCAAATAGTAGATATATAGTTTGCATCCTTATTGTTCTCAGTCCATCATACATCAGTTGCAAAACTAATATGCTCTGATCATTGCCTATTACCTACTGCCCCCTCTCCTTTTCAAAGTCTTCAGTAAGTAACTGTGCCCTCAAGGCAAACAATATCTGGTGCAGCCATAAATAAACGGGAAATCGAAGAATGTTCTCCCACTCCCTAGGATCTTTGGTGTAAATCTCCACCACCTCTGGAGCCTCTCCTGTGTGTTTGGCAGTCGACCAACTGTTCTAGATTTGCCTCTCTGAAAACGAAGAAGAACCACAAAGATAGGCAAAATGGGCTCATCTTACCGCAGAAGCCCAGATCACCAATTTAGTAAAAGAGTTGGTGGCTGCAGTTTTGTGGGAAGTCCAGTTTCCCCCAATAAAGCCACTTTAGATAGAGCTAGGCCAGAACATTATTTGGGGTACGAGATCTTCAGACTCCATAACAGTTTGCGTTACCTGAAGACACAAAAGTAAGAGGTCGCTACCTCAATGGCTTTGGGACAGCTTTTAAATAAGGTTTTAAAATTGATCCTGATGATATGCACTGGAGCTTTACCTTCCATACACCAAACCTGATTTCGGCAGTTGTTCGGAAGTTCAATGAGGTCAACATTGCTCCCCAGCCCCTCAAAGCGCATCATGAAACCATCTGCTAAGATAACAGAATGGCACTGAAAAGACCTCAATTCCCTGATCTGATCCATGCACACATTGTAACCGCAGGAGGGATTTAACTAGGCATATACAAGGAATCTCAAAGTGGATACTCAATTTAGAGGCCCTATTTGTTAAGTTGTCCCAGCCAATCTTCCCTCCCCAGGTTCCAGTGATTTTATTCTCTCTTGGATTGCTCTCACACAATATTATTTAAGGATCAGAGGCAGGCCCTGTCTTATTGAGGCTGAAAGTGAGCCTCCATTTATCAAGCTTCTGTGGGGCAAAGGGTTCCTTTCAATAATGGGTCAGAGCAACCTCCTACAGAATATATGCATTTCCCGATGTCTACATCTCCAAATGCAACACTATCTTTGGATGGAAGACCTGGATTTCTGGCTCTGGGAGGTTGAATACTGCATTTCAGAGGTACATGGGGGGAAATCTAAGACTTCTATATTGTAAAAAATAAATGCCATGTTTTACTCATTACATCACAGGAAGTAGAGGTGCATCTCATCCAGGGGTAAGAGAGAAAGGTGGGTTCCATGATCATATCACTAGTGAAAATGCCTTCAGTCACGTTCTATGCAGTTCTGGACCAGGGGATACTGGATCCCTTTATTAAGTAACATAACTTCCAGATCGTGACTCCACAGGAAGACACAGCATTGCTCCACCGAGGACTTGGCTTACCTCACTGGGCAAGAAAGATACCATCTTTCACATTCCAGAATGAAAGAACCTCCAAAACGCTTGTAGCTTTGCGGTGGGGGATTCATAATTTAAGTTGCATGTCCACCATTTTGATTTCTTCATCTCCCTGGATATTCAAACTATATTAGCTCTGGTGGTCAGCCATCTTCACACAGAGGGGAATCAGTCTGCACCTATACGTAGACAACATGCATATCCAGGCTACATCCTGCAAAAGGTCACAAATGCATCCTGATTGGGCCTGTGTGACATCACAAGATCATACCTTTCTGAAATAAAACCCAAAGCCCATCACCTTTCCTCCTTAGAAGCTACCATTTAGGGGGGTACTGTTTTTAACAAAACTGTGGAATGCTTTGCATACAGTATGCTGTGGGACGATTTGGCAGCATGCCCTGAAGCAACGACTGCAGAAAGACCAGATTCATACACCCCTGGCTTCAAATACAGAGAGACTTGGCAGCCTGTGCATATAGAGCAGTGATGCACAACTCTTGCCCTTGAGCCTAGAGACCTGTCAGGTTTAAGGATAACTGCCAATTATGGAAATAATTGCCCCCACGGTTCCACTGAATGAACATGTACCTCATGAATATTTGTGTTGGCTGAAACCTGACCTATTTGTGTTCCTGTAGGGTCAGATTCCCTGTGCCCTGGCATACAGTTACTCAGACTCATCTTCACATCAGCCCCCTTCTTGTAGTTTGTGAGGGGAGGGGACGCGAGCCAGCACCAACGCCAGGCATTATGACACAACCCCCCATCCCCCTGCAATTCACTGGACATAGATCACTGCAGGACACAAAGAACAAGGACCAGAGAGTCTTCCCTTCTTGAAGTGAGTAAGACCAGGAACAGGGAAACAACAATGGAGACCTCTTTGTGCTTTTGGCCTTTACTCCCTTTGTGGCTAAAATAAAACACATGAAGAAACAAACAATAATGAATGTGGGGGCACATAACTAAGACACGAATCTTGATAAAAAGTAAGCACCTTTTTATTGTGTCATGATTGTTGCTCATGGTGGGCACTGATGCTGCATATCTCATATACCTCAGTTAATTGTTCAGCTTCTCTAGTTTCTATGTACACGAGCAGAGTGAATGCAGCAGTGAATTATACAGGATATTCAGGAGAACAAGACCTGTTGTGAGTGCGCGTTAATGAACCCAGGATCATAAAGTAGTGGGTGTGAGTGCAGAAGCAATACACATAAAATATAAACAAACCACTTTGAAGGCAGGCAGGAGATGTACACTCGTCCCATCTTCTACACCAAAGCTATCCACTACTATTCGCTTACCCTCTTCCCAATTTTCTTTGAACCCCCTACCAATCAATAGCCTCTCTCTTATTACACTCTTTCCTGTAGTGACTTCATCGGCCAAGTCTCCCCATTCTCGAGTGGCTGCCATATTCGGACGAGGATTTTGGTGCGTTCTACTCACGTGAGATGGTACATGCTATGGCAGTCATGCCTCACATTAATTGTAAAGAAATGATGCTGTTAATCCTAGAACAGGAAAAAAAGAATTGGAAAGGAGGCTACACCTTGAACATCTTACGATGAGGATAGATCTACCCCTGGACAACTAAGGATTATCACCATGGACAACTATGTAAAAGGAGCAGTTGTTTCTCTAGGAAACAAACCAGTGCAGCTTATTGCTGTATTTTTATGGTGTATAGTCCTTTCTTCCAGGGACAGAGAGAAAGTGAGTCCTTGTCTGAACCGAGAACCAGATAATGAAAATGAATTTAAACAGATTGCCCTAAATCGAGGAATTTTCCCTTCGCTCTTGGTGGGATGTCCAACTCCCGGAACCCTCCGTTTGGAAAGTGGATACATTATGAGCTCCTTCGCAGCATTGTCATGTGCACACCCTGATTTTCATTGGTTTGTCTTTTCAAGTCTTACAGAAGTTACAGCCTGAGAAGTGAAATATTCTGTTGGGCACTCCATCTTGGATGAGGATGTTCCAGTTTCTCTGTTGAAGGTGCTGGATTCATTATTCAGACCATCCTCTGCAACTCAACGTTTCTTCCACCCGCCATATTCCAATACCATCTCCAGCAAACAAGCCTTCTTTTCTGCAATCCATGGACTACAGACAGTTCTGAGGTAGTTGAGTGTGTGAAAAAGTCCCGAACAGTGGCTAAGCTATACAGTTCTTGACAGCATCTCTAATTTGCTATTGTCAGCATCAGCCCTTTATTTATTAGCATGTCCAAGAATTACTACAGTTGTTGGGTATGTTCATAGAAGATCCTGAATTTCTCAATGTGTACCTTCCGTATAGGTTTGCTAAAACCTACTGTACATTAGAGGTACGTTTGGACCTATTGCTCTTTTTTTGAACCCACAACATTTCTCTATCATTTATGTAAACCATCACTACAGTGTTTATCCTCCAAAATTGCATAGCGAAGCACCAATTCAGCTATCCTAACCCTTTTTATCCATTTGCCAAAAAGTATTTGCTTGTCATTCAAAATTGCCATCGCGCCTGTATTTGCATGCTCTTTTCACAATGCAAATGGGGGCATCACCTCAGGCACATACAAGAACACTTATACAAGAATGCAAACCTGTGTTTATTTACGTATTTGTAGTATTTAATGTGATTTATATGAGGGATACTAGCAAAAATAAAACATATCACTTCAGGGTGTATACAGGACTATAGAAGGCACATAACAAAACATACATTGAAATGTCAGGTAGAAAAGGCAAAGACTGATATTTTGCAATTAGGCTTACATTAGAAGACTGTAGAGGGAATTAAAATCGCTGTGCCCTTAAGGTATACATATTTTTCTCCATGACCACACTATTGCATAGTTTAATAATGGGAATTCGAGTGAGACAATGAGAGTGAGATAGGGCCTCATTACACGTTGTGTGATAAAAATCTCAAATTACCGGCATGGCACTGAAGTGGGAGAATGGAACAACAGACTCCCGCCAATCCCCTCTCGCGCTTGGCCTAGAGGATCACGGCCTAGGCACCCGCCACGAGATGAGTTTGCCCATCTACCAGACGACCAAATACCTTGGTACAGAAACCTACGGATGTGCCCACCTACCTGCCCTACCTGCCCAGCAGCTCGCCCTACCCAGGCCGACACCTGCAACATGGATCAACTCGACTAAAACCAACACATCGTTAGAGATGCCATGACGACCTAGCCAACGGTCACACTTGTACGACCCTGCACACTGGACACTCACACACCAACCTACACGAAGAATATACTCAGCGCTATGACGAAGGTGACGGACACATCCACGGACGTGCATCTTTATTATTTTTCACATAGGCTTTTAAGATGCAGAAACGCAAGACGCACGATGAACTTATCCAAATGGCTTGCTTACGCTTCACATAAATCCTATAACCTAAAGTACCTGTGCACTCAACGGCTCCATTTATGCACCTGATTCAAGTAGGTCGCAAGCAAGAGCTTCCATGAACATTAAAATGAACAATAGTCCGGTTGCTGATCCTGCAGAATGAGCTCGGCGAAAGGCAGACAGCCAAGCCACAATGTTGCAATCTCGCACGCTGCGCACCAACGTCAAGGTCGCACCTGCAAATTAAACAAGGCACACAGTGGGAAAAACAATATTAATTGTGCAGAATTCGGCCTCAAACATGGTCTCGCCTCACGTGACCAAGCCAAACCTGAACGGATGCCAAGGCTAGGAGAATGGAGGCGCCTGGATCTCTCGTTACGAGACACAAGCAGATACAAATAAAAGACTCAATGGACATCTGCGACAGTGGGAGTAGTCGGCCTTCCAGTCCATGAATAAGTCCTCGCATTGTCCGCACGTACCCATAGTGAAACATTGTTGCAAATGACAGGTACACCGCAAGCTGGGAACGGCGATGGTCCCAGGCTGGGAGGCTCGCGAATGCACCAACCAGAACATGGGGCTCTTATCACTGACGCCATTAACATTGACCAATCCTCAGGGGTCTTCATGTAACAATTCTCATGTATCTAATTGCAGGGACAACCCAGGTATACCACCTGACTGACCCTCAGCCACTAACACCCTTCTCTATATGTGTGCTATACTAACCCTACCACTCAAGTAACCAATCCAGAGTGGAGATAGGTTTTTTGATAACTTTTCGAGGTGACGCAAGTAGCGCGTCATACCAAGGTAAAAAGGGCCTGCGAGCCCCACGATTGTGTGTGTGTCAGGACGGACGCGTACGATCCTTGTCCCATCCCTGCCGTTTGTATAATAAACAGCAGAACCACCTTGCTTCTTGCGTGTGTCTCATACTCTGTGGTTTTTGGGATATACGGGAGGAGTTGGGGCCTCCCTGCTCGGAGGTCCGCTGACGGCCCAGCCGACCCCGGCAGAATTTCCCCCCGACAAGTTGGAGGCATATTGTTGATAACCTTGTTCCAGGCGTGACAGGAAGACAGCTGTGGGGTTAACGGGGGTAGAGTGTAAGTGTATTAAGAACTGGTTAATAGTTTGAAGAGATCGGTGACGTCACCAGTAGGGCTTTCATAGGATATCCCGAGCACAAGGCATTTCTCTCTTTCGGAGGGTGGTGGGGAAGAGAATTGTGGTAAGGGAGTGGAAACGGAGATAAGCGGAAACGAGGCGATCGGGGAAAAGGCGAAACGGGGGACGTGGCTGCGCACGGAGAACGCCGGCCACGGCCAGTGTAGAAGAGGGAGGAGGAGCAAATGAAAATAGGACGACTGTATAAGAACGTCACAAGGGGTACGCAGCCGTAGGGGGCTACGTGCGCCTCGGCCGCAGGGGGCCGTAAGGGTGTTCTGTAAAGGAAGACAAGGAAGAAAAGAATATGCAAATGTAAATACTATATTTTAATAATCTTCCTTAGCGGACTATCGCAAGTCCCCAAACTCACGGGGCCAGGTAAAGGTAAAAGGTTGTGTATTATAGGTGTTATTTAAATAACAGCTACCAAACGGGGGAAGGATAGCAAGTGGAGCGCTGCTATGTCCCACGGAGCAGGATCGGGAGGGTGGGGGAACACCCTCACTACACCACTACAGCACATATGCAAAACACTGTCACCCCATCGGGAGAAATTGATCAAGTATAGCATTGAATGGACACAGGGGACGGACAAAAAATGACAACCCCATGGCCACCTAATGGTAGCTTCGATCCATATACCCAACATTCACTGTTAAACCATCTGCATAATACATACAAGGGGAAGAAATTGACTAACCATGTGGAAATGTTTAACTTATGGCGGATGTTCCAGGGGTCCCGACCAGGACCAAATGGAATGTTCACTGTGGGGGAAACACCGGAAGAAAAAGAGATTAAGGAGGAAGGAGAGAGTGGGGAGAAGGAGAGTGAAGGCCCAAAGAACACGGGGAACGGACAAGAGGGAGGAGAAAAGAATACCAACCCGAAAGAAAATGAACTAAAAAAGGAACAGAGCGATGATATAACCCTAGCAAAGGTAGTGAAAACAGAGGGGGGAGGGTTGTACCCTTTAAGAGAACTAGGAGAAATAGGAAGAGAGCAATTAAGGGCGGCTGAGGGGTACTCGAACCCAACATACAGCCCGCCACCATATGCAGTGACGGGTGTCCACAAGGGAGGGGAGCGGACTAGTACTACGGGATCACCCTATAGGAAGATGCCAGAGGGGGATGGGAGGACTGGAGAAGAGCAAAGTGAGGAAATAGGACATGACGAGTGGGTAGCTGCACAGATACTATTAAAATTACGAGGTGCATTAACAGGAGAAGAGAGGGAGGTAGTGAGGAAGATGGACGAGGATAATACCAGGGAGAGCGAAATAAGGGGAGAAGAGCTGATAAGACGAAAGGAAGAGGTTTTGGAGGAACGGCTAGCAGAGCTAAGGGACGAGCAGAATGAACTAATAAAACAGCTCGAGAGGGAGGAAAGAGAGAGGGCGAGGGAAAGGAAAGAAGGTAAGAACGAGTTGGAAAGGATAAGGGAACGAAATGAGGAACAAAGGAGAGAAGCCGAAAGGGTAAAAGCAGCAGCAGAAAGGGTATCAAGAGCAGTACTACGAGAGAGGAAAAAGGAAGAAGAAGAGAAAGAAAAAGAAATGGCAATGTGGAAGAAGAGGTTACTATCAGAAACGACCAGGAAATACGAAGAAGGGAGGGTGATAGAGAGTATATTAGAAAGGGAGAGGGTGAGAAAGGAAAGGAAGGAAGAGGATGAAAGGGTATTGGGAAAGATGAGTAGTGAAGTAATGGAGGAATTAAAAAGGAAAAGGGAGGAAATTGGTAGAGAGATGGAGGAGAGAAATGAAGGGGAAAGAGAAGATAGGAGAGAAGAGATTGAAGAAAGGAGGTATGTATATAGAGATACAGAAGTAGCAACAACATCAGCACAAAGGGGAGCGGGTGGTAAAGGAGAAAGAGGAGACACAGATCTAATAGACTTAAAAACAGTAACGATCAAGGGGAGAAAGACAGAGTGGGGGCAGCGACATACAGATGACTTTTGTAGTGAGGAAGAAGAAGGAATGGAGAAGGAAGGAAGACACAGTGACAGGGAAAGCCTAGATAAACTATACAGACTCACCATGGATATGTATGAGAAAGGATTAACTGGAGAAAAGTGAGAAGGAAGAGCTAGGGGTAGTTTAAAGGCAGATACATGAAGCCACACCGACTCCCGCCACTGTCACACCCTCACCATCCTACCATCAGTCAACCACCCCACGCTCACTACGTGCAACTAAACTCGCGCCTTTCACAAACGAAACCACACCTTATGTAGGTAGGCTTAGAGACCTCCCTAGACGTAGGCAGGAAGGACGAATACACACGCCCACATTAGCTACAGGAGATGATGAAAGAAGGGGAAAAGATGGAGAAGAAAGAGTTACGAGCAGGGGAATTACGGACAGAATAGACGATATAAGAGAGAGGGAAGAAGAGGAGGGGTGCGGGGACTCAATTTTATGGAACCCACGGGATATAACGAGACACAACTTAATGCCACTTCTGGAGAGGGGAGGGGTGAGACCACAATACGTCCCTTGGAAGCATGTAGACAAAGAAAATATAAAGTGCAGGCTCCCGTCATTAAGTGGAGGTGCAGGTAAATGGATATATGAAATGGAAAAACATACCGCAGGACAGAAACTGGCAGTGGGGGATGTAAAGGGCCTCCTAATATCAATATTAGGGGATGCAGCGGATGACATTTGGAAAAGAGCGGGATTTACTGGGGTAACAATAACCAACACATCACACGATGGGGCACCATTTGCAAACTGCAGACATGCATTATGGCAGGCACTAAGGGTACAGTACCCAGACACATCAGACATAGGAGCAATTACCTCACGCAAGATGCGTGAGAACGAAGATCCTGTTGATTATATCCAGGAAATTCAAGAGAAGTGGCGCATGGAAACTAGAGAACAATGGGACAAAACACCAGCAATATTCTATCATATACTGGTACAAGGGCTCCCAGAAGGAGTTCAGAAACAACTAAAGAAAGTGGTGGGAATGGAAGCAAAAGCATGGCCAGAAATACAACTGACAATAGTACATCATTGTAGGACATGGCAAGGTAAAATGAAACAAAAGGAAGAGGACAGGAAAACAGAAGAGGCTAAACTTGTACAGAAAAAACTTACTAAATACACAATGGAAGGGGCACTAATAACTACACCTACAACAATGACCCAAAACCCCACACAAGTAGTGGCTGCACAAGACCCCTCCCAAATACAACCCTCCCAGTCTATAACACAACAGATGCCGCCACTCCAACCATACACGACCAACTTGGGAGGAGGATACTCAACGCCTGGAGCTGGGTATTATAGCTACAACAGGGGAAGAGGAGGAATAATGAGAGGGAGAGGATACGGATACAACACACAACAACAGGTGGGAGGACTTAGAAATTACTACCCCACCGGTCAACCAGTATACCAGGACAACACAGGTAGCTTTCCATGGCAGAGTAGGGAACGACCAGTGTGTTGGATTTGTGGCTTGGTAGGTCACATGTCACGTACGTGTAGAGTAAGACCAGGGACACCATTATGGAACGAGCAGGGACAACTAAGGCCCACACAGGAACAGCAGGGGATACAGCAACAGCAGACGTTGCAACAGGGAAATGACCAGCAACAACTAGCAACACAACAACAGCCACAGGCATTTTCACTGCCACAACAACAGGTGGTGGCAACACCACAACCCCAAGCGCAACGAACACAACTGGGTAGGGTGACAGTACTAGGACACAACCCTTACACAGGAAACGGGCAATCATTGTACCCTCAATAGGACAGCCCACAGACGGCCTTGGTGTGTCCCATCCTGTCAGTAACCCCTAATAGTGCAGAGGAACCACGCATAGAGGTGACGATAGGTGACAAAAAGTTATCATTCCTTGTTGATACCGGGGCGACCCGGTCTTGCATAAGGGAAGGTAAGTTTAAAATGTCAGGCGAAGCCATGAACACCCAAGGATTCTCTGGGGCTAGGGGGTTGGTTCCCTTTACTGATAACGTTCCCTTATCAATAGGGGATTATGACATGTCAGTGCCACTTTTATATTCTAGGGCCTCCCCAGTAAATATACTGCGGAGAGACATCATGAACAGGTTGAATATGACGATTTCCTTTACGGAAAAGGGCATAATTTGCTCTACCCCAGGGATCAACATGCTCACAGCACGACAAATCATGCAAGCATACTGCGGACAGACAGCGATTAGGGCTGAGCCAATTGATGGTGTTCCAGTACGGGACAGACATGGCATTTGCATGGATGCCAGGGATAGAAGGAAAGATCTGGAGGAGGCCAGCAGCCTATTTGTTCAGACCAGAAACACCAGCCAATGAACCAGAAGGAAAGGTGATTTCAGTGGACATAGAGAGCATTATAGCAACAGCTGATTACATTGCAGTGCATGCCCAAGACAGCGAAGGAAGAGCATGGAGAGCAGTAATAGCACTAGCAGAGGGATGTAGACTCACCCAGGTGTCAGACGAGGAGCTCTTCGCAGAAGAAAAGGAGGAAGGTGAAATGGTGTTTATGATGAGTGTGGAAATATGGCTAAGAGTGGCGTATAAACAAGTGGCACAAAAGATTGCAATGGCACTTGAGGCACCCGCATCCACCCCAGTTCCCTTCTTAGAGGAAGATATGGCAAGGGTACCCACGTCACTATGGACTACTAGCCCCTATGACGTGGGATGCATAAAAAGTATCGGAGGTGTAAGGATAAAATTGAAAAAAGGTGCAATACTCCCCAGAGTAAAACAGTACCCACTATCAAAAGAGGCAGATGAGGGCATATATGAAACCATAACGGCCCTCATAAATAATGGCATACTAGTACCATCAGAATCACCATGCAACACAGCTGTATACCCAGTGCGCAAGGCTAAAGGGGGGTCTTGGCGCTTCATACAGGACCTCAGGCCCTTGAACAACATAGTGGAAGCAGAGTACCCCATAGCAGCAAACCCGGCCACAATATTGTGTGGCATTCCAGCAGAGGCATCACGATTTACAGTGATCGACCTTAAAAATGCTTTTTTCTCAATACCATTGCACCCTGACTCACAAGATTTGACAAGCTTCACATACAGAAACACAAAGTGGAAACACACTAGATTGCCACAAGGATACTGCGAGTCACCCTCAATATTCAACAGAGTAATACAGATGGATTTGGGTAACATTGAAGTAGGAAGCACAGTGTTGCAGTATGTAGACGACATAATAATTTGCAGCACAAATGAAAAAAGATGCAGAGAGGACTCATTAAAGATGCTGACAATATTGGCTGAAAAAGGTTACAAGGTAGACATGGAAAAGTTACAGTACTGTCAGGAACAGGTACTTTACATTGGTCAACTTATATCCCAACATGGAAGAAAGATTGCACCACAAAGAGCACAGGCCATCTCAAAAACGCCATTGCCACAAACAGTGAGGGAACTACAGCAGTTTCTAGGTCTGTGCAACTACTGTAGAGCATGGGTATTTGATTACAGCTTATACATAGGACCCCTGCTTGAAGGGTTAAAAGAAGCTAACAAAGGGGAGAAACAGTTGGGGTGGACAATGGAAATGAGAGAGGCTTTTGATGAATTGAAAGATGCGATATCAACTGCTCCAGTACTGGCCACCCCAGATTATGAGCGACAATTTTTCATATTTTCACATTGCGACTCAGCAGTAATGAAAGCATTGTTGGCTCAAAAAACAAGCATGGGCTACAAACCAGTAGCGTTTTACAGCGGCCACTTAGACCCTGTAATGTTGGGTCATTTCCCTTGCGAACAAGGTCTCGCAGCAGCTGCTTTTGCGGTAGAAAAAGCGTCAACAATCACCATGGGGTGGCCAACCACACTATTTGTGGAACATGCACTATTTGCAATATTGAATAAACCCAAGTCCACCCTAACCACGCAGAGGGCATCAGGTTATGAGATCATCTTATCTAGAGCTGAACTATCAATTGTTAGGTGTAGCACAGTCAACCCTGCAAGGTTTTTAGCAGAAGTAATTGAGGAAGGAGATTATGCACACGATTGTACGCAAACCATTGAAATATACTCATGTGCTAGAAAAGTTGAAGAAAACGCGCTAGAGGGAGGTGAGCTTTTGTTCATTGATGGGTCATCAACAATTGACCAAAAGGATGGGATAAGGAGGACTGGGGCAGCGGTGGTGAAAATGATGGAGGTACCGGTGTGTGTGGCAATGAAATGTGTGCAACTACCACAGCATTACTCTGCTCAAGCTGCAGAGCTAATTGCTTTGATCTTGGCGTTGAAGGAAAGCTTTAATAAACGAGTGACCATATATTCTGACAGCGCATATGTTACGTCCACTGTCCATTCAGGGCTGTCTAAATGGAGAAGAAGAGGGTTTAGAAGAGCTGACGGCACTCCAGTACAACATGCTCTCTTATTGGCTGAACTAATTGAAGTAATAAACAACCCCCAGGAATTAGCCTTGGTCAAATGTACCGCACATACCAATGGAGAAGATCATTTCTCAAGAGGGAATGCAGCGGCAGATGCACATGCGAAGTATGCTGCGTACTTTGGTGAGATATGGAACCCCCCAGAGTCAGACAGAGGGAGAGGGAGGGGAATGGCTAAGGTGATGCTGATAAGAGAAGGGTACACCCATCTCCCAGCCACACAGATAATGGAGCTACAAGCAGCTGCACCAATGGCAGAAAAAGAAATATGGGTAAAAAGAGGATGCACAATGTCACCAACTGACGCACTATGGCGCCAAGGTAACACTGGAAAAATTGTAATACCACTGGCACTATTGAATACCGCCCTGAGTCAACTACACCACCCAGCCCACACAGGCAAGGAAGTAATTGCAGCACGAATCAGGGAAGACTGGTTTTGCCCAGAGTTAAATTGTCACGTGTCAAATTTTATAAGTAACTGTCTCACATGTCAACAGTTTACGGCCGGTCACACTCTAAAGGTGATAAAAGGTACTATACCCCAACCAGAGGGACCCTTCCGACACCTCCA
Organism: Ambystoma mexicanum; assembly: GCF_040938575.1. NCBI lineage: Eukaryota > Metazoa > Chordata > Amphibia > Caudata > Ambystomatidae > Ambystoma > Ambystoma mexicanum. The sequence goes on along the minus strand of NC_090930.1, from coordinate 1,127,292,493 downwards.
TATTGACTATGTTGATATGATCAACGTATGTCAAGGAAACAGGTATATGATTGTAGTAGTATGCCCATTTTCGAGATGGATTGAAGCAGGGCCATGCTCTCACCCAGATGCATTCAGAGCAGCTAAATTCCTAGTGAGGGAGGTCTTCCCCAGGTGGGGGGTGTGCGAGGTACTGCGGTCAGACAATGGCCCGCATTTCGCAAACGAAATGTTCCAGCACATCACGTCCTTATTGAGCATCAAGCATAAATTTGCATGTGCATACCACCCACAGGCCAACGGTATATGCAAACGCCTGAATGGCCTACTAAAGGAGGCAATTGCAAAAATACAGCAAACAACAAAAAAGAGTTGGTTGTATTGCCTTCCGTTAGCCCTATTCGAACTAAGAAATAGGCCGGGCTCCGACCACCACCTCACCCCGCACGAGGTGGTTACTGGACGCCAAATGCGCCTTCCTCTGACCCCAACATCAAGAGCATTCTCAGACCAAGATAGCACTGCCACTGTTTTTGGTGATGAAATGTATCAATATGTGTCTTCTTTGATTACTAGTGTAGTGTTTGTGTCTCAACAGCTCGAGCGCACACGGGGCGGGTCTAACAGCGACCAACAAGAAGACGTGGATAAAGAACAGGAAAAGGAAAGACTGTGTAAAATTGCTAAAGGTGACCACGTGCTACTCCGCAACTTCAACAGGAAGTGGAACAGCCCACGTTTCACTGGCCCCCACCTGTTAGAGGAGACATCAACGAGAGCAGTAAAGCTACAGGACAAACGTGCCTGGAACCACCTACATGACGTAAAGATCTACAAACTCCAGACCCGCCCCAGCGCCACCGACAGGGCCATCGGAAGAACAACAACCGCACCACCAACGGAGGAAGAGACTCCTGCCATTGCTGACGGCTTAAGTGTCCCCATACCCTGTCAACACCCAGATCCCCCAGAGACAACTATTGGACCCACCCACCCCATGGCCACCCGATCAAAAGAGTAAAGAGACTTCCGCCAGCTGAGCCCCAAACCCTCTGCCCATTGACCCCCTACCCACTGTAATAACAACAGAACTGAAGGACATTGTTTTGCACCTATACACACGTAAACACTTGAATGTTCTCTTTTCTCTCTTTTTTTCTCGCACATGCAGGTACTGCGTATTATTGTACTGTTAAGAAAGTAGTCAACTAACGAATTCACTGCCTAGGAGTAGATGGTACCCTCAGATGATAACTACCCAAAAGAATTGTCACACCAATTTGTATATGAAGTAAGAAGGCCAACGTATCTGAACAAAAGGAGGGTACGTGTCTACTACACAGCTTTCCTCTTGGCCATAGAATATTCAATGCCCCACCTCCACCCATACTTGCCTGTACTAAGAGATAGATCACTTAGAGTGGCATGGGAACAGCTCTTCGCCTGGGCACTGAATGACTATCTGATAGGGAGGGCTTAAAAAAAAACAACCACTAACCTTAATAACCAGCATATTGAGAATTTTCAGGCGGGCAACTTTAGCGTCGCAAGAATACGCTGCCGGACTGCAGCAAGGTAAGAGCAAAATGCCGGTGAAATTAGCCTTTGTAATAAAATTAATAGGGATTTTGATGATCACCGGGTTCTTGGCTGCCTCTGTATGGCAGTACAGCTATGCTATGAATATTGTTGCTGTACCCAAACCTAATATACCCCCACCCCCAGCTGCAACAGGTGTTACGTCAGGTGGTATTAGTATAATCCCACACAAAGATAATAGAGTTAAACGCAGCACATACTCAGATAATAAAGGTATTGACAACTACATACAAGATTCAGCGCACATCTGAAACAACATGTGGTATCAACACATGACCCACATAGGTAAGCAGACAACAGAAGACAGCTGCTACGTTTGCTCATTAATTCCATATGCCATGAGCGCTTCTCGAACATTTGTTGCCACAGAAATAGATGAAAAAACAGCACGATGCATAATATACCTGGCACTGTTCCAAACAAAAGGAAGGTTTCAAGGGACAGTGGTGCAACTGGTGTGGAAAACACGTGACTCATATCCATATGAAAACAACTTTCTCAAGACTTATTTAAGTTACCACAAGAAAAGTTTACACACTGAAGCCTTCAGATACATGACGAGTGGTCCCGAAAAAGGAGAAACAAAGAAGGTAACACTACAGTACCTACCATGTGATTGGTATGCCACTGAAGTTGCTGGTAAAACAGGATGTTGGGAGAGGGCACTGGTGACGATAACAGGGAAGGTGTACTTGGACAACAAATGGGAGATAGGAGTGGTTGGCAGCAACATGATAACAAAAGAAACTATTTCAACTATCGATGGACACAACCACAGATGTTGGACGACTTGGATCAAGTACGTACCCATGCTCACGTGGATAGAGAAGGATGAAGACCCGATAATAATACTGCCACTAACTGCGCCTAGGGTATGCTACCAACATAAAGGAGAGGTGGACGTAGGATATAACACCAACTGTGCAAGCGTGATGGAGTTACCTGAGGGAGGAGCAGGGACAGCAGTGATAATGGACCACTACTGGGCCTGCGGAGAAAAGGCATACCACACACTGCCCCCTCTGTGGAATGGTATATGCACAATAGTGCACGTCAATGTACCATCACTAGTGGTACCCCAGAAACACGTGAATATGGCCAACTTCCCCAAAATGGATGAAGGGAACGAGAGGAAGAAGAGGTCTGTAAAACCTCAGAAGGGGCCGGAGAACGAAACCAACAGCAATAATACTGTCCTGAATAGAAAGAAAAGACAAGGAGAACCTCTGATGGGAAATTACCTATGGGGAAGATCAGAAACAGTACTCACCTCAATCCCGCCAGAACACAGACTGTTTATCAGAGCAGCAATGTTCTTCTCCTCGATAATACATCCGGGATTACAGGCTTACGCAAATGCAAAATGGCTCCAGATAACTAGATGGGAACTAATGATGACCATCAACTCTACAGTGAATGGATTTAACGCCATAAAAGAGGAACTGCGTGCCGTAAGAATGGTGGCACTTCAGAACAGATATGTACTGGACCTCCTTACAGCAATGGAAGGAGGGGTTTGCGCAATGATAGGACAATCATGCTGTACATTCATCCCTGCCAACGATGCTGACAACGGTACACTGACAGAAGCAGTTTCACAATTGGCCCAGATGCACTCCAAAATGATGGATGAAAGTAAAGGTGTAACAAAGGATGGAAGCTGGTTTTCAATATTATGGTCATGGATGCCATCTTGGCTGTCAGATGGACTGAAAATTATAGTTGGATGTACGATTCTAGCTGGAGCTACATTGATCATAATAAGATTTTGGAAAGCCCGGAAGGCACGCACCACAGATGAAATGATTGAAATGGCCGGTATGCACCCCTTGATGCCAGCAGATGACGGCTAACACACAGGCATGATAATACAAGAAAGGGAGAGGCTGCGTAACCAAATCACCACCAACCACCTGGACCCACCATCTGTGAAGCTCGAAAACCCAAGAAACCCAAGGAGCTACATAGGGAAATGGGTGTACTGCACTCCTGGAGGAACCTGTGCATACATGTATTGGTCATTTGAAGACCATGTCAACCACTATGGACACTTGGGAGGAATAACTAAAATATGGAGAGTGAGAGGAGATTGAGAAAAGGATATGTTTGTGGTCGACAAGTCGACCAGAGGGGGGACTGAAGTGGGAGAATGGAACAACAGACTCCCGCCAATCCCCTCTCGCGCTTGGCCTAGAGGATCACGGCCTAGGCACCCGCCACGAGATGAGTTTGCCCATCTACCAGACGACCAAATACCTTGGTACAGAAACCTACGGATGTGCCCACCTACCTGCCCTACCTGCCCAGCAGCTCGCCCTACCCAGGCCGACACCTGCAACATGGATCAACTCGACTAAAACCAACACATCGTTAGAGATGCCATGACGACCTAGCCAACGGTCACACTTGTACGACCCTGCACACTGGACACTCACACACCAACCTACACGAAGAATATACTCAGCGCTATGACGAAGGTGACGGACACATCCACGGACGTACATCTTTATTATTTTTCACATAGGCTTTTAAGATGCAGAAACGCAAGACGCACGATGAACTTATCCAAATGGCTTGCTTACGCTTCACATAAATCCTATAACCTAAAGCACCTGTGCACTCAACGGCTCCATTTATGCACCTGATTCAAGTAGGCCGCAAGCAAGAGCTTCCATGAACATTAAAATGAACAAGAGTCCGGTTGCTGATCCTGCAGAATGAGCTCGGCGAAAGGCAGACAGCCAAGCCACAATGTTGCAATCTCGCACGCTGCGCACCAACGTCAAGGTCGCACCTGCAAATTAAACAAGGCACACAGTGGGAAAAACAATATTAATTGTGCAGAATTCGGCCTCAAACACGGTCCCGCCTCACATGACGAAGCCAAACCTGAACGGATGCCAAGGCTAGGAGAATGGAGGTGCCTGGATCTCTCGTTACGAGACACAAGCAGATACAAATAAAAGACTCAATGGACATCTGCGACAGTGGGAGTAGTCGGCCTTCCAGTCCATGAATAAGTCCTCGCATTGTCCGCACGTACCCATAGTGAAACATTGTTGCAAATGACAGGTACACCGCGAGCTGGGAACGGCGATGGTCCCAGGCTGGGAGGCTCACGAATGCACCAACCAGAACATGGGGCTCTTATCACTGACGCCATTAACATTGACCAATCCTCAGGGGTCTTCATGTAACAATTCTCATGTATCTAATTGCAGGGACAACCCAGGTATACCACCTGACTGACCCTCAGCCACTAACACCCTTCTCTATATGTGTGCTATACTAACCCTACCACTCAAGTAACCAATCCAGAGTGGAGATAGGTTTTTTGATAACTTTTCGAGGTGACGCAAGTACCGCGTCATACAAGGTAAAAAGGGCCTGCGAGCCCCACGATTGTGTGTGTGTCAGGACGGACGCGTACGATCCTTGACCCATCCCTGCCGTTTGTATAATAAACAGCAGAACCACCTTGCTTCTTGCGTGTGTCTCATACTCTGTGGTTTTTGGGATATACGGGAGGAGTTGGGGCCTCCCTGCCCGGAGGTCCGCTGACGGCCCAGCCGACCCCGGCAGAATTTCCGCCCGACAGCGCTCCTAACGTGTCCGCCCTCGCAAGAGGGCGCTAATAGCGTACCATTACGAGTACGCGGACACGAGCATAGCGCCATGCGGGTAATGACCCTACCGCCATGCCGCTAAAGACCCCAAAAAGTCTCTTACCGCCTTTGACGAAAGTGCAAATAGCACCTCCACCCTCATGCTGCATGCAAATAGCGGTCACCGCTATTAGCGGTGACCGTTAAATTGCGGAACCGGAAATAGCGTCATCGCACAGGAACGGGAAAGAGCATGGCGGCCATCTTTAAAAATACAATCCATTGCCATCCTCTGCCCCCTGTACCTGTTTGGAGTAGCTTGCAGTAGGAAATCATCAGGGACACCCTCAACATGCCCAAGGCATTAAAAAAAAACACCGACCGGCAGTGGAAAGAAAATTTTACCTCAGAGGAGCTAATAATGCTGACCCAGACCCTAGCTGGAAATGCTGCCGTGGTCTTTGCCAGCGACATGCGGCGGGAGACACTCATGAAAAAGAAGGCAATCTGGGCTGAGGTCTCATTGAAAGTCAGTGCTGTGGGCACCACCACCCGCAATGTGCGTGAGTGCCGAAAGAGGTGGCATGACCTGAGACTTTGGGTGAGAAGCATCCTTGCCGAAAACCACAACATTGCCACAGCAGGTGGATCTGGGTCGCCCATAAAACTGAAAGAATGGGAGGAGACCTGCGCCAACCTCATTGGAGTGGAATGCATAGAGGGAGTCAGGATGATGGAGCATGGCGTGGCAACCACTTCAGATGGAGGTGAGTGTACACATGAAAGCATGCAATGTGAATCTACTGGTCCCCCCAAATGTGAGCCCAGAATCACCTCATGGATGGCCAAACATCCACACATGCATCACAGCCTGGCCATGTCAGTGTCAGACCCAAACACACACACACATGCACACATCACCAGAGACAAGTGCCACACACAACCATGCATGGATGAGCCACTGAACTGACACATCACCTGCATCCTTTACAATGTAGTCAAAATGCCCACAACTGCATTATTGATGTATACTGCATTAAGTACATAGAACCGTAACCAATGACATCCCACTTCTTGTCCCCGACAGGCTCACATACAGACAGTGAGGATGCTGGCAATGCATCACAGGAACCCTTTGCGCATAAGAAAACAAGGGCTTTGGACACAGAGGACACCCCAACAACATCAAGGGGCAAAGGCAGAAGGGTCCAGATGCAGAGTGTCAAACATCGGTGGAGCGCCACTTCCAAGACACAAGTTGCCACACCACCAACAACTGCCCCACCTACGGAGGTTAACCCACCACCACCGATCCCAGCCACAGAGGGCCCACCCTCAGCTCCAGCTAGTTCCGCAGGAGAGGCGGCAGCCACTGCCCCACTATCAGATGTGGAGGACCCAACTGACTTCCACATGGAGATTCACACCCCAACCCCCCCTGGAACACCCGAGCGATCACCACAGCACACACCTGAGTCCAATGTCACTGGCGATGAGAACATGGGAGCTTTTAGTAGGCCCCCGGCTGTTTCATCAGTTGACCTGGTACCATCACAGGCCACAGCAGCCACACCACCAGAACCCAACACTGCCCTCGACCTGGCCAGCATCAGCCAGCAGCAACAAGAAATAACTGTGCTGGTTGGGCAGCATGTGGAGGAGGCTGCCGTCTCAGGGCAGAGATTACGGAGACAGCAGGCACTCCAGGGAGGGGATGGAGGCATGTACAGACAGGCTGTGTGGGGAGATTATCCGAGTCAGGGAGGTCCTCACACGGATAGCGGACACATTGGACCGCCAGTTCCCACCACCACCACCAGGACAGTCTGCCACATCCTCATCCGCCAGTTCGAGGCAGACAAGCCCCCTCCACCGCTCCTCACGCCCCACCAGGCGCACATCTACGCAGCCTCCCAATGCTGGTGTTGGCAATGGCCAATAGGGAGTGCATGGTGAAGCCTCCGCGTGCATGGCTGGAGGGAAACATTGTGGCAGACACATGTGGAACTGTTGTGGGGGTGGGGGGAAGGGTGTTATGGGACTGTTGTGGGGGGTGGGGGGAAGGGTGTTATGGGACTGTTGTGGGGATGGGGGGACGGGTGTTATGGGACTGTTGTGGGGGGTGGGGGGAAGGGTGTTATGGGACTGTTGTGGGAGGTGGGGGAAGGGTGTTATGGGACTGTTGTGGGGGGTAGGGGGAAGGGTGGTGGGATGTTTGGGGACATGCACATTTTCTTCTTTACGTTCCTCAATACACTGGTGTTTGAACAAAACACAGGCTTGGACTTCTTCATTGTGTATGTGTACTTTATTGACGCCATGGTCCATTGTGCGCTTCCAAACAGACACAAGTGCATTACTACCCATATGCATGTGACAGTACGAAACCATGTTACTCAGAATATTTGGTTGATCAGATGCTGTCTCACAGCACGTCCCTCCTGGCCATCCCCTCTTGCATGACCTGCATCCCCTTCACCTCCGTCCTCATCACCATCATCATCCTCATCAGGTGCTTCTATTTCAACGTCAGGGGGCAGTGGCACATTCCGTCTGATACACATATTGTGCAGCATGACACATGCCACAGTGATCTTGGCCACCTTCTCATGGCCATACAGGAGAGCACCACCAGACCTGCTATTGCACCTAAACCGTGTCTTGAAAAGGTCAAAAGTCTGCATGATCACAATGCAGGAACGGGTATGTGCACAATTGTATTCCTCTTCGTGCCTGTTCTGTGGGTTCCGTACAGGGGTGAGGAGCCACCTCTTCAGGGGATAGCCAGCATCACCGTATGGGGGGACGAATGGGGTCCTGTTACTGTTCTACTCAAGAGCGGCCTGTTCATATCACACAAATTGACTTTGCATTGTGATTGAAATACACAATTAACAGCATACATGCAGATGGTCTGTGTAACTGCAATGTTCAAAGGTGAGCTCGACCCTGCAGGTAGACATGCCCCATTAATGCCTCCAACAGTAATTGACATGTCCTGGGTGAGGCCAGGTCTTAGGTGTCCCTGGTCCCAGGCAGATTTGGTACCACACTGCTGGTGTTATGCCAATCCAACATTGATGTTCCCATGCTGAGAGGCATCACTTCAGTGGTGCTATAGGTGCGTGGTGCAATGCTATGGCTAGGGGTGATCCCTTTGCATGCTTTCAAGGGCACATTGCATTATTGTTGTTGTGCTGGACTAATTCTGTTTGACTATCTTGATGGCATGTATGACATTTGTGTATTTTGTGGCGTGGAATGTTGTGCAATGTGGATGTGGATGGATGTTTAAGGTTTCTAGACCTGGATTGTCATCTATGTTGTGTAGCTTATACTTGCATGTCCGTTCATCTCAAGTACGTTGCGGGCTTCCCAGATGGACATTGGCGTACATCTGTATGTGCATTCGTCCGACGGACAACAAGCTACACCCATTTCGAGTATGTATCTCTCCCTCCCCAATCACACCCAGTTGGAGTATGTATCTCCCCCACCCCAATCACACCCAGTTGGAGTATGTATCCCCCCCCAATCACACCAAGTTGGAGTATGTACCTCTCCCCCCAATCACACCCAGTTGGAGTATGTATCTCTCCCCCCCCCCAATTACACTGCCATGTGCTTGCCCTGCAACTCACCAAGTAGCCACGAACGTTGTCCGGCTTGTCGCTCCATGTAGCGTGGGATAGTTGAGTTCCGCAGGACCATGGAATCATGGGTTGATCCGGGGAAACGGGCACAACAATGTGTGATTACCTTGTTGGCGTCACATACCATTTGGACATTGATGGAGTGGAATTGCTTCCTGTTTCGGTAGACTACTTCATTGTGATGTGGTACAACCAATTCCACATGGGTACAGTCGATGGCCCCGATGCAACTTGGGATGCCTGCCAGTGAATAGAAGCCAACTTTAGTGTTTGCAATCTCCTGGGCAGTCCGTGGCATGAATATGTGTTCAGGTGCATGCTTCAGGAGGGCATCAAGTACCTGGTTCAGCGTGCGTGAGAATACTGGTTGTGAGATGCCATGCATCTGGCCCACTGTATGCTGGTAGGTGCCTGTGGCCAGGAAGTGGAGCACAGTCACCACCTTGAGTAGAGGGGCGATGGCAGTTTGGATGTCTATGAGGCTCACAATGTCGTTGTGTATCATGTCCACGATGCTGGTGATGGTATCCCGGTCCAGACGGTACAGGGTGTGCATCTGCTCTGGGGTTAGGTTAAATGGACTGGCTCTGATCCTGGGGATTGGTGGGTGCCTCTGTGGTATGATTAGGTGCCGTGGTGGTGCTTGCTGTGCCTGTCTTGCCCTCCTCCTCCTCCTCCTGCATCTCCTCTGTGCTGCCTGTTGTTGTTGCTGCTGCGCTGCAATCATGTCCTCCAGCCCATGTAATACTGCAAGTATTGGAACCATCTTGGTGTGGGAAGGGGTGTGGTGTGCTCCTTATGAGCTGCCACAGTCTCCATTGCCTCCACCTGTGCTGATTGTGTCCACCTGTGGCAGGTGGGAACACTGCTCAGTTCTCTTAACGGGTGGTTCGGGATGGCGGCATTAGCGCCATGGTGGTAAGGGGTTTCGGGGGCTTTACCATGCCGCCATTGGCATGTCCGCTCGCCTTGTGATGCTGTGCTATTAGCGGCATGGCGTTATTTATGGGATGGAGGGTCGCGCGCATGCGGACTGCCCGCTATTAGTGGCACCATACTTAGCGGTGCCACTAATAGCGGTGAGCCGGGTCGTAATTAGCATGGGGATTTAACGTTACCGGTATAACATTACCGGTAACGTTAAATCCCTACCGCCTACCGTGTAATGAGGCCCATAGTTTGTTTTTGTTGTGTATTTGAAAAGAAATCTTTGGGAGAAGAATGTTTGAACCACACACCACTAATATTGGTTGTGACAAGGTGCCCAATGAAAGCCCCAAAAACAATGAATATGTCTCACCGTTTATTCTCAAAATAGGTACAAAAAGCAATTGGGGTTCCCAGTCTAGGGGTGGTCCCTGTACCTTTTCCCTCAACCTTGAAGGGACACCCACTTCCTAGGCCAGGCTCCTTATTCCACCAGTGCATGTTCCTAGATCGCTTGACTGCAGCCGGGTACCACTAATGTCAATTCCATCCCTTGCCCTAGAGAAGCATAAATACCATAGCTGTATCTAGCATGCTGCCTCAGGGACTTCCTACTGGACTCAGGGGTTAGGCTGGTAGTTCTGGCGCATATCTCCTGATAGCTGTCTGTTAACCTTCACCTCAGTGTCATGTCTCCTCTCTTCTCCCCCTCCTACCAATCCCGTTATCTTTCTTTCTTTCTTTCTTTCTTTCTTTCTTTCTTTCTTTCTTTCTTTCTTTCTTTCTTTCTTTCTTTCTTTCTTTCTTTCTTTCTTTCTTTCTTTCTTTCTTTCTCTCCCTCCACACTTCACCACCCAGATCTTACTGATCGCTCTCCCTCTCCCTTCCCCTAAGGACACTTGCCAACTCCCTTCTGGTATCTCTCTTCTCCAATGCCCCCACCCCCCAAAATGCTAACTCTGCTTCTATGCCCCTCTACATTTTCGTTTGCTTTGTATTCCATACTGGTATCTACAATCCATGGCTGGATTCTAACGATTCGGATGCCTGCTGTTTATCATATTCTCTGACAGAAGAAACAAAGAGACCTGGCCAAAAAGTGGCTGACAGGCATTAGGAATGGAAAAGGGACACCAATGGCACGCAGCACTCCATGCATATCTGGGTGCTGGGGAGAGGGGTCTCCTCTTACCCATGATCCTCTTGCATACCTCCACCTTTTCTAATCAGTCCTCCTACCCAATCCAAGTTCCCTGTTCTGGACCTGGGGTCTGTTCTACTTTCCTTAGGGCACTCTCTTTTGGCTTCATGTGACCGTCGTTAACTTACTATAGCCACTGGTAAAATAAGGGTAAATCTGTGCCGGTCAATACCTCCTTTGGCAGGTCTGACTTCACTTCAGTGGGGATAGAGATCAGTATCTCTGTGTATAGGTAGAATTCTGGGGAGGCCTTTGGGAGATAGTTTTACCCTTGTGACTATGTCTGTTCCAATGGCAGTGTGTCGGCTTCCAGATTTCTCCAAAATACAGGGCTGCTCTGCCTTGTATGGTCGCATAAATGTAAAATGTTATGCCAACCACTCCAAAGTGAGTAGTCTGCCCATGTTTACATTTCTGGTGTGTTTTTCCATTAAGAGAAGAGGTCAGGGAGGTACCCTTAATCTCGTGATTCTCTCTCCTGATCCTGTGTGTACCTCTGAAAGATAATCTTTGTTGGGCTCTATTCATTACAGCCTTATCTCCAGTGGCTCCTCCCTTAATTTGTCTGAGTCGAATATGATGCTGTGCCCATACTTTCCACAGGCTTAGCAACGTAATCCCATATCTAGCCTGGGAACTACAATATCTAATCCTGTCCTCTTATTTGGAGCGTTCTGTCTTTTTCTTCTCAGTTGTGGTTTGTAAAAGGCTGAGCACCCCATATTTGGGACTTCCTTCTTTAACTGTCGGTAGAGATTTCACCTTGCCTGGGTTCCTCCACCCAACAAGTGGCTCTAGCTATACATGAGCCATTTTAATGCTCTCTTCTCCAGGTCATTAATGGAGCCGGTACACTTCTTTCTGTTGATGCAGAGGCGAAGAATGAGTGAATTGTTCCCGAATCAACATACCTTTGACTTTGTCCTATGTCTTAAGCCCTAGCCTTTTATTCATCATATCGTGGACTCGGTAGGACAGCTGTTTAGATGTCTTCCTGGGTCTAGTGTCAGATTACTCAGTCTCATTTGATTGTTTTACTGGTCATTCCAATCCTTTCTAAAACGCCACATTCTTTTGTTATCATTCAGGGTATTCCCTTTGGCATTTAGTGCTTGGAAAGCCTGATGAGGCTCTTCCATGACAAGTGGTACTATGTAACTAGCCTAACAGTCTGTATGGCATCCAGCAATTTCTGCCACTCTCTCAAAATGTACAAAAAAGGAAGGTAAGTCTTCTCAATCCCCTAGGTTTGGAGCACCATTGGTGGTAATGAAAGGTGCCCCAGTTTCTCGGCAGGAGCACCACAAAGAACCATCAACGTCTCCTGGTGTTGTGTTGGCAGTTCACCATCAGTTGTCCCTCAACCTAAACCCTCGGTAGGACATCTATGGCTGCAGGGGCAGGTTATGTCCTTCTGGAAGGTTGGTGCGCCATGATGTGCTTGGAGTCCACTTCCATAGACCTCTAAATGTTCTCAGGTATCCCTAATCTATTCCAGCAGCACAGATTTGTTATCCTATCCCAGGGCGGCATGCGCCTCGGACTGCACTGTCTCAGTAAGGGTTCTCTCTGACTCAAATGACCTCCAGTGGTCATTTGACTCATCATATGGAGTCCCTAGGCCAAGGAATTCTGCCCCCACCTACAGATCCCAGACTTCCCTGTCAATGGGTTCTGTAGCAGCTGTTACCCAGTACTCCCCTGCCTATGAATAGCTGGCTGTGTTTTTGAGGGAGGGTGTGAACCCCGACACTTCTCTTGTTGGTGGCCTCTGTATTGGGGCCTAAACGATCCCCTGATGACACCATTTGTGACAAGGTGCTCATTGAATGTCATTACAAACAATAATTTTAAACTTGTATGTTAGGTAATAAACAATCAGGATCCCCAATATTTTCCATAAACCATCTCCCTAGTTCCGGCTCTCAATTCTACAACTTCTTCCAAGATGAGATGACTAAATCTAGGGTATTCCTAAAATGTAATTCTGTCCATTGCCCTAGGGGAGTCGACAGTTGCATAGTCTGGTTCTTCTGGCACACTTCTCCCAAAGACAGTCGTTTAATCGTCTCCTCACTTGATTGTCTCCTATCCAGACCATGCTCTAAAACTCTCTCTCTTTCTCTCTCTGTCTCTCTCTCTGTCTCTCTCTGTCTCTCTCTCTCTCTCTCTCTTTCTCTCTCTCTCTTTCTCTCTCTCTCTTTCTTTCTCTCTCTCTTTCTCTCTCTTTCATCACCTGTCACCATTCTACAGCTGATCTGTTGCCTTTTCCTATATTCTGTTCCACTCTCTCTCCAGCCATACACACCATCCCCTGGCCTTACAACTATTGTTTCTCTCTTGTGTATTTTTCTATGCCCACGAACTCCTGTTGTGACAATTTTTTCTCCGAAATGTCCTCTCCCAACACTTACTCTGCCACTACTCTTTTCTGCTCCTTCCGTGAACTCCCCCATCCCTCCCTCTCTCTCTCTCTCTCTCTCTCTCTCTCTCTCTCTCTCTGTCTTTCTCTCTCTCTCTCTCTCTCTCTCTCACACACACACACATAACCAGCTTCTCTCACACGTACTGTCATCCTATCTCTTTTCGGACCGCCTCCAACACTACCTTCAGTCAGTTTCTCACTCACTCACTCACTCACTCACTCACTCACTCACTCACTCACTCACTCACTCACTCACTCACTCACCACAGGTACTTTTCGTCATAATAGGGTCATACCCATTAAGCTGTCCCATGGTTTAATCATCATGATTAAACGGGCTCCGCTAAAGGAGGCGGAACCGTTAAACCCATTCCGCCTCATTACAAGCTCCCCTCGCGGGACACGGTAAGTAACGCCTGGTCATAAGGATCATGAAAACAACATTAGTAAAAATATTTAGCAGACATGGGATTACCAACATTTTGACCAAAGCAGCCCTTCCCATCAGTGAGAGAGGCAATCGGTTCCAGAAACGCATAGACCCCTCAATCTCCTGCACAGCACGCACTTTGTTGTCTGCATGAATTTGACTAGCCAGGTACTGTATGTTGTCCCCTAGGTACTTAAAGGTCTTAGTTTTCCATTGAATTCCTAGCTCGGATAGGTCTTCCATTCTCATCTCACGAAGCCCAGCAAATGGAAAGATGCAGGAGTGAAAATAATACAAAATAATAATACAATAATAATACAAGTGAGTTTTGCAAAGTTGTCTAACACCCCCAGCACCATAGGGAGATTATCTACAGGGTTATTCATCCATAGTGGGCAGCCATCAGCAAATAACAACACCAGATGGTGCATCCCATCTATTAATAGTCCGGCTTCCGCAAACTCAGTGCGCAGAAACACACCAATGGCTCCAATGCTAGTATGTAGAGCATCATTGATAGAGAGCAACCTTGCCTGGTACCTCTGCTTATTTTCCAGGCTGTAGATATATGTTTGCCAGTTCTCACCCTTTCTAGAGGTGTTTTGTAGATCAGTTTGACCCATCGAGAGAATCCAGCGTAGAGGCCAAAAGCCCTGATTGAATCTAATGAGTTCACCAGATAAGGGGCACCATGCGTCCGAGAGCTGTCAATGACGTACTGGAGCCTACATAGGTTGGATGTGTTCCTGTTCGGTAGAAATCCAGTCTGGTCACAATGTATTATAGACACAATGTTCTGTTTAAGTCTCCTAGTCAGTAATGCCATCAGGAACTTTACATCTTTATTTAGCATTGACAACAGTCTGTACGAGTCACACAAGTAGTGTGGCTTCCCAGGTTTAAGGATGGGCACTATCACTGATTCAATCATGCTAGTGGGTAGGGAGCCAGACTCATAAGCTTCACAAAATACTCAGAGGAGTCCGCAGCTTTCTCTTGTGTGACCCTGGGCAAGGCAATATGTTCTAAAGTATCCTGAATTTCGGCAGTATCTGTCTCTGTGTCGGCATTGGAGAGCCCCTGATGGTAGCTGCTGAAAACATCATTAATAGTCAATTGGGATCTCCAGGCAGCTCTGTATTCGTCCCTAACTTCAGTGATTTGTAGGCATGTCAGAGCACCTATTGGATAGAGAGTGAAGGGAAAGATAAAGGGTCTGTGGAAGGGTCGTAGTCTTTAGGTGAATGACTTTAGATGCTGATGGTTCAGTTTGTAAACAAACAGATGATGGGCCGCATTGTGAGTTCAGCGGTAAAGACAGGGCAAATAGCGCAAGACGGAATTACCCCTTTTGCCATGGTGTCCAGCAGAATTAGTGCCAAATTAAGAGATTACGTGTGTAGACCAAAACCATTGTTGGTAACTGCACTTCCATTCAGAGGAAATAGAGCTAAAAACCAATATAATCTTTAAATCCCGCACATTTAAGCAGAGTCAGCATTACTGCTAGAAAAGTAGAGAACTTATGCAATGGTAATTCACCAGTACAATAAGCACCAAACGGAAATATTGTCATTCCAGACATGGAAATAACGGCAGTGGCCATCTTTGAAAACTCAATCCATTTAAAATCAACCATTTCCTATGGCTTTCTAACTCTGATAGTGGTGCCAAGCATGCCCATTGAAAAGGACAGAAGGAAGTTGCCCAGAATGTAGTTCTGAAAACCAAAATTCAGTAAGGTAGAGCTCCAGGTTTTTGCTGAAGAGGTGGTCAGCCATGACGATGAGCTGTTTGCATCAGGAATGCAACACAACTGACCATTGGAATAATTCCATCTGGACAGATACACGCGGCAACTTGGTATGTGTTGGCACTGTACCCCATGACAACAAAATGTGATGCAAGAGATGGAATAACCTTAATGTTAGGGTGCAGTCTCAAATCTTCGCCCACTGGTGGGAAACAGTTGCCACAGGAGATGGCACAATTGATTCACCACCCTTACACCCAGGGGATGAAAAAGCAATTAGTACCCGGCAAGAGACAATCTGAATGCAACAAGCATTCTAATTGGCTCTCGCCAAGTCCCTACCCGGCCGGGAATCCCTCCGTCGGGATTCCATGGCCTTTGTCCCCGGCGGGGGGTGTGGCAACCCCTCAGCCAATGAGGAGGCTCGAAGCAGGCCCATCCCCGCTCCGAGCCTCCCCGTGGCTGAGAGGCTGCCTTCGCCCCCCACCGGGGACTCCGGTAAGTCTTTTTTTTTTTTTTAAATTCCCTAGCCACCCGTCCCCCCAACTTACCTTCTTGGTCCTGGGACCCCGGCAGGGGACAAGGGAAGCCTCCAGCCGTGTGGATTCTCGGAGCGCCTCCACACAGCTGGGGGCTTCCCTCGTCCCCCGCCGGAGACGCAGGTAAGTTTTTTATTTATTTTTTTTCCCCGTCCCACTCCCCCCCTCCCAACCCCAACTACCTTCTTTTTGATCCTTTTTCGGGAGCGGACGCGCTGGGAACACTTTCCATGGCGGCGCCCATTTTCTTGGTCGTTTTTTTTTTCTGTCAGCGTTTCGGGACAGAAAAAAATGCTTTTAGTGCCCCGTCATGCAAATAATGCGGGCCGGGGTACTAATAGCAATAGAAACCTCACGGCGGGGGCATTACCGACTCAGGTAATGCCCCGGGCCTTCGGTAAGGCCCTTGCTTCGCTCGGGGCCTTACCTATGGTCCCCGGGGCATTACCTGAGTCGGTAATGCCCCCACCGCTCGGGTTCTATTGCTTAAATAATAACCTCCCAATGACTGGCATGGAAGGATTTGTGGAGCAAAGGTTGTAGCTGCTAGTGATCCTGAGCCTGGTGAGTAGGAATGTCATCTCTGTGAGGTGAATGTATTCAATTAGTCTCTAGCATAGCCGTGTGCCAATCTGCCAACACAGATGAAGTGGCTATACAAGGCCACACTCAAAAGACCATAGAACTAATGCTGGGGCAAGATAAAACATGAGCCTGTGACAGTGATTGTGAACCTATGATTGTAATATTTCAACTTTAGAAATGTGACCTCACGCAATCTATAGATGCAATAAACAGTGCATGACATGGCTATATGTTCAGCTGAAACCCTCAATGCCCACATACATCTCATAAGCCCCAAAGACTATTGAGCCCACATTGAAAACCAGTGCCAATAACTGCCTTGGACCATGGAAATGTCACATTAACATTTCCTCTTCCAATCAGGAACATTATAAATGGCAGTACAAGTCATCATGTCTCTTTGCCCAAGTCCAACCTTGCAAGAGTTGTGTGAGGACTGTGGCAAAATAACTTGTTCATGACGGAAAAGTATCATACTGACTCCTCTGAGCAATCACCTGGTGCACATCACAACAAAAATGGTGAGACACAACATTCCTTTATCACACTCAGCATAGTGTATGCACATCAGAGGGGACACATACCAATGGTCAAATCCAGCACCACCTTCAGGTGAACTTACCCATATCCCATTAGCATTCGGACAGCATCCTCCAAAATGCATATTTGTCTTGCTCTTATACCAGTCCCATTGAAGAGTGACTTCATTAAATGTATCTCCAACAGGTTGCCTTGCCAACCATGGAAAAGAGGCTGGACCCAGTATGTCAGGGTCAGTATAGCCTGCCACTGAGACTAGAGAGGTACTGATATCAACCACCAGCATCTTGACTACCACCCCTGCTACCCACAGTCATGTAGCACACTGGAAGACCACTGCTAAGGACATTTCTTCCACAGTACCTGGACACCACCATTACCAACATGTATCCTGAGGCATCAGCTCCACCTGCCTCTAGCACCACCAGCCTGTAGACTTGTAACTGGTTTGACAAAGCAGCAGCTGACCATTGGATAAAATGTTGAGCGTTATACGGGCCCTGACTGCCCCTTCTCACCTGCTTCACCAATCCAATGCCAGCAGCATCAAGACACTTAGACAGGAACTGCTGATGTTAACATTGGATGCCCAAGGGTGGGGAAACAGGTACCTAAGTGGCACCCCCAACACTGTCTGTACCCCTGACAGTGTGCCCCAGTACACCCATGAAGGGGTCTGAACCTTGCTGAACAACAATGAACAGTGACAGCAGCGCATTGAAAACATAGCGGAGCAGCAGCTGGAACCCCTGATGGCCTGCAGTGGAGTTGTTTAGGGCTCACACTGCATGGCAAGGGCGCTGGACAGGCAGTTCCACCACCTCACAGATGTGACAACATCCAATACAGTGAGATCAAAGGTATGAGATCTGACATAGGCTATATTGTCAGGTGCCAAGATCAAGCTGATGACTAATCTGGGGGCAGGTGTCTGAAAATTCCAAAAAATATCACCCACACAGACATCTCACTGCCAGAGAGACCCTGTTGCCCAGCCTAACACTCTGCTGCACACACACACAAGCTGAAGAATCTATTATAATAAAATGATCATGTAAATAAGGCAGCAGTACATGAGACACTCATCCCAGGGATAAGGGAGAATGAGGACATGGGTGTTTAAGATAAGGGATACGTGAGGGTAAGGGTGTAGGGGATAAGGGAGGATGTAGGTGAAAGGTGTTTTATGGTCTTAAAATGAAGTCACATATGCCATGTGATGAGGAGAGCACAGTCTGTAGGTATGCTTTGTCCTAACCACCAAACTGAAATTGAATCCTAATGTCAGGCTCTCCTGGTGAATATGACCATGCTTCTACAGGAATGTAATAGGCATTCATTGAGTCTAGGGTGGAGAGGAAATCGGTTCCAATTTGTGAGAAAACTGTTTTTATCAAAAATAATTGTGTGACGATTCCCAATACTTGCCAGAAGAAGTATGCAGGCAAGATGAAAGCCACCTTTGCATTACACATACAATTGTCACACAAGATTGCACAGTGTCACAGTGGAATCTTAGTCCCAGATGTAAAACAGTTAAAAAGGTAATTATATACCTCTTTCACCTATATATCAGTAACACGGGCTGTCAGGGATTTTATTATACAAATGTTGTCTAGGACCAATTAAAAGAGAAAGGCCTTCCTGGCAAGAGCAAGTGAAATAAGATACACTGGCTTTGGCGCGTATTAGTGATGTCAGTCTATTACATGCTGTCATGTTAACAAGGGGCACCTGTCAAATTGCGCTGTGTGCACACAAGTTGGAAAATAACTATTGAAATAGTCAATAAACAGTTACGTATTTTCTTTGAACCATTGTACCACAGAAATTGTATCCGAAATGTATTTCCATCAATGTAAATCGTAAAAGTGTGGTGGAGTACACTCGCTTCTTGGCTATGTGCATCCCTCTTGTGTGTGAAATCCTGAACCCAAAACATCGAGCACAGATTATTATACATCTGGAATGCAGCTTAAAGAAGAGAGAACTGTAATATTTAGAGTGAACTGCCTACATTTCCAAGAATGAACCATATTCCATGTGATAGGCAAGCCCAGAATTAAAGTGAATAGTGCAAGCCATTTAATTAAAAGTGTATCATGTGATTGTTTCATATGTCTTTCCAATGGGAATAGCATCTGTAAATATGATATTATTCCAGCAAATGTATTTCAGTCAATGTGGGAATTAATATATAATGCATTTTGTCATGTTAGTAATTCATTTTAAACTATATATTTTGAAAGTTAAGAATAGTAATGAAAATTATATTGCATTTCATATTGCTGTGTCATGTACATTGAAAATACAGGTCTGCATTGGTAAATGAAGAAATGAAACCTAAAGGAGCTGGAATGACAGAACATAATCAAAATTGCATTTCAAGTTTCCATTTGAAGGCATGCTGAAGAGGATAAAGGTCTCCTGTCTAGTGAGAACTGGATAGAGTATTATTACATGTAATGGGCAGGCCAGATGGTTTTTAACACAACCTTGAGATGGTCCTCGGTTGTATTCGAAGCAGGCTTTCAAAGCAGATAAACACTACACATTGTCTTCAGGCATTCACTCATGATACCAGCTTTTTCCTTCAAATAATATGTCACATGTTTTATTTCACGTAAAAACATAAACCGAATCCTTTAGAATGGGATGTCAACAGTAGAGGTGAATGACGTTCTGATGCACTGTATCCAGGCCTCTATCTTGGATTAGTCAAGATGAAAGTTTATTGAAAATATGCACAATAAAATCTTTCTACAATGGGTAAGTGGTGGCATGTAAAGGGAATATGTGGGCAATATGTCGTCTCTGCTCTCTTGTCGAGAACTACTGCAAGTGCATACCAAATAAATAAATGCATTTAAAACGTACAGAATAGTAATGTATATGTACAAAAACAAAATGAGGCAGTACATGGCCATGCAAGCTCTGATTGTTCTGAGCTTTCAATATGGTGTAGAAAAAAGTAATACTTATCAGATTATGTAATTGAAACTATATTTCATTATGCTAAGAATGACCTTAATTTGCTAATACTGCATAATATCACCAAAGTGCATACAAGTGCCATCATTCAATATCTCAAAATGGTCGCCTCAATTTGAATAATCTAAAAATGTGTTTTTTTTTCAAAGTAGCACACATGATTTAACTAAATATCTTTTACTGGAGAAAAGCACACCTCCAGCCCAGAAATCTAAAAAAACAAAGCATGACAACCAGACATTTTTAAAACTGTGCATACATCTGAATAGAAAGGAATACATTCCTGTGCAAGGAAAGCCATACACATGCACAACAATAAATGAAATAACACATCCAGGTTTTATGAACGTCACATATGCATATCTATAGAGAACTCTACCAGCTGACTCAGAAAACATGGGATACATGTGGGTTTAGAACCAAACATATAGATTTCCAAGAACACTACCTATACATTCAAACTTACATTAGCAATGCAAACAAGTTCTCTTTTGCATGTACATGGCTTAATAGTTAGTACTATCATATATGGTCATTGTATAGCAAGTGAACTCTCATATGTAATACCTTCACTGTCTTTCCTCCTGCGCAAAGGAGTTGGTGCATTACATATGTACTTTGCATGTTGATTGATGTAACTTTCTTTGGTGCCATACTTACCCTGATGGGGATGAAAATCAAACATGTAGCCATACTTATATTATGTAAAATGTTCTAGTGAGAAATCAGTAATGTTTATGCAGAGATCAACGTAAAGCAGATATGTCTGTATGTTTAGTGTTACTTCGAATGCAGCAAATTTATATGAAGCTTCTTATGATTGAAAGTGTATGATTTTGTGCACTTAAAATAGTGAGATCCATGTAGGCATGTAAAATTGCATTTAGGGTTAAAATTGTATAACTATAGAATATATTGATCTGCAGGGTAACGCTGGAGAACCAGTTAGTGGAAAGTAACTCATGTTTTAAATACATTTTGATTTTTGAATACCTCACTGCCAGAATTGTGGGGTAAGATTGTTAGGCAGAAACCTGTGCAGTTCCCTCTGGGACCACTGCAAAAGATTTAGGACTACAGGAGTTGGCGGTGAACCCACTTGGTAGCTGAGCAGTCAGACTTCTCTCAAGAAAAGTTGAGCAGTATGTGGAGTATACAAAATAGGGCAATTCTTCACAGCAAGACAAGCAAACATGCAACAAGGCTTAGTGTAAAGATATTAAGGTATTTATTTATAACAAAATGTCTATGAAAAACACTAAGGCAAATCACGGCAAACAAATCAAACACAATTACTCTACGAAGTAGACGATCAATCCCCCTAGCAATATCGACAACTCTAGGTTCTACTGGTACCACTTATTTTCAGACAGAGGTGTATACCTCAACCCAGATGACACTCGAATATTAGTTAGGACGGGAGAGAAAAAGATAGGCAGGTTACGAAATCAACACAGTTCGATCCAAGCGGAAAAAATGCAAGGCAGGAAGGCAAGAATCACAATAGATCGTAAAGTTCAGAGGCCAGGCCCACTCGGAGAGAGGCAAGGCGCGATGTCCCAAAAAGTCTCTAGTGGAGATGCATTCAAGTCTGTATTGCAAATTGTTATCGGTGGATAGAACCAGTTCAGAACAACGAATGAGACAAGCTTGGAGGCGACCCAACGGAACGGAGAGGATTAAGACACCTCACTCGAACCGATCGAAAGGGAAGCCAGGCGGACACAGTACCTTGTTGTGGAGGGCAGCTCTGGCGGGGGCAGTTGTTCCTGGTGGTGGATGCACGTTGGTTCTTTGCCAAGAGTAGAGATGATCTCGTTGTCGAAGAAAATGAAGTCCGGGGCACCACCAGGGAAGAGACCAGCCGCGGAGTGCTCCGTCACAAGGCACCACCTTTTGGTCGCGGTTCAGGGGTAGTGGCTATCCGGTTGCCTAGGTGCTTCTGCACGGGCAATTGGACCACTGCGTCCTGAGGCGAATAAAAAGCAAAGGGGACTGGTTGTTCCCACCAGTCAGGGGAAGAGACTCTCCGGCAGGGAGATCTCCTCTGTCGTCGGGAAGTGGTGAGTCGGTTCGTCAGGGCTCCACCGGAGGTGTCGTCGTGCATTTCGGCTCAGCGTTACCCTCGTAGGATTTTTTGGTCCTGTGGCGACTTCTGAAGATCCAGTCCCAAAAGCCCTGCTTTTATGCAGAAAACCCCCATTCATTCAGCCTAGCTGTCAATCAACACATGCTAAGTAGTGACCGGGAAGGCTCACCACCTGGGCCAATCACTCCAGAGTGCGACCAGAGTTGTCAAGGCAACTCGGTCCAGGGTGCCTAAACCCCCTCCCACACCCCTGTGGTAACCCAGACAGAATGGCACCACTTTGGAGGGTCTCTGTACAGAGGCCCGCCAAAAGTGGAACAAAGGGCTCAACCTTTGGTTTAGGAGTCACAGAGACGAACACAGACGCCATTTTACAGACCGAGTTCTGGCAGAAAATACCACTCGATAAACCTATTTAAGATAAGTAGATTGGTGGTACGTCAGAGATAAATGAGAAAAAGTATCAATCTCCAACAATGGGACTAGTCCCATAGGGTTATGCTCGGGGTCGAACATAACAAGTAGTTTCCACTGCCACCAGCCAAAACTCGACGAGGGGGGACGGGACAGTGCCCCCTCGAGTAACAGATCCAGGAGTAATCAAATTACCCCTACTAGTACGTCCACAATAAGATGGTTTGTACTAGTTCTGTTAGTAAATTTAGGTCTAGTAAAGCCAATGGTGACTTTACATGCCCGGGGAGACAGTAGTCAGTCCCCGGGTATGGAGTCTATGGTGGGGGATCCGCTAGGACGCCCCTGTGTTACGGCACGTAGGGTGCGGTGTAACACACATAGAAAAACATATGAGACCCTATGGAGTAAAAGACCCCATAGCCCATCGAACACATTGACATTTCAAAGGAATTACACACATACATGTCCAAGAGTGGGAGAAAAGAGTCTCACTCTTGGCAGGATGGAAAAAACAAACTCCAGAAATCCAGCAAAGCTGCTGGGGACTCACTAGGTTAGGAAATTCAGCCTAAACAGAGAATTCTCCCTAACACTCGCCCCCCCCAGACTAAGGGACAGGAGGATTTAATCCACTCCTGGATGAATCTCATACCTCTAGTCGATGACATACATCCTAGAGAGACCATCAGCATTTTGGTGGTGACACCCTGACCTGTGCTCAATGGTGAAATCAAACCCTTGCAGGCAGATCGACCATCTCAGTAGTTTTGGGTTCTCCCCTTTCATTTGCATTAACCATCTCAAGGGTTGGTGGTCAGTCTGAATGACGAAAGTAGAATCATACAAGTACGGCCTAAACTTCTTCAGAGCCCACACGATAGCAAAGCACTCTCTTTCGATTGTTGCCCACCTTGTTTCAGGATCCTTCAGCTTGCGGCTGATGAAGCAAACAGGGTGCTCCCTACCTTTCCCATCCAGTTGACTGAGTACGGCACCTATTCCTACATTTGAAGCATCTGTTTGCACAATGAAGTGTTGGCGGTAATCAGGAGCTCTGAGTACTGGGGCTTGGCAAAGAGCCTTTTTCAGGTTTTCAAAAGCCTGATTACACTCCTCGTTCCATTTAACCTTTTTAGGAAATTTGGGCGAGGAGACGACATTCAGTGGAGAAGCTATGGTCCCATAGTTCTCTATGAAATTCCTGTAATACCCAGTGAGGCCTAGGAAGGCTCTCACCTGGGTTTGAGTAGTCGGTGTTGTCCAATTTTGCACAGCTTCAATCTTACTGAGCAAAGGCCTTATTTCTCCACCGCCTACCTCATGCCCAAGATAGACTACCTTACTCTGTCCATTTTGGCATTTGCTTGCCTTTATGGTCAGATTGGCTCGTCCAAGAGCCTGCAAAACATCTCTCAGGTGGGTTACATGTTCTTCCCAGGAATTGCTGAACACTGCGATGTCATCCAAGTATGCCATGCAGAAGTCCTCCATCCCATTTAGAACCTGGTTTATCATCCGTTGAAACGTAGCAGGTGCATTCTTCAGTCCGAAAGGCATTACCTTAAACTGGTATAAGCCAACGGGGGTAGAAAATGCAGTTTTCTCCTTGGCATGGTCTGTCAGGGCTATTTGCCAATAGCCTGACGTCAAGTCAAATGTGCTGAGGAACTTGGCGGCGCCAAGTTTATCCACCAACTCATCCGTTCTTGGCAAAGGGTGGGCATCAGTCTTGGTGACTGCATTAAGAGTTCTATAGTCCACGCAGAATCTAAGCTCTTTAGATCCAGCCTTTGGTACTAACACAACCGGGCTAGACCATGGACTAGTAGAGGGCTCTATTACCCCGAGATCGAGCATCTTGCTGACCTCACCTTTGATGTGGGTTTGTACGTTTTCTGACATGCGGTATCCTCTGCTTTTGACTGGCAGACAGTCACCAGTGAGTATGTCGTGCTGGCCCCAAGGGGTCAAGCCTGGTTAAAGCGAGAACAGTGAGGCAAACTGATTCAACATAGATTTGCACTCTTCTTGTTGCTCGGGTGTCAGGATGGAGGAGAGATTCACTCCTTCAATTCTTTCATCTAAAGGTAAGCCTCTGAGGAGATCCGGAAGAGCTTCACTCTCTTCTTCTTCCTCGGATGACGCTAGAAGCAACGCTCCTACATCAGGTCGCGAGACATACCCTTTAAGTCGGTTGGTGTGAAAGACTGTCGGAGCCTCCTTGGGATTGCCCAAGTCCACCAGATAGTTAACCTCTCCGAGTTTACCCACTACTCGGAAGGGTCCCATCAACTTATCTTGCAAGGCCCTCTGCCTTGTGGGGATCATAACGAGAACGGCTGGTCTTGAGCGAATTCAACCTTGTTAGCCTTTTGATCGTGCCAGTGCTTGACCAATGCTTGTCCAGCTTTCAAGTTATCGCTTGCTTCCGTCATCATGTGCGACATTCTCCTCCGGAGACCTATCACGTAGTCAGTCACTCTGACTGGCTTGGGGGAAGGAGCACTCTCCAACCCCTCCTTAATCAGGGCCAATGGACCTCTGACGGGATGACCATAGAGTAGTTTGAAGGGAGAGTAACCTACTCCCTCCTGAGGGACTTCTCTATAAGCAAAGAGAAGGCATGGAAGTAGAAGGTCCCACTTACGCTTAAGGGGTTCTTCTAAAGCACCTATCATGCTCTTCATTGTTCGGTTGAACCGTTCTACCAACCCATTGGTTTGTGGGTGGTAAACTGTTGAGAACCTGTAAGTAACTCCACAGGTTTTCCACATGGCTTTCATGTAGTGGGACATAAAGTTTGACCCCCTATCAGAGATTACTTCCTTAGGAAATCCGACCCTAGTAAAAATACCAAGGAGGGCCTTAGCCACAGCCGGAGCTGTAACAGTCCTCATAGGAATTGCCTCAGGATACCAAGTAGCATGATCTACTACAACAAGTATAAACCTGTTGCCTGAGGAGGTTGGAGGATCAAGGGGACCAATGATGTCAATCCCTACTCTCTCAAATGGGACTCCCACAACTGGGAGAGGCACTAACGTGCCACATTCTTGGATCCAACCTTACCAGAGATCTGGCAGGTGTGGCAGCTCCTGCAGTGTTTTTCTACTTCGGCCCCCATCTTTGGCCAATAGAAGTAGAGCGAGAGCCTTTGCTTAGTCTTCTTGAAACTCAAGTGACCAGCCAAAGGAATCTCGTGGGCTAACTGCAAGAACTGTGGTCTGTTCTCTTGGGGTACTACAAGTCGTTTGTAGTCGCCAGGTGCAGACTCGGTCGGTTCACTGTAGAAGAGGCCATCTTCCCAGTGCAACCTGTATTTCCCAGGCTCTTGCCCTTCAGCCTGAGCTTCTGCCTGGTGGCGAAGACCTTCCAGAGTTGGACATTCTCTCTGTCCCTTACTGAAGTCTGCCCTGTTGGGTCCACCTTCTGCCAGTAAAGACTGCAGCTCAGGATGGTCAACAGGATCCAGATCTCCAATGAGTTCCTGGCCTTCCATTAGCTCTTCCTCAGAGTCTAATTCTACCACACAGGGTTGTACCTCCCTCTCAGACTCGGCTGGAGGTGGAGTTACGGGTGTAACTTTGGACAACCGAGGGGAAGTCCGTATTGGCTGCACTGGAATGCTGGCTGCTGGTTTCGGGATAGAAGTCTTAGGTTTCCCTTTCGCTTCTGATTTCTTGGAGACAGCGGCCGACAATTCCAGTGGTGCAGGAGTGATATCTTTCTTCATCATCTCCTGGAGAGTTCCGCGCATGGTTCTCTCTCTTGCGGGTCTGGTTAGCCCCTGTAACCATTTACTAGGAGGTCTGGGAGTATGTGATACAACTCCGAGAGTTTTCAAATCGTTACCCAACAGTACGCGTCCTGGTACCTCACTCTGTATGCTGTCAGGTATCTTCACAGTCATGTCGTTACACTGGATGAGAACTGGTAATTGGGGAAGCATCTGCACAGGCCCTCCAGCTAACTCGGTGAGGCGTTTGGGTGCCTTAGCAACATCCTCGGCCTGAAAAAACAATTTATCCACCACAGTTATGCTGGCCCCAGTGTCCCTAATGGCAGGAGTCTCCTGACCATTCACCTGGACACTGTCCTTATAATACTCTTTAGTATTATCGGGGATAGAATTATAGACATCTAAATTCTGTTGTTCCCACAACCCCAGAGATACTAAAGAAACGCTGGCTGAGACTCCAATGGGTTCGTCAGCTAGCAGTAGAAAGTTTCCACTTGCCATTTGGACTTCCTCCTCTGGAGTGAAGGCTAAGGAGACAAGCTGGACCCCTGAAGGTTTACCCTTACATCTGGGATCTCCTTTCACGTGATCAGTCGAGCCACAAACAAAGCATTTACCGAATGCTTTCTGGAATGACGGCTTGTTCTGACCTCCTTCTGGTTTGGCACCAGAAGACACACTATTCTGCTGTGGTTTTCCCGGTGGCTTACCCTTCTGGTTTTGTTTGGGGCACTCTTTGAAATGTGAGTTATTCGAATTCTCTTTTGAGTCTTTTTTAGGCTGTCTTCCCTCATCCTTTTTCTGAGTTGCCCCAGAATCCTTATGAGTAGCCCTGTTGGCAACCCACAAGTCAGCTGCCTTAGCTAGCTCCCTGGAATCCAATTCCTTCGAATCAGCCAAGTGCTGTCTGAGCTCAGGAGAACAGGCATCATAAATAGACTCCAACATAAAAAGATTTCTCATACCCTCATAAGTGTTTACTTTGTAACCCTTAATCCATCCCTCTAAGTTTTTCAACCCTTCACTCACCCAGGTAGCCCAAGGGGTACCATCATGCTTTTTGAGGGTTCTAAACCTCTTAAGATACTGGGAAGGGGTCTTCCCAAATCTAGCTATTAAAGCTAGTTTCACACTTTCGTAATCCGTCTTATCCGCCTCCCCCAACTCCATTACCACATCAGTCGCAACAGGAGGGAGCCTAGAGTACAACCAGGGGAGCCACGCATTCCCTGTGATGTCCTGGAGCCCATGATTGTATTCAAACAGTTTCAACCAATCCAACACATCCAATCTCGGTTCATACATACCCACTAATTCCTTCGGCATCCGGGGTCTTTTGGGACTGAAGCTCCTAGAGGAACCAGAGGAGAGAGAAGCATTTTCCATAGACAACTTTTTCATCTCTAACTCTTGATTAAGTTCTATTTCTCTGAGTATTAACTGAGCTTGCTTCTGCTCAGCCTGGGCATTCATCCGTCTGAACTCGAGCTCTTGGTTTCGTTCAGATTGAGCCAAGAACCATTTATATTCTAGTTCGAGCTTCATTTTTTCAAGTTCAAAATAAGCAGGGTTACTTGTGGGACCTGGTATGGGCCCCATAGGCACAGCTGGTAAGGCAGGTAGAGGAGCAGGGGAGACAGTTCGTTAGCCTCTCCGTCCTCGTCAGCCTCTTCATCGCTATCATCAGAATCACGATTCAGATCAACACCATTACTGTTTTCTACAGTTGCTGGAGAGATTGGTTCCTCTGAACCAGTACCCAGACTTTGGTTCGCCAGCAATCTCTCGATTAGTTCTAACTTCTTGCCTCTTACAGGAAGATTCTCTTGCCTACAGAGAGCTCTCAGACTCTCAGTATTTTCGCTTGACAAAGACTCTTGACTGTAAGTTTCCATCGTAGACATGTTTTTTTGAAAGTTGCTTTTTGTGCAAAGTTTTGTGGTTAGTTATCCTACAGTGTCGAAAAGCACTCTAAACTGTATACTCGATACAAATCCCACCACTGTACACCAGTGTTAGGCGTAAACCTGTGCAGTTCACTCTGGGACCACTGCAAAAGATTTAGGACTACAGGCGTTGGCGGTGAACCCACTTGGTAGCAGTCTGCACCACACAGATTCACGTGGTAGCTGTGGCTGAGCAGTCAGACTTCTCTCAAGAAAAGTTGAGCAGTATGTGGAGTATACAAAATAGGGCAATTCTTCACAGCAAGACAAGCGAACACGCAACAAGGCTTAGTGTAAAGATATTAAGGTGTTTATTTATAACAAAATGTCTATGAAAAACACTAAGGCAAATCACGGCAAACAAATCAAACACAATTACTCTACGAAGTAGACGATCAATCCCCCTAGCAATATCGACAACTCTAGGTTCTACTGGTACCACTTATTTTCAGACAGAGGTGTATACCTCAACCCAGATGACACTCGAATATTAGTTAGGACGGGAGAGAAAAAGATAGGCAGGTTACGAAATCAACACAGTTCGATCCAAGTGGAAAAAATGCAAGGCAGGAAGGCAAGAATCACAATAGATCATAAAGTTCAGAGGCCAGGCCCACTCGGAGAGAGGCAAGGCGCGATGTCCCAAAAAGTCTCTAGTGGAGATGCATTCAAGTCTGTATTGCAAATTGTTATCGGTGGATAGAACCAGTTCAGAACAACGAATGAGACAAGCTTGGAGGCGACCCAACGGAACGGAGAGGATTAAGACACCTCACTCGAACCGATCGAAAGGGAAGCCAGGCGGACACAGTACCTTGTTGTGGAGGGCAGCTCCGGCGGGGGCAGTTGTTCCTGGTGGTGGATGCACTTTGGTTCTTTACCAAGAGTAGAGATGATCTCGTCGTCGAAGAAAATGAAGTCCGGTGCACCACCAGGGAAGAGACCAGCCGCGGAGTACTCCGTTCCAAGGCACCACCTTTTGGTCGCGGTTCAGGGTTAGTGGCTATCTGGTTGCCTAGGTGCTTCTGCACGGGCAATTGGACCACTGCATCCTGAGGCGAATAAAAAGCAAAGGGGACTGGTTGTTCCCACTAGTCAGGGGAAGAGACTCTCCGGCAGGGAGATCTCCTCTGTCGTCGGGAAGTGGTGAGTCGGTTCCGCAGTGCTCCACCGGAGGTGTCGTCGTGCAGGTCGGCTCAGCGTTACCCTCGGATTTTTTGGTCCTGTGGCGACTTCTGAAGATCCAGTCCCAAAAGCCCTGCTTTTATGCAAAAACCCCCATTCATTCAGCCTAGCTGTCAATCAACACATGCTAAGTGGTGAGCGGGAAGGCTCACCACCTGGGCCAATCACTCCAGAGTGCGACCAGAGTTGTCAAGGCAACTCGGTCCAGGGTGTCTAAACCCCCTCCCACACCCCTGCGGTAACCCAGACAGAATGGCACCACTTTGGAGGGTCTCTGTACAGAGGCCCGCCAAAAGTGGAACAAAGGGCTCAACCTTTGGTTTAGGAGTCACAGAGACGAACACAGACGCCATTTTACAGACCGAGTTCTGGCAGAAAATACCACTCGATAAACCTATTTAAGATAAGTAGATCGGTGGTACGTCAGAGATAAATGAGAAAAAGTATCAATCTCCAACAATGGGACTAGTCCCATAGAGTTATGCTCGGGGTCGAACATAACAAGTAGTTTCCACTGCCACCAGCCAAAACTCGACGAGGGGGGACGGGACAGTGCCCCCTCGAGTAACAGATCCAGGAGTAATCGAATTACCCCTACTAGTACGTCCACAATAAGATGGTTTGTACTAGTTCTGTAAATGTAGGTCTAGTAAAGCCAATGGTGACTTTACATGCCTGGGGAGACAGTAGTCAGTCCCCGGGTATGGAGTCTATGGTGGGGGATCCGCTAGGACGCCCCTGTGTTACGGCACGTAGGGTGCGGTGTAACACACATAGATAAACATATGAGACCCTATGGAGTAAAAGACCCCATAGCCCATCGAACACATTGACATTTCAAAGGAATTACACACATACATGTCCAAGAGTGGGAGAAAAGAGTCTCACTCTTGGCAGGATGGAAAAAACAAACTCCAGAAATCCAGCAAAGCTGCTGGGGGACTCACTAGGTTAGGAAATTCAGCCTATACAGAGAATTCTCCCTAACAAAGATTGTACAAATGAGGGTATTAAATTGGTCTGTCACATTTGGGTGAACAATTAGGCAAAATATAATTTACTGTACACTATATTCTTCCGAGATGGGACTCAGCAGTGAAAACACCCAAAAAAAGGACCACATTAAAGATGTGCCTAAGTAAGTTTCTATAAAAGTATGTGCTTTACAGTGGTCGAAGAGGGCAGGAGTGGTCGGGAGTGCTGCTCCTCTACTTCTTTTAATTAGGTTTTACCATTCCTATACTTTTATTTTAAAAAGAAAATGTTCCGGAATGGTTTCGTTTTGAAATAAAGGTGTAGGAAGAAGTTGAAACTTGCACGTTCAGTGCACTGCACTGGATGTTCCCTTAAACATCTGCCGCATGTATTTTCGGGTTTGTATTGTGCATGGGAGGGGGTGCGTCAATGGGGTTTGTGGTGAGCGGTGCAGAACAGTAGGGAACATAGTTCCACTACTTCTTTTCGTACACTTCGACCACTGGTGCTTTACCTAAACACTTACAACTTATACAAAACACACCATTGTAGAAAAGTACAGAAATAGCACAGGTACACAATATATAGAGAATACACCAGAGGTGTATTATAATGAAAAAGGGAACAAAAGCAGGCAAGACCTTATGCATCACTCACCGAGCAATGTACAAGACCGGCCCATTATACCTACAAGAAAAGATAAAACCATACCTCCCATCCTGCACCCTAAGAACAAGGACTGCCCTCCTTCTAGTGATTCCAACCTCTAACTCTGTCAGGATCGGATGATCCGCCTTCTCAACCTTGGCCTCAACTCTGTGGAACTCGCGTCCCCAACATATTCGACACACCCAAGACTATAAGACGTTACGCAAAACTCTAAAAACATGGCTCTTTCCATAATATCAATCACGACCATCTGCAGTAATTGAACCCTAGAAACCAATGACTAATGCTCAATGAGATCCCGAACATTGTCATCACTAAGTATGCTTATTAATGCGCTATTAAGCAACTGCATGCCTGAAATGCAGAATATCGATCTCCTTAGATCATGACTCCACCCAAACACTCACCTCCCATATCACTATGCTTACTCTCTACTCTACACCATCACACAATTAGAGTGCAGCTACACCCCTTGATCAATTTCGGACTAGCTGCTCACATACGAAAATTACCCCATGAACACCTAATCATCAAAACGCAGTTGTATCCCATGACAAACAGGCCTAGCTGCACGCATATGCATCCTACAGGCATAACGCAGCCAGAACCCATTCTTGTTGTCCACCCACCAGACTGGACACATTCAACCAATATCAATACCACAACACTTAATTCTAGGATGCAGCTACCATCGGGCAATTACATCAGCTGCACACATAAGTGGTGCACCCATGCAATCTACAACACCCTACTCTCTCAACTGAGCTGGACTACGGTCCCCGAGGGCGTTCAACCCACCAGCGCTTTGAGGTCATGCCAATGTTATATAGAGCGCTATATAAATGCCAAACAACATAACATAACATATTCAAGCCATTGGCTTCCCTTCAACTTGTTTTCAGCACGGGACACTCGAGCTTAGCACACTATATGATTTCTCTAGCATGAGCATGCAGTTCAAAACCTCAACATCAGGGCCTTCTGTGCCTAAGTCTGTTTACCATTCAATGTCTTTTATTTCAGAGGTCCTGATGCAACATAACAAACAAAGTTCCTTTCTAACTTTTCTCATGTGATTTACTGTTCACCTCGGGTCCGGGTCCTCTTCCGCCATGCTAAGACCTACTTTGACACAAAGTTCCTTTCTTTTTAGGATTTCACATATACAACTTATCTCAGGTGATTTACTGTTCACCCCGGGACTCCTATGACGGACTCAGGCCCACTTTGACACAAATTCTTCAATTGGTCTCCTTCCACCAGGCTCGGACTGGGTCCCCCTCCACCAGGCTCAGACCCACTTTGACACAAAATATTCAATTGGTCTCTCTCTGCCAGGCTTGGACCAAATTTATCTACTTTTCCAAACTTTCTCTACTTCATCCAAATAGAAGACTTTCGACTGTGCACAAGATTTTGCTTGACCCATCGCAGGACCACTTCGATTCACAATTATTGGTTTTCTTCTTGATATAACCTTTTCCTTACTTTCACTTTTAACACTTTTCAGCTGGATACCTTACAGAGGTCTTTCGATTGAGCACCCACGCAGTGCCAGACCACTCTGTCAAAGATATTGTATCTTACTTTTAAAGAATCACTCATCATCAGTTCACTTTACTTGCGTCTCTTATCACACGCATTTTAACAATGTTCGTTCCAGCGCTTGTCATACAATATTGTTGGTTGCAACCTAGACTTCAACACAGACTGGTCTTATTTTGGTTTCCCCAACTCACCAACTGGGTTGATTTCACTGACGCTGCTTTGTTCTTGGAGCCAAGGGTGGTAACACAGTGGCTGCTGCTTCTCTCCGCCTTGATTATTGATGCAGAGGGCTCTGGGTATCTCTGACACACAATGCAGGTTTCCTGGACTTACGCTTTAGATTTTATATGTCTCTGGAAAGTAACAGTTCCTTGTCAAACAGCTCAAGGGAACTTACCTCCTTACAATCCCATTCTGTTTTTCTATATTTCTTCTCTCGTTCAGCTACCATCTCAAAACTTCTGTTTTCTCGTGTGCTTTGCCTCGCTCAGAGTGTGCTCTTGTGCTCTGCCTTTTATCCATGTTGGGAAGCTCAATAGAAGTCAGGTGTGTGTGGTGGTCAGTAATTGCCTGACCTCACCAGACCATTGTATCGGGACATGTCAGGTATACTGCTCGGGTGTTACTTTGTTTTCTCTTATAGCAAGCTGTCCGTGTGAAAGTGTTTGTGTTGTAAACGGGGGGTTGGTAGAGTTCCTAAATATCCTACCTGCTAGGATGGGGTAAAGGTGTTACAGTGAATGGGATACTGCATCTCACCATCCGGTGTGCCACTCCCTAAAGACCCCTCACTCAGGTAATCCTCCTGCACTGGTCCACCCCCAGGAACTGGATCCAAAAGCGATGGCTGTGTCCTGGCTAACTGGATGACAGATCCGCAGGGACTAATGGGTGAGACACCTTCTGGTTTCTCACACCACAAACATCGCAGTGAAAACATATTAAAAAACACAACATTGCACTTGTCAAACTAACTCAACAATCTCTAAGGAGGTGAGGGGTAATGAGGATGGGTTGGGGTATGGCCTTAAAAAGCCCAAAAACAGGTGTTTTTTCAACTCCGACATCCGGGGTAGTCCTAACATCTGAGATGTGCTGGGGCATCTCAACCTATTTCTGCATTACAGGGTTGTTGAATAGCTGTTTTTGAATGGCTTATAACTTTGGCGGCACTCAATGAAACTGCATGTGGGAATTTCATTCTAGACCTGACTCTGAAAGGTTCTGCAAAGTGTAGTACTGTTTTGCCAAGAGGGAACACAATTAGAGGGGGTGGGGGGATCTGAACATGTTTTAAAGGCTTATAAATGTGGGGCCATTTGATGAATCTGCACAAAAGATTTTAGACTTAGATATTACTGTTTGTGGGATTTTGTCAAGAGGGGGCAAAATTAGAGCTGGGGTGTCAACATTTGTAGATGGAATATAACTTTGTTGCCATTTGACGAATGTGGACAAACGTTTTCAGAAAGATTATAGACCCAAGATTGAATGTTTGTGCAAGGTCTGTATGGATTTTGTCAAGTGGGGACTAAGTTATATGACTATTTTATGTACTTACATTTTGACAAGGACCTGAAAGCAAGGTTTTGATAATGTGAGTTTTTATTTTTTGAAAAGTGTCATAATGTAGGTACACAAAATAGTGATATACATTGGGGGAAAAAACATCTGCTCGTGGGAACAGGTTAAAGTGCTGGATGGGATTGCAGCAAACATATAGGAGGAGAGTCAGCAAGAGCTTGGTTTTGCAGATATGTCCTATGTTTAATTTTTTTGAAAGTGTGAAAATGTAAGTACACAAGACAGTGATATAGCATTGGTGCCTAGGTAATGGGCCAGGCCGACAGCAAGGTGAAATGTGCCCACTAATTTGCTTATTTGAGTAATGCAAATGGTCTAAGCAGTAGGTTTGAATGGCAAAACATAATCTGCTTGCGGTTACAGCCTGAAGTGGTGGACTAGGGCATTGTTTCTCATGCTCTTTGATTACTGCTTCGAAAGCCCTTCGAAATTCCACCCCGCCCTGCAGCGTGGTTTGTTGCAGTATATACAGAGTACTGATGTCTTCGAAATATATGGATCAACAGCCTCTTTAATCACTTGCAAGGTAGCTGGTGGGATTTTATGTCCCACAGAAGTAGGCTGTGTGGTTACCGTATTGGTTGAGGAAGACAGCCCACTACTTCCTAAGAAAGGAACAGCCTTTCAGAGAGAATTGCGGTGGTTGGATTTGGTATGACGGCGCATGGATGTGGTCTGATAGGAGTGGTGTCCAGGTAGTCCGCGACTGAGTACAATGTTGCACTTTTTAAGATACATAGCAGTTTTGCTAATATTTTTCCGAGTATTTGCTGTGTGCTAGATTGTTAATGGATAATGAGTAAGAATAGGTGTAGAAGCTCCGCAAGGGTACATTTTGAGCTTCAAAGTTCCAAGAGCAGCTGAAAATCCAGTTCCGAATTGTTCAATAAGCACAGACATTTTCGCGAAGTGCGGAAGCATTTGCGGACACGTCATCATGCTGCGCGCACATGTACCTGGTCACGTGAGGCTGTCCGAAAAGTCCACAATGTCAGAAGTTCAGGAACGTCGACCGATACAAAAACAGTGGAAAAAGTTGCAAAAAGTGTAGAGAAGTGTTAAAAATGATGCTAGAAGGTGGTAAATTGGAGGGTTTTCATCTGAAACTTTTAAAATTGGACAACAATTTTGCTATGTTGGGGTAATATTGATATTAGTAAGTTGCAGGAAATTAGCCTGCATGAAATTCACAGGAAAAACTTTGTTATGGGGGAAATATGGTTAGGTTGCACTAATAAAAACCTATGAAATTCAATAAAAAATGTTGATAAAGGATGTTATGGTTACAAGTAAAACCGAAACCCCCCAGAAATTCCCCAGTTATTTTAGGCTAAGCAACCATAACGCGCACCACCACCGAGGACATAAAAGATGACATCATAAATGGAATTGATGACATCACTGATGACATCACATATTAAATACATTTTAATAAACAGTCTGTGCAAGGGGTTGAGTTTATAATTTGGAAAAAAGATGCTGGGATGATTGGGAGACCTATCATGAACTATGTAATGTATTAAAAAATGTACCTATGTAAACAAATCATTATATTCTAGTATTGTGGTTAGTAGAGGAACCTAATAATAAATGCTACCTTATGAGTGTTTTGCGAAATGTTAAACATGGAATAAATAGGTAATAGTTGAAAAAACTTACCACACACTTGTTTAAGTGTAAAAAATACATATGTAAACACACAAAGCACACCCATTAGAGGCACTTACAGGGAAACTAAAGTAGGGAAGTAAGAAACAACAGCACCAAAAAATGACAACATTGTGGTTGATGTATTTGCACTATGAGCTCAGACTAAACTACATGAAAAGTACTTCAAGAACATAAAAAAAGGTTAATGTGCAGACATATGGCAGCTTTTAAATTTTGGAAATTCTCATTGCTAGTAAAAACGAAAAACGAGTCTAATCATGCTAGTAAACAAAAACAAGTGGCCCAGATATGTGATGGCATCAGTGATGTCATCAATGACATTTGTGATGTCATATTTCATGTCCTGGGTGTTAGTTTTAGCAGTGCATGGTGGTCGGACAAGTTATGGTTGCTACACTTCCCATAACTGGTGAATCATAACGTCCCTTTAACAACATTTTTCATTGAATATATATACATATATTTATATTCAGTTAAACAAACTTTGTTAAAGGGACGTTATGGTTAAGTTGTGCTACTAAAAACCTATGAAATTCAGTAAAATAACTTTGTTAAAGGGATGTTTTGGTTCCAAGTAAAACCAAAAACCCCCTGAAATTTGCCAGTTATCGTAAGCTAAGCAACCATAACTCGCGCTACCACCGTTCATTGTTAAGACTAACACCCAGGACATCAAAGATGACATCACAATATGTTCTTACATTAATTCACTTAGGGTCCACTCACAGCATATGAAACATATACATAGGAAAAATACACACTTAAAAGATAGGAATGCTTTCTGTGTATGAAGACAATCAGTAAGGTTGTCTTCACACACAGCTTTATTTTTAAAAGCTGTTTATCAAGACAAAGTTTTTTTTACTGAATTTCATAGGTTTTTAGTAGCGCAACTTAACCATAATGTCCTCTTAAAAACGTTTTTGTACTGACTGAATTTCATAGGTTTTTAGTAGCACAACTTAACCATAACGTCCCTGACTTTATATACATGTAACATAGAACATACTGAACCCCCAGTTAGGGATTTTGATGTCCGCGGACTGTGCGTATGTCCACGGACCAGACGCAGACAACAACACTACCCAAAAAGTCAGGGGGTATCTTAAATTGTTCTATCAAGTCATATAAACACTGCACAAGTTCAAAAGGCAGCATATAAACACATTGTATGTAATAATAAATAAGAAGTGGAACCTCTATATGTAACACATCAACCATCCATTTAAATACCATATGTACTAAAATGGAATATACCAAAACAAAAAAGATATGCCTCCAACATAATTACCGCACCGAAACTGCACAACTAGAAGCAACAGCAGACCTACACAACAGTAAGAACACAATTTACCAGAAGCTAGTAAGTAAACTTAATTTTTCTTATATATTTCTAAACTTTCTGTATTAGGTACACTAAAAGTGATATATACATTTTTTTTACACAGAAATGGCCAGTACGTTGGAATGGCTTGAGTAAAATTTTCCACATGAGGAAATAACTGAAGATAATGAAACTAATGGTAGAC
Source organism: Ambystoma mexicanum (assembly GCF_040938575.1). NCBI lineage: Eukaryota > Metazoa > Chordata > Amphibia > Caudata > Ambystomatidae > Ambystoma > Ambystoma mexicanum. The sequence goes on along the minus strand of NC_090930.1, from coordinate 1,127,254,914 downwards.
ACTTCTCTATGTAACCAAATTAATAATCATAACTTTATGTGTAGTTAACATTTTTATTTTTATTCACAGACCATACAAACATTGAGAATAATACACCTAAAGACACCTTAGAACATACTCTGCACCACATGGAAGAAAAAATGGACATGCTAATGGGAAATTTCAATCTTTTGAAACATTTTGTGGAGGACCACATAAAAGAAAAAATTAAATATCATTGTCCCACATGTACCTGTTCCCCCTCCCCATGTCCCAGTCAGCTATCCCAAACCTTCCCCACCAAGAAAAACATTACAATGAGACTTCCATCCCTTTATCTCCTCCCATCCATCCTCTCCAAACCCCCAATTCCCCTGTGTTTGTGTCAGTTTCTGCTTCCCTCTCTCTTTCAGAAATTTGATATCTGTATATAATATAAAAAAAATATTAGATGCATTTTAATTCAGTCCTTTGTGTCTTATTTATTTTTAAAAAGGCAGTTAAGATGTCCGTGGACAGCGCGGGTGTCCCGAATGTTCGTAATTAACCAAAATGAGGGTGCCCTAAGGACACTACACCCATCCGTACTGTCCGCAAGCAAGATGGAATTGTTCTAAGAACACCCTTGGTGTCTGGAATATCCGCAATTAACCAAAATGGAGGTGTCTAAGGACACTATGCCTGTCCGTAATGTCTGTAGGCAAGTTGAAACTGTTCTAAGAACATGCGCGGTGTCCGGGTTGTCCGCAGTTAACCAAAATGGAGGTATTCTAAGGACACTCTACCCGTCTGTACTGTCTGCAAGCAAGTTGGAACTGCTCTAAGAACACACTTGGTGTTCTGAATGTCCGCAATTAACCAAAATAGAGGTGTCCTAAGGACACTAAACCTGTCTGTACTATCCGCAGGCAAGTTGAAACTGTTCTTAGAACACATTCGGTGTCCGGAATGTTCGCAATTAACCAAAATGGAGGTTTCCTAAGGAGACTATGCCTGTCCGTAATGTCCACATGTAAGTTGAAACTGTTCTAAAGACGCATGCGGTGTCCGGGTTGTCCGCATTTAACCAAAATGGAGACGTCCTAAGGATACTATGCCTGTCCGTAATGTCCGCAGGTAAGATGGAACTGTTCTAAGAACATGCGCAGTATCCGGGTTGTCCGCAATTAACCAAAATGAAAGTGTCCTAAGGACACTATGCCTGTCCGTAATGTCCGCAGGCAAGTTGAAACTGTTCTAAGAACACACTCGGTGTCCTCAATGTCAACAATTAACCAAAATGGAGGTGTCCTAAGGACACTATGCATCTCCGTACTGTATGCAAGGAAAATTGAACTGTTCTTAGAACACGTGCGGTGTCCGAGTTGTCCGCAATTAACCAAAATGAATGTGTCCTAAGGACACTATTCCTGTCCATACTGCCTGTAGAACATCTACGCACATGCGCACCACACCAATACGTCCTACAAACATTGCACCTGTCCGTAACTGTTCGTCTCACTTGTGTTGAACTTTTAATTAGTTTCAGGACCCGAACACTGTCCGTAGAACACCCACGCGCATGCTCACCACCCTCCCTGTATATTTGGTGTCCTACGAACACCTGTTCCCTTCGCGGACGTGTTTGTAACGTTATCATGCGACCGCACCCACGCTGAGCGTGTGTCCTGAATTGCAGACACTGTCTGGGTCCCCAAACATTTTTAAGTACCTTTTCAGGCAATCCACAGTATTTTATAGTAAAAATTCACCATTGCCATGTCCCAGACAATGATCCTGACTTTCTAGATACTTTTTGGGAACTTTTAAGCCTTTTTGGGGTGTTCGATATGTCCACGGACAGCGTGGGTGTCTGCCAAGCACGCACCAGCACCCCTATAAAAGGCCACACCCCAGAGCTGATCTTCATTGTGCTTCTGGCTATCTCAAAGAGCATTATCTACTTTGCCTTGCAATCTTACAGATTTTGCTGCCTTTGCTGAAACTTGATGGCATCCATGGCTGTTGTTCTTCAACCTGGTGCTATTTCTGGATCAGCACCACCCCCATGCCCTCCACCACCACCACCTCCCCAAGGGCCTCAAGAGGGGAACAGGCGTGAGGATGTAGAGGAAGATGAAGAGGATGAAGAGGATGAGGTGGTGGAAGTCCCTACTAACAGCACTTGCCGTGAGTCTTGGGTGTGGCGGTTATTTGCCATTCATAGTGACGTACCCAAAGCACGTGCGAACAAGGTCACCTGCAGCCAGTGGAAAATGGTGCTGAGTCATGGGAGGCCTGGTTCATACAGCTTTGGTACGACATCTATGAAGTGACACCTAAGGTCGTTCCACGGTGGGGCCATTTGCAAGGTTGTACCTTGTGATCAATGTAGTAGGTGGAGTTCCTCTACTACATCCTCCGTTTCCGCTCCTCTCACCACAAGAGACACTCCTGTGGGAGAGTGCATCCCTCTAGCTGCCTCACAGGCCATTCACGATGCTGATGACCCTTACATTTCGAGGGTCACAGTTTTGTGTATGTACTGCGACGCAGTACTCTGCAGGAGGGAGAGACTTCGAAGTGCTTTTGAGACTGCGGTCAAGGAGCACAAGAAGACCTGCTACCTACCTAAGTAAGGCCCACCCTACATCTTCCTCTCTCCACCTGTCCTTTCTTATCACTGTGGTTGGTGTCCCCCCTTACCCTCCTTTCCCCTCTTCTCCTAGTGTGTCTTGTGTAAAAAAACAAAAAAAAAGAAAACAACAAAAATCCCAAAAAAAGGCTCTTTTCAGAGCCGCCTTTCACAGTCTAAAAATAGAAGTGACAAATAAATGGAGCAAGGCCCTATGCATTTTTTAGAAGTCTGCGGACATTTCGTGGATGGGGTGCTGCCCTATCAAAACCATTGCACTTTTCTCTGGGAGGAAGTGGTGGCTTTGAAAAGAGCCTTTTGGTGGTGTTTTTTTGTGTTTGAAAAACTTGAAATAGTCAACACCTACTGCAAAATGGATGGCTGTCATTCCACAAAAGGTTGCAATCCATTTTGTACATTTCTCAGAAAAATCTGATTACCAGCATAAGTAAGATGGACTCCATCTCTGCGAAAAATGTATGTGCTATGAAACATAATATTTTCATTGTGGAAAGAGGAAATGCCAACATCTCTTTGAAAGGCACAAATAGCCTTATTAACATTCCGCCTCGCTTACTCCATTTGTGGACCAAATGAAGAAGAACGCAGCCACATTTGACCCTGCGCAATTCGAGAAAAAATTACTTGGGAATTTGGAAACATTTCCATGACCTTCCCAAGTCCTTCTTTCATTGCAAATTGCAAAGAAATTCCTGACACATGCACTAAACTGTTCCCTCCACGATGAATTATAATTATGTCTGGATGATGCTCTGTCTCCAAACTAGCACAGAGAGCTACTAAGTCCAACCACTTCATTCCACGCATTCCATGCCAGTGCACTTCCACATGAGGGAATCCAAGATATGCAGCTATTCCACAGCGTTCTGCATGCACTTCCAACAAATGTATCCATGAGACTCTAAAAATCCAGATAATCTGTTTTCTGAAACACACAGCCATAGCTAACTGTTCTTCTCTCAGGAAAAATACTTTCTGACAAACGATCTCCTTACACAATACACCCACTAAACTTTACTGACCAATCCCTTGCTCTGCTCATTCTCATTTGCATGCCTCTCCACCCCAAAATCCCTGTATGTAATATGCAGTGTCAGCGGACAACCGCCATGTCCACTGACATATCGTAACTTGGACAGCCCTTCTACCTTTTCCACTTCACTCTCTGTGCCATTCCCTCATTGGATACAGCTAACCAGTCACACAACCATCCACCAATCACATCCAACACCTCTACATCTAACTCCATCATCAGAGTTCAGCACTTCAAATGTACTGTTGATCACTCTGAGTACAAGTCTCATATCATTGGAAAGCACCTACTACAAAAACTACTCTTCAGGTCTCCAAAATGTCTACTTGCAGCTGCATGCATATCCACATGCATGAATACAAACTACAGGTATGCATATCTTCTGCACAGTACATGTACAACTCTTATAAATGCATATAAACTACTGCCACTTAACCTGCATAGCCTATAAAATGAACTGTAATTTTTTCCATCTGCTATAACAACTGTCACTTCCAAACCTATCTGCTACCTATTTTTTTTTTTACACACACACCTATCTAAAAAATTATAATATTAGAAGATGGAAGAAATAACAATATAAATGTGGAAAAACACTTTCAGGCTGATTCATGGAATAAATGTGCACTGAAAATTTCCACGCAAGTGTGCGAATCGCAGTGCAAGTGCGAAAATCACAGCAAAACCTGTGCACAGCGATTCATGGAAGTCCGTGTACGTGTAAATCCATGGATCTGTGCTAAAATCCTGCGAAGCTGGCGCACACGTCGTCAAACAGCGTGCACTATGCGCACAGCGAAAGCGCACATAGAGCAGCGCACACAACAAAAGTAGGCGTAACATGGGGCGTAACACACGGAATGGGGAACAACGCGTGAAAATGTGGGCATCACGGGGGAAGTACAGGAGGCAAATGCGTTGAACGCCCACAAAAAGATGTGCTGATCCGGAAACACGTATGCCAGCAGGAAGCAGGCATACGTGGACCCGCACAGCATAAATGTGCACGCAAACAACAAACAAGCTCAGACGCTAAGATGAATATACCGTTCCTCGCAGCAGTAGACGTGGGATACCGCAAGAGGAGGAGGAGGATAGTCAGGGCCAGAATTTTTACACCCAGAACCATCCTTTTTGGGATGCCTGATGACCAGCTCTATGGGAGGTACAGGTTTCCACCTCACATAATACTCGACCTGGTGAGTGAGTGGGAGGATGACCTCACATCACCCACCCTGTGCTCCCAAGCACTGAGCCCCTTGGAAAAGGTGCTCAATGTACTGCACTTCTTGGCCACTGGTTCATTTCAGCGGACAAGTGCCATAGTGAGGGTGGGGGGGTGTCACAGGCCATGCAGTCACGCTGCCTGCACCAAGTGTTGGCCATCATGACTGCACGTCCATCAGTCCACAGGCACATATACCTGCCCAGAACACCTGCAGAAAGGCAGGTTGTCATCCAGGATTTTTACGGGGTGGCACACTTCCCCAAAGTGCTAGGTGCCATTGACTGCACCCATGTGGCTCTACGTCCTCCCAGGGCAACTGAGCACATCTACAGAAACCGCAAGCACTGGCATTCCATCAACATGCAGGTAGTATGTGATGCCAAGGGAATCATCACATCAGTATAGCCAACTATCCAGGGTCCACCCATGACAGTTTAATTTACAGAATGTCAACCCTAAACCGGGACCTAGAAGCTGGGCGGCATGCCGATACATGGCTGCTTGGTGAGTATAAATGCCCCTGCACATGCATGCATGTCAGATACTGAGTAATGTCACAACCCCACTAATGCTACCCATCATCACCTCCCCAGGGGACAGTGCCTACCCTCTGAGCACCCACATGATGACGCCAATTCGGAACCCCACCACACCACCCGAGGTAAGATACAACACAGCCCATATTGCAACCCGGGGCATAGTGGAGCGCACATTTGGAGTGCTCAAGTCACGCTTTCGCTCCCTTGACCGCTCTGGTGGGCAGCTGCTATACACGCCCCCAGTAGTGTGCAG